>NC_137786.1:210040423-210597923 GCF_963383645.1 Muscardinus avellanarius | reverse complement strand
CCACCACACCTGGATACATTAGAACTATTTAGATAACTACAAATGCTTGGCAGTATTGCATAAATGCCATATATGGCTTTCTAAAATAGAAGCAATTATTAATATAATAATCAGCACTGGGTTCCTATGATGTATCATGAAGTCATATTATCTCCTGCTACCACCATGCCCATGTGTTTTATCCTGGTGATGCTTGAGACAACTGTCTCCTGGTGACAAGCCAGTTAGTGGTGGAGTGGGGACTCAAGCCTAGGTATATTTAAATTCAAAGCCTATGTTCTCTATTCCTATAAATTTTTCCTTCTATAAAAATGACACATGCACTTTTAGTTTTACAGAAAGCTAGAGGAAACGTTTCCTGGAAGAACAGAAAAAGCTGCTCCACCTTGCATAAGGAAGAATGATACTCAGCCTGAAATATTTCATTTACACATGCCTGAATTACCATCATAAAATCACTCCTTTACACTGAGCTCTGGTTGGTTCTAATGTCTCTTTTTTCTCTTTTAAACTTTTATCTTTGGGCCAGGCATGGTGGCGCACACTTGTAATCCCCGCGCTTGGGAGGCTGAGACAAGAAGATCAAGCAGGTTTGAAGCCAGTGGCGCTGGCTGAAGAGACCCTGTTTCCAAATTAAAAACAATATAAAATAGGTCTGGGAGTGTAACCTGGAGATAGAAGGGTTTCCATGAACCCCAGTACAACCAAAAAATTTAAAAAAAAATTTTTTTTTAAAGCCTGGCGTGGTGGCGCACGCTTGTAATCCCCACACTTGGGAGGCGGAGACAGGAGGATCGCGCTGGTTCGGAGCCAGCCTCGCTGGCTTAAGAGACTCTGTTTCCAAATTTAAAAATATAAAATAGGTCTGGGAGTGTAGCCCGGCGATAGAAGGGCTTCCAGGAACCCCAGTACCACCAAAAAATAAGTAAATAAATAAAAATTTAGTTTTGTGTGTGATACTGGGAATGGAACCCAGGATCATTCTACCTCCGAGCTACATTCACAGCCCTATTTTTTATTCTTTATTTTGAAACAGGGTCTCACTGAGTTGCAAAGGGCCTCACTAAGTAGCTGAGGCTGACCGCAAACGGTGATCCTCCTGTCTCAGCCTTTCAAATGCTGGGATTACAAGCGTGAGCTACCACATGCGGATAAAAACTCATGAAGAGATAATAAGCAAACCTCCAAATACTTTGGTTGCAATGTATTTGTTTTATTTAAGTAACAAGCCTTAAACACCGGTTAAATATAAGGGTCTCCATTAAACCTGCCAGGAATGCAAAGATACACTGAATACCTTTCTGCAGTCCCTTATCACAGAGTGTTATCAGGGGCCTGAGGAGGAAGTAGTACTTATCATATTTAAATGCTCAAAGCGTTCTTGAGTAAAGTACACCAAAAATACTGTCATGACAAGTGGTTAAGAAAATATCCCTTCCATCAGGACTGCACACCTATGTGAGCACATTCATGTTAATTGTCATTATTTAAGTTTGTTATGCATATTCTACTTCAGAAAATTTATTTATTTATTTATTTTTTGTGGTGGTACTGGGGTTCCTGGAAGCCCTTCTACTTCCAAGCTACACTCCCAGACCTATTTTATATTTTTATTTGGAAACAGGGTCTCTTAAGCCAGTGCGGCTGACTTCGAACCTGGGTGATACTCCTGTCTCCGCCTCCCAAGCGTGGGGATTACAAGTATGCGCCACCACGCCTAGCTACTTTAGAAAATTTAAATGGGAGAATTGGGGCTAAATGATTGATGTGTGCATGTATGTCTCTACCATCTTGTACCCCATTAACATGTATGACTACAACACACCAATAAAAAAATAAAATGGGAAAAAACAAGTTAATTGGATCTTAATCTGAGTATCTCTTAGGGTATATTGCTGACTTCAATATAAAACCTTTCTAACTTGGCTTTACTTTGGCCAGTACCTAGCAAGATGACATAATGTCTTTTCCCCCCTCATCATACATGTATTCACTGGATTATACACAAATCTTTATCAATTCCTGATCTGTGTAAGGCCCAGTATAGGCAGGTACACATAAGCATCCAGATATGGTTCAGATAAATAACAAAACAAATGTACAATGTGCTATGAGGTTGTCCAGTAGAAGAAATAATCTTGCCTAGTTCAGATATGATATGTTTGTTCTTCTTCTCTGACTGTGATGGAACCCAGACCCAGGCTGACTTCTGGGTGACCAGTTATCACATGACTACACACACAACAGGAAACATACTAAGAATTCCTGTATCACAAAGCACATCTGTCTTTCATCAAACAGTTATCTAGAGAAAACAGTTTTAGGTATGCAGCAAGTTGAATATGTTGAAATAATATGGAAGTCTTGGGCATACTGTACAGTAGTGTCCCCACTGGGAATGGAAGAAGGCAAAAACGTTTGCAGGCTTTTGCAGGCAAGCAGGGACATTTTTCATTATAAGCCAGATAGGTTTCCCTGGACATTTGCTTCTCCAGCAGGAGCCGGGCTGCTAAGGGTTAGTTTTCATCTTTCCTGGTGCTATTCTCCTGACACTTATTACAAGTCAAGTAGCAACATAGCATGACCCTCCAGGGAGAAGATTCTCTCATTTTAGCAGAGAGAGAAAGAAAGAGAGAGGAAGGGAGGGAAGGGGGAGAGAGAGAGAGAGAGAGAGAGAGAGAGAGAGAGAGAGAGAGAGAGAGAGAGAGAGAGAGAGAGAGAGAAGAAGAAGAAGAAGAAGAAGAAGAAGAAGAAGAAGAAGAAGAAGAAGAAGAAGAAGAAGAAGAAGAAGAGGAGAGGAGAGGAGAGGAGAGGAGAGGAGAGGAGAGGAGAGGAGAGGAGAGGAGAGGAGAGGAGAGGAGAGGAGAGGAGAGGAGAGGAGAGGAAGGAGGTTATTCTCAGTGGGAATTTCTTCTCACTTCCTCCAAGTCAGAAAAGAGCAATGCCCTGGTACTTGCAAGTGGGCAAAGCCAGGGAAAGAATATCATGGTGTTTTGCTTAGCAGACCACAACCCAGAAACTAATTTCTAAATCTATCATTTAATTATTAGCCCAAAAGAATATTAAAAATGAACACCACTGCACCATGTATGTATTTAATTGAATTAGATTTCTGACTTTCAGATCCTGGCAATTAACTGGTCTCCATGTTATTTTTTAATACCTCAGTGATTCATCTCTTATATTTGTGTAACTGTGTTTATTCCCTGATATTTTATGTTGGAAAATTAATTGTCCTCTTTCAACATCATTATGTGAGCAGGCTATTGCAAATAAATTTACCTCTTGCTGTCCTAAATAGTAATGACTTCATGAAGAAACTGGTAAGGGTCTAGCTAATGAGATATATGTTTATAACTATAAACATCCTATTTTCCCTTTAAATATAAAATCAATTAAGTGAAATCAAATGAGCCTGCTCCCTTTCCATTTATGTAAAGCTAAAAAAGGCCTTTTTACCAACTGAATATAATTTTTGCTTATCTGTTGTCTAATTAAACCAGCATGTCATTTAACCTCAAATGTAGTTCTATATTTTCATGTTCTGTCCAAAAATAGCTAAAAGTTTTCACTTAGGTTAAATTTGAGACTCAGAACAACATTAGTAATAAAACAAAGCAAGTCTTCTGTGTCCTTATTGTGAAATGCTCCCTGCTGTTAACAAGGACCCTCACAGAGTTTCCAGATCTTTCTGTAATGAACCCAAATGTGAATGTCTGAGAATCAAAGGGGATAAAGAATGTATCTATAGTCATTATATTATTGGTGTAATAGAAAATTTATAAAATAGAAAGACAGCCCAGAATTCTAGTTTACAAAGACAATCTCTAGAGTGGGGGAGAGTTAGCTGTGTGTGCCCGATGTGTTATTTAATGTCCACATAGGTCATGACCTCAAGCAGGGGACCAACCTTCCCTGAGTCACAAGTTCATTATCCTCTAAAATAGGGCACTAAAGGCACCTCAGAAGTAGCCAGAGGGTCAAATGAGGCAATGCCAGGAGGGAATTAAGTCCAGTGCCTGATACAAAGTAAAAGCTAAAGTTCTATTAATGGTTATTTTAGTATGCCTTTGTATAGCTATGTATCCTATACCTGTGTTAGGAAATGGTCTAAAAATATTCCAAAAGTGTTTTGGTATTAATGTATCAAAAATTGGTTTATTAAAAGTGGGGTTCATAGCTGGTGCATGGTGGCGCATGCTTGTAATCCCCACGCTTGGGAGGCAGAGACAGGAGGATCACGCAGGTTCGAAGCCAGCCGCGCTGGCTTAAGAGATCCTGTTTCCAAAAATAAAAACAGTATAAAATAGGTCTGGGAGTGTAGCCCGGAGGTAGAAGGGCTACCAGGAACCCCAGTACCACCAAAAAAGAAGTGGGGTTCAAAAGGTAAAAAGAAAAGCAGTTAGGGCCTGGTTACTGCCAGGCACTCAGGTAGCTGTTATAATGCCATCTACCCTCACTAAAAGTAATTAGCAAGTGGATAGAGGAGTTGGGGCCTAGAACCTTCACATTCTAAAAAAACAAACAAACAAACAAAAAAACAGGTTTGCATAATAAATGATATCTAGCAAAAAGCTAAGAATTCCGCAAGAGTGTGGGAGGAGGTTACTGACCTTTGTGAAAGGGAGCAGATGCTACATGGTCCCTGACCTTGTGGATCATTCTGGTCCTAACAAAGAAACCTAGGCTTAAACCTGCAGTAAGGTGGGAATGTTTTTTATTTTTTTTGGCCAAGCCAGAAATCCCATTATCATAATAAAAGGGGCCTACACAGAGTTAAGGGGTGGATTTACACCTAAGTCAAAGGATTACCTGGTAGAGCAAGATGGGAGACTATGTATCTATAAAGACTGTCTTGTATTTAGAATTCCTGTGACTTATACTATCTCGGGTTAGGGATAGTATAGGGCTACATTAAACTACATTCTATCTTTCCATCTTTATAATAATAAACTCATTTAAGCTTCCAGAAAGAGTTTGGACTAGAGTTTTCTACACTTTCAGAACAAGAACCCGCAGTTACATTTCCCACTGGAACAGTTTCCGGAGCCCAACAGGGTCCTCAGAACAGTTCCCTCAACCGTAACATATCCCACTAGCCTGAGATTGGAAATGACTGTGGCCCTTATTAAATTTTAAAACTCCCAAATCTTACTATAATTCAGAAAGCAAGGCTTGTAGCCATGGTTTACTAGTTCAACCTGCAAAGTTATGACCTGGAACCAGGTCTAATTCTATCTTGAAATATATGAAATGGTTCTCCCATCAAAATCAATCACTTTTGCTGACAAAGCCATTCTTATTCATTTGTATCTAACCTAGAAGGGTAAATTTTTGAAAAAATATACTTGGTGAAAAAAGAAAGACTTTGAAATTGGAGGAATCATTATAGTTCTCCAGAGTGTCACAGATCAATGTCCTCGACATGGAGTCAACAGGGACTTCAGCAAAGAACAAGTCATGCGTTAGTGTTTTTACTTCATTCACTCCACTTAAGAAATATACCTTGAGTTTATGTTATGACAGAAGCTGGAGTTTTATTCTGGTGCCAAGTAATTCAACTCCCTACTAATCAAGCGGAAGAAATTATCTGGATACTTCTCAAATATCTCCAGTGCCAAGAATTTTGTTGCATTCAGCAGCTGGAGCAAATTAGAGCAGGGACAAGATTTCATGAAAGGTTCTGCATGCTCAGAAAAGATCTACTTTAACAAAAATTACTTTTATTGTTTTAAAGCAAACTATATATTTTACATTTTTTAATTTTTTTCCTGTAATACCGGGGGGTGGATAATATAGAAAGGTATAAGTAAGAAGTAAAAGTCTTCTGTTCCCCATAGAAATTATTACTTACATATAGTCTAAAGATTTTTCTCAATACACACACACACACACACACACACACACACACACACACACACACATATAGGTATATATATAGATAGATAGATAGAGAGATATATATATATACTGTTTATAACTGTTTTTTCACTAAAGATAAAGTTATGTAGACCTAGTGAAAATTACTCAGTGCCATTGAGCATATTTTTCTTCTTTATATAATACTATTTTCTTTAAAAAAAAATTTTTTTTGCAGTACTGGTGATGGAACCCAGGGGCATTCAACCTCCAAGCTATACTCCTTCCTAACCCTATTTTCATACTTTATTTTGAAACAGGGTCGCAGTGAGTTGCAAAGGGCCTCACTACGTAGCTGAGGCTGTCTGTGAACCACAATACTCCTGTCTCAGCCTCCCAAATGCTTGAATTACAAGCATGTGCAACCATGCCTGGCTTTTTAAAAATTTTTATATTAGTGCATTATAGTCATACATCTTAATGAGGTACAAGATGGTAGAGGCACACATGTACACATCACTCATTTAGCCCTTCCCCAATTCCCAGCCCATTCCCTCCCCACTCCCTCTTTCTCATGTTTGGCTTAGTGATTGACTTTGATATGTTTGTGAATGTATCTCATATACCTTAGTGAATTTCCCTCTTGCCCCCTCTCAACTTCCTCAGTTAGGTTGCCTTATTTGCTGGTCTATGGTTTCTTCTTCTTCATCCAGAATTCCTCATGAACCTTTTTTTTCTTTTGTGGTATTGAGGATAGAACCTATGGACATTCAGTGTTCAAGCTACTACACCCCCAGCCCAATATTTTAGTCTATTTATTTATTTATTTATTTATTTATTTATTTATTTTTGTGGGTCTGGGGATGGAACCCAGGGGCATTCAACCTCCAAGCTACACTCCCTGCCCTATTTTTTATTCTTTGTTTTGAAACAGGGTCTAAGTAGAGGAGGGTGTCACTAAATAGCTGAGGCTGTCCACTAACTGCAGTCCTCTGGTCTCAGCCTCCCAAATGCTGGGATTACAAGCCTGTGCCACCACGCCCAGCCTCCTGAGCATTTTTAAATCATTGAATATTCATCGATACTCAGTGTCATTAAGGATTTAAATATGTTTTATAACTTTTAATGACTACACTGTTCTTCAGTGTAATAAGGTACCATGTTATATTTTACCCAAAGTGGTTTTATTATTAATTATTTACTCATTTATTTTATCTACAACTAAGTATAGAGTACTTGCTGTAGACGAACAAGAAAGGCAATTTTTTGCCCTCATCAGCCTTACAACCTAGAGGGAAAGACAATTAATAAAATAAAGTTAAAATCAAATCAATTTATATAATAAAATTACTTTTATGTAATAAAATTAATAAAATAAATAGGGCAATAGAGAATAAGTCATTACTGTGTTTGACAGGAGACACACGCGCGCACACACACACACACACACACACACACACACACACTATAAATGCTTCTTCATGCATGTGTCCAGTAACAGAAATCAGAAAACTTTAATTTTTTGTTATCACATTAGTAGTCATTTTCTATTCTGTAGTTGATGGTCTACATGCCAAGACCTGACATTTATATAAGTCCTCCTGAGTCAGCTCTCACTGTTCATGCCCTAAAACCTCTCTGGATCAGACACCATAAAATGAGTTTTCCTCAACCTCTGGCTCCAGCTACCCACATGGATATGTCAGTCTTAACTACCAGCCAGGAATTCTCCTACTAGTTCTAGAAGGAAATCCAGTCTTTTCACAGGCCTTTTTTTCTGTTCAGAATAAAAATCAGCCATAAAGAAGAACAAGATTAAGTTATTTGAAGGAAAATGAACATAACTGGAAAATATTATGCTAATTGAGATTATCCAGTCCCAGAAAGTAGAGGGTTATAGGTTTTCTCTTATATGTGGAAGCTAGAAAGAAAGTGGGCAAAAAAAAGAGATTTCAAATAAACTTGAAGAGATGCCAGTAAAAAAGTGGAAGGGGATTTGGAGAGAGAGGTAAAAAGGGAAGGAGGAGCCCTGATAACAGAAACAGTTCAAACAATCCTGCGTACATTCATGAAGCTATCAATACCAACTTCAATATTACTACCAATGGAGAGGAAGAGGAGGGAGTGGGGTGGGATCCTAAGGGAAATGCATCAGGTGCTGTGTGAATGTATGTTTCTATCACACTAAGCCTCAATATAATGCATGGTTACAATGTACCAGTTAAAGTTTATCAAAAAAGAGAATAAAAGCCTGGCATGGTGGCACACCCTTGTAATCCCCACGCTTGGGAGGCAGAGACAGGAGGATCGCAGGTTCGAAGCTAGCCGCACTGGCTTAAGAGACCCTGTTTCCAAATAAAAATATAAAATAGGTCTGGGAGTGTAGCCCGGAGGTAGGAGGGTTTCCAGACACCCCAGTACCACCAAAAAGAGAGAGAGAGAGAGAGAGAGAGAGAGAGAGAGAGAGAGAGAGAGAAAAGAGAGGGTTACATAACAACTTTACATAACAACTAACATTGCTTCTTCCATGAACACATGCTACTATTAATGAGTTGCCGTGGTGATCCTAGTTAATATTTGATGGCCACTCGCCTACTGTCCTTATAAAATACTTGCCTTTTTCTCCTTTACTAGTGAAACATACTAGAGTGTTTCTTCTTTTCTTCATTGGCTCAGGCAGGTATCTGAAGAGCCAAGCAGCTTGGGATTTTGTGTGTTGTCAGAATCTGCAGTGAATTCAAAGACAAGTCATAATGCTGGAGATCAGCAAGGACAGGAAGAAAAATCTTCTCTGTTAGCTCAGATCTAACAGTTCTATACTAAACTGCCACTGCCTGCTGCTTCAAAAGGGCTATCAACCAGCAGAAAGGGCAGAGAGAACTTTAAACATCACCCAAAACCGGAGTGTAAATGAGGCTACCAAGCAACAGTTAGTGCATACTGAGTGCCATCTATGCACTAGGCACTTTTTTGTTATTTCCAAGCGCCCTACAGGTAGTAACTCACAACATCAAGAGAAGCCAGTATTACTACCCTCTTTTAACAAATAAGGAGAATAAAGCATAAAGAAGGTAGCTAACTTTCCCATGTGGTAAATCAGAATTCAGAAGGCTGTGCCTCAATTCAGAAGGCTGGCATCAGAACTACTATCTTTTTTAAATAATACTGCACAAATCCACATTCTCATTCATATTCATTCTCTCTCATCCTCTATCCTCTTTCTCTCTCTCTCTCTCTCTCTCTCTCTCTCTCTCTCTCTCTCTCTTTCCCCATATCATACATGCATCCATCTTCCAGGCACACACACAGACACACACACCATGTACTGCACCCCTGCCACATTTTACATACAGATACATGAAACACACATAAACATCCCACTCTCATGTGTATATCGTACATGTACACACCGCAGACATATATACATTCTCTATCCATCCCCAAATCAAGCTAATTATTAAATAGTTAACATCAAGGGTAAATTACTTATAAGAGAACTTCAAAATATGCCAAAGTCCAGTTCCTCTCTGGTAGCATAGATCCTTCCCAGGGTTGGTTAGAGAAGTATCTGTGTCACATGGGTAAAGGTCTGGTGACATGCCAAAGGTGCTCTACAAAGGTACTGTGAAGGGTGTATCACACTCTGATGAACTCTAGTTTTGGGTAGAGAAGCTATAGTCATGCTTTTCTACTCAGGTGTCTGACAGCTCCCAGCATGTCCACAGAGTTCTTTCTCTGGGCCTGGAAATGTGGTCCTGACTCCTTGGCCTGTCATTCAGTGCCTTCTGCTGTCACGCTTCCCTGGGACTTTCCCACATTGATGTTTACACTGGCATGTGGAAGGGCTCTGGTCCTTGTGCACTCCTGGCCATGTTGGACATGACCCCTTCTTATTGTATCCTGCCTGAACACAAACCATCCACCCTTCAGCTCTTCCAGCATCATGAGTCTTTAATTCCCCACAGACCTCTCCATCCTCTGAACTTGTACAGCACTGCATTGTGTGTACCACCTGCTTGGCATTTTGATACAGGTGCTAACACATTGTTAGCTATGTCAAAAGATAAAAATGCTGTATGATATTCTAGTTGCCCGGAAACCCTCTGCCCATTTATTATTCAGTGGCTGTCATAGCTTTAGAGGGAGAGCAAAATAGCAATTATTGACTTTGAGGTTCAAAATAGGATTTTGAAACTTGAAAATAAATGGAATCTTAAAAGGCAGGTGCTTTTGATTTGTGAGACTAGCTTTTTGAGAAAGAAAGGGTTTGTTGAGTTCTAAAATTTTGCCTTCAGCTTTTAAGAAGTAACACCCAGAAGATAGATAAAGTTTATTTGATAAACACAGTTTCAGGATGAATTCATAGTGACATAAAAGCAAATTCTTTTCCATCTGAAATAAGGCAAATTGCAATGGCTGAGAGCAGAGGAAACACCAGAGAGAAATAGCAGCTTAAATAGCAAAGTAGGATCACTTCACCCTACATTCCTCAGCCCAAATTTTGATAGAAACTCTAGAAAGTCTTGAGACTAGACAATAGTTGAGTCTCATTTCAAAGGCTTTAGAGCTGCCCCTACATGCAGAAAGCATGGAGAATTGAGCTCCCAGTAATATTGTGGCATGTCTACCATTAGAAAGATATGGTCCTAAGCTTTGTATCTACCAAGGTACCAGAGGGTCCTGAGGTATGCATGACGGTAAATGCTTAACAAAGGCTTCTTTTGAAAATAAAATGTCTCTGATTTTTAGTGTGTGGTAGACAAAATAATGATTCCCCCAATATTCTGGTATTCTAATCTATAGAACTCATGAAAATTACTTTACATGGCAAAAGGAACTTTGAGGATGTGATTAAGGTAAGGACTTTGAGAGTATCCTGGATTATCCATTTGGACACAGTGCAGTTGCAGGGTCCCTGTGAGGGAGGCAGGGTCAGGGAGGGTAAAGATAGAAGCAGAGTGAAAGTGAGAGATTGAGAGATGTGACCATGGAAGTGTAGACTGGAAAGTGGGAGAGCAACTTTAAGATGATACCTTACTGGCTTTGAAGAGAGAGAAGGGAAATATGTACCAAGGTATGCAGGTGTTCTCCAGGGGCTGGAATGATGAGGAAGCTGGTCTACTCTAGAGCATCAGAGAGAAACATAACCTGCTTGCACCTTGACTATAGGACTTTCAACACCCAAAACTAAGACAATAGATTTACATTGTTTTAAGATGCTAGGTTTATGGTAACGAGTTTTTAGAATCAATAGGAAACCTAGACATAGAGTGTTCCCGTGAAGACTCCACAAAGATATTTTCAAGCTACCATGGTGAAATGATTGAACATGCTATGGGAATCAGCCTTTGTGGACTACACAGGCTGGCTCCAGCACATCAATCAGAGACATAGGTGAGCATTTGGAATTCCCCATGTTTTAAGAAGTCCACAAGGAAATGAAAGGGATTGGCAGATGAATGGTATCTGATAGTCATGATGAGACAAAACACCAGTAAATACAGGGTTCCATACTGTATTTACACCTTGGGACCATGCGCAGGGCTATAGGCCAACACTCAAAGACCAAGGGAGACAAACCATACCAAGCACTGACAGAGGACAGATGGTGGCCACATCTGGATACTTTCTGCTCCTATGCCTGCGGTCTGCACCAGCTCACCAGAGTTTAGAGAAATGAGGAGGGTGAGCAAAATCACTAATGTGAATGTTTTAAATTCTAAATTGATGCCAGGCATGGTGGCGCACACTTGTAATCCCAGCATTTGGGAAGCTGATACAAGATCACAGTTTGCAAACAGCCTCAGCTATGTAGTGAGGCCCTTTGCATTCAGTGAGACCGTCTTTCAAAATAAAGAATAAAAAAAAAAAAGGGCTGAGAGTGTAGCTTGGAGGTAGAATACCCCTGGGTTTGATCCCTAGTACTGCCAAAAAAGAAAAAAAAAATCTAAATTGACCACATTTAAGTGCTGTTTTGACTGATGAATCACTGACATGAATGAATTACCTAAAAGTGACTTGTTTGCCAATCCCAGGTAAAATGAGGGATGATCTCCTAACAAAAAATAAAATTTGGTTTTGTGATTTAAAAATCTGATACTAAGTAAATGATCTCTTGCAAATAATTGACAAACACCTTTGGAAAAATCAGCAGGTATTCTATCTCTTTGTATATTATTGAACTTAAAAAGTATTGCAACATTTACTGATAGCATAACAGAATCAGCTAGGGGACTCTACCTTGGCTAAATCTTGGCCTTACCTGGAAAACTTTATAATCTACAGATTGCTGGGTTCCATTCCTTACCGATTTTTATTTAATTACTTAACTGGTTTAAGTCAAAGTTGCAAAGTGTGTGTGTGTATGTGTGTGTGTGTGTGTGTGTGTGTGTGTGTGTTACTGAAAATTGACTCAGGAGCATTCTACCTCTGAACTATACCCTCAGCGCTTTTTAATTTTTTTTTTTTTTAATCTTGAAGCACGGTCTTACTAAATTACCATGTGCTATCCTTAAACATGCAATACCCCTGCCTCAGGCTCCCAAGGCCCATTGAGATTTTATAAAGTATTTTCCAGAAGACCCCAATATAAAGCCCAAATTGAAATCTATTCAATCATACTATTCCTCCCAGATAGAGTTTGAGATTAAATTACCCCAAGTTAGATGATGATTCCTCTGGCTTTCAGTGTGACCCTAGATAAATGACTCTTGTTCTCTGTACCTCAATTTTATCACCCATGAAAGAACTAAGGTATTTAAGTTGAGGATGCTAAAATAATTTTGTGCCTTGGGAACCTTACACATGATACATATTCAAGTTTGCTAGTTAACAACTATTGTTCAATGATGTGTTAGAGACTGCCTAATATCTTCTTTCTCTGATCACTAAGTACGTCTGTTCATGTAGATTCAATGGAAACTTCTCATGTACCTAGAATGGAAGTATTATAGCACAGATCTTTCTTCTTATGTAATTATTCCATTTGGAAAATAAAAGGCATAAATGGAGCTCTATGGCTTGCTAATGTACTGAAGAGGAAATGCCTATGCATAGAAATCCATGTAAAAAAGCCCCAAGCCTCACTCTCATTATGAACCAAATGAGGTTTTCACATGGCAGAGGTGATAATGTGTGCTCAGGCTTCTGAATATCAAACATGTGAGGGTGCTTCGGGACCTCCAAAACATCTATTTCAAGGATAAAAATCCCTTTATCTTCAAAGAATCCACTTACTATTCAGAAAAGATTAGTACAAAATAAGATAAATGGAATTATTCTGCCTCAGAGGCACTATATAAAAATATATATGTATATATGCCACAGTAGTTGAGACAGAGTAGAGGCTTGTATAATAGGAAGAAGATAACTGTATTAAAGGTATAAATGAAGTCTCTGGAGATGTCCCTTAACTCTAACTCTCTCTCTCTCTCTCTCTCTCTCTCTCTCTCTCTCTCTCTCTCTCTCATTAACAAAAGGAATGAATAGGGTCAGAGAGATATTAAAGGGATATGTCTACCAAAGAGAGTGCAATGTTTAAAACAGGGTCTAGAGTCAAATTTTCTAAGGTCTACCCTAAATCTGTTTCTTACTTAACCTGTGTGTGCCTTGATTTCTTAGCTATCAAGATAATGACAGTCCCCATACCAAATGTCTGTTGGGAAAATCAAAAGGTAATAAAGGGGTAATATTTAATATACTATATATTATTAAGCATTAGCTTATATTCTTATAATAATATTTGTAAGAATGGAGTTGTGCTGTCCATTAAAGTATCCTATAGCCACATGTGGCCATTTAATATATGTGTAGATTAGTAAAATGAAGTAGAGCTGTAAATTCAGGTCCTCAGTTGCTCTAGACATGTTGCAAGTACTCAGTAGTCACACACCACTGTGACGCAAAGAACTATTTCCATCATCATAAAAGTCTCTAAGTGATAAATATGAAGTTCTGTGACATCTGTCATGTGGTTGAAGGCAAGAGGGAAGTTTGTTCCCTTTTTTCTTCAACTGTATAGGGAAATACACAAGGCAATGGCATCCCTCTCCCAAAAAAATCCTCTCAAAAATCCTCTTCTAAAAGCCTTTGTTCTTTGTCTCTAAGTCACTAATATGCTCTTCAGATGGGTGCGAAGCTGCTGTTGACAGAAATTGCTTTGTAATTAACCAGTGAGTCCTATGAGGCAGCCTTACCCCTTGTACCCTTGACATAGGATATAGGGGTACTTAGCAACATAATTGCCATGACTTCGGGATTCTGCCAGGATTCCCATTTTATCAGCTCTCCTTTCCTGCTACATCACTATGTATCCTTCTTCTAGACACTTTAAAACTTCTAACTTGATTATTCTAGTTTTATATGGAATAGAAAAACAGATGAAACACTACATATATAGTAAGAATCTAGAAAGGACTTTCTGTCCTTTGCAATAATGTTACTACACAAACACTTAGAGACTCTTTTTTACCTCCTTTGGGACCCTGTCCGCATTCAGGAGAGCTGCCACATCCCAAAATTCTGGAAAAAGGCTTTATTTGCAATACCAAATAGCAAGGAAGATGCATGATGTGATTCTTTGTAAAAAAAATATAAGAAATAAAAAAATAATAGAAGCACTACAAAGAAATAGCTTGAACTAGTGAATCTGTGAGGTGTACAAATTTAGATGAATGGCTGATTCTATTCCGTCAAGAGCAAATGATATCAATTCATTCACGGATTGGTAAAATCCATTCTTCAACTCTGAAGCACAAAGAATTCACTTTATACACCCACCTAAGTATAGTTAGTCCTGTATGTATTATAATCTAACCAAATACTTGTTAATCTATGCAGATATACTTATGTCAACTTGAGGAAAAGAGAGAAAAATCACCTAACCGGTCATTACTCTTGTGTATGGGTGTGTGTGTGTGTGTGTGTGTGTGTGTGTGTGTTTGCATGCACACATGCTAGGTGTGTGTTACTCAGTATTGAACCCAGAGTCATTCTATCTCTGAGCTAAACTTCTGCCTTTTCTTTTTATTTTGAAACAGAGTTTCATTTAGTTGCTGAAGCTAGCCTTGCACTTGTGATTCTCCTGTCTGAGCCTCCCAAGGACCAGGATGATGCACTCCCATGCCCGGCTTATTCATGTGAATGTAAAGAATGTTTTTCTTGCTAGGTGGGTTATCTTTAAGAGTATATGAAGAATAAGTTGATGTAGGCTATATAGGATGAGTCCATGATTTAGAGTTGCTGAACACACTGTATTGCTTACTGTGTGTATCTTAGTGGCAGAATGAACCATGATTTCATTATAGCAACAATACAGTTCATGATTTTCCATCAAGCAGCAAGCAGTAGGAACTGGGATACAAGTCCTAGCCTCACCAGGACACAATCCCTAGCAAAATGAGAACTTTTTTGTGCCATTGTTGTGCTATTATTTTTCTATTTCTCATATTTTTTCCAAAGAATCACATCATGCATCTTCCTTGCTATTTGCTATTGCAAATAAAGCCTTTATCCAGAGGTTGGGGATGTGGCAGCTCTCCTGAATGTAGACAGGGCCCGGAAGGAGGTAGAAAAAGAGTCTCTAAGAATCTGTAAAATGGATTTAATAAAAGTCCTTGCTTCACAGAGGCCTCTTTTATAACAGCTTTGTTGACATTCAATATGTAACACCAACACTTAAATTGTCAAATTTGTGATTTTTAGTATATTCTTGTGATTGTGAAAATATTATTATCTACTTTGGGAACGTTTTCATCTGATCAGAAACTCTATACTCTTAACTTTGCTTTTTCTCTCCACTCTGCCACTGGTAACAATACTCTACTTTCTGTGTATATTGATCTGTCTATTCTGGGCATTTCATACAAATAGAATGATGTGAGAATCACAAAATTGATGGTCTTTTGCTGCTGGTTTTGTCCACTTACCATGATGTTTCAAGGTTCATCTATGGTTACAGAATGTGTTAATACTTTATTCATTCTTTTTTTCAAGTAATATTTCATTTTATGTATATATTTTCTTTATCCATTTATCAGTTGATGGGCATTTGGGCTTCTTCTACCTTTTTATTAGTATGAATAATATTACAATGAACATTTCAGAACAAGGTTTTTGGTGGACAAATATTTTCATTCACAGTAAGCGTTTCTGGCACCTAGGGTTGGTTTGTATTTCTCTTATGACTAATGAGATTGATCATCTTTTTATGTGCTTAGTAACATTAATATATACTTTTAAAAATGTCTATTCAAATCCTTTGTCTGTTTTAATGGGTTATTTACTTTCTATTGTTGACTTGTAATATTTTTAAAATATATTTTGGATACAAATTCCATACACATGTATGGTGTACAAATATCTTCTTCCATTCTGTAGCTTTTCTACTCTTCTGCTAGTGACCCTTAAATCACAAATTTTTCAGTTAATAATGCCCATTTCATCCATTTTTTTCTTTTGTTTCTTTAATTTTTTTGCATCACATCTGAGAAACCATTGTCTAACATGGGGTCACAAATATTGATACCCATGTTTACATTTTCTTCTAGGAGTTTCATAGTTTTATTTGCTATAGTTAGGACTATGATTTGAGTTAATTTTTATGATTTTAGGTAAGGGTCAAAATTTACACTTTTATACATGAGTATCCAATTATCTCAGTGAAATTATTAGAAAAACAGTTATTTCCCTGTTAATTTTCCTGGTACTCTTATGAACCTCTTGGCTATAAATATAAATAGTTGATTCTTAAATTCTCATTTCTATTCCACTAACATATATCTAATCTTATGCCAATATCACACTGTCTTAATTACTGTTACTTTCTACTAAGATTTGCAATCAGAAAGAGAAGGTTCTCCAACTTTGTTCTTTTTTAATATTGTTTTGGACCTTCTAGGATCCTTTCATTCCCAAGTGCATTTTAAAAGCAATTTGTCAGTTTCTACAAAATAGACAGTTAGGATTTTGGTAGGGATTGTGTTAAATCTGTTTGTTAAATTATTTGGAAGAAGCTGAATGATATATGGGAAAAGTACTGGGTTGGAAGTTATGAAATGTAGGTTCTTGCCTATTGCAAAATCATTTGCATTCTTAGGACTTCATTTTTGTCATTTGTAAAATATGAAAGTCAGGCTACATTCCTTCAAATTCAAAATTCTATGGCTCTCTATCTCAAACACATGAATATCAACAGTTTAGTTGAAGTAAACTATGCTTTTTAAAATGAACTCTTTGGCCGCCGCCACCACCACCGGGCGTTCCGATAGTATCTGCAGCAGGTCCGGTGTCCAATCTTTGTTCTTCTTCTTCTTCAAGTTCAGGGTTCTGCCGAGGTACCTGGATCTGTTTTGGTTCCTGATGGCGACGGAGGAAAGCGGCACTTACAAGTCCCGCTAACAATCCAACTCTACTACCACAAAACCAGTGCCTTTCAGAGCCAGAAAACACCACCAGCAAAGAAATAAAAATGGTAAATACAAGGAACAGAGAAAAAGGGGTGGAAAAACAAGACACCGGAAAGAAACCAGCCCGAAGTGCCGCACCCGCGCGGCCCGGAGCGGCCGAAGCAGCCAGAGCGGCCAGAGCCGCAGTGCAGATTCGGGGGAGCCATGGAGCAGAGCGGCCTGAGCAGCTGGAACAGCCAAGGCCACATCGCGGAAGGGCCAGAGCGGCCGGAGTGGCCAGACCCGCGGTGCAGAGCAGCCGGAGCCGCAGTTCAGAGCAGCCGAGCGGACCGGCCAGAGCAGCCGAGCGGACCGGCCAGAATAGCCGGAGCAGCCAGAGCTGCAGCGCGGGTTGGCTGGAGCGGTGGCGCGAAGTGGCCGGAGCCGCGGAGCGGAGCGGATGGAGCAGCCAGAGCGGAGCGTCCAGAACAGCTGAGTGGAGTGGCCAAAGCAGCTGGAGCGGAGCGGCCAGAACAGCCAGAGCAGCCAGAGCCGCGTCGCGGAACAGCCGGAGCGGCCGGAGTGGCCAGAGCCGTGGTGCGGAGCAGCCAGAGCCGTGGCACAGAGCGGCCAGAGCGGCACGGCCTACATCTCCCCTAGCAGCACCAGGCTCCAGAGAGGAGGGAGACTCAAAACAGAGCTCAAATCCAGAGAGGAAGTACTCTAGCCTCGGGGCCTAGGATGCAGAAGCAGCGTCTTAACATATTCCAAACTCTGAAAGAAAACAACTTCCAGCCAAAAATTTCCTACCCAGCAAAACTATCCATCAAATTAGATGGGGAAATAAGAAGCTTCCATGACAAACAGCAACTGAAGGAATTTATGTCTTCAAAACCAACGCTAGAGAAAATACTCAAGGAGATTAACTGCAAAGAGGAAATGGGTAATACACGTCACAACCAAAGAAACAAGAATTCCCATCCAGCAGGCAATGAAGCAAAGAAGAATAAATAGTATCTCAAACAGAAATAAGATCTTAACATGTTGGGAATTAAAAATTATCTCTCTATAATCACACTGAATATAAACGACCTAAACTCCCCAATAAAAAGACATAAAGTGGCAAAATGGATTAAAAGCCAGAATCCATCCATCTGCTGCTTACAAGAAACACACCTTACAAGTAAAGATAGGAACAAACTCAAGGGAAAGGGCTGGAGCAAGGTAATCCATACTAATGGTACTCGAAGACAAGCAGGAGTAGCAACTATGATATCAGACAAGTTAGACTTCAAACCCAAACTTATTAGAAGAGACAAAGAAGGTCACATTTTACTGGTAAAAGGAATAGTCCAGCAAGAGGAAATAACAATAATCAACATCTATGCCCCAAACATAGGGGCAGCTACTTTCATAAATCAAACTCTTTGTGACATGAAGTCACACATAAATCCCAACACAATAATACTGGGAGACTTCAACACACCTCTCACAATACTAGACCAATCTTCCAGACAAAGGGTCAGTAAAGATGTCTCAGAACTAAAGAACACCATTAACCAAATGGACCTGTTGGACACCTATAGAATATTTCACCCAACTACAGCAGAGTTTACATTCTTCTCAGCTGCTCATGGAACCTTCTCCAAAATAGATCACATCCTGGGACACAAAATGAGCACTAGCAAATTTAAAAAATGTTACATACTTCCCCGTATCATTTCAGACCATAAGGGAATGAAACTAGAAATCAACTATAAGAAGACCCAGAGAAACAACATAAACATGTGGAGACTGAACACCACACTTCTGAATGAAGAATGGGTCATAGAAGATGTAAGAGGTGAAATCAAGAAATTTCTAGAAACAAATGAAAATAAAGAAACAACATATCAAAACCTCTGGGACACTTTGAAGGCAGTATTAAGAGGAAAATTTATAGCACTGAGTGCTCACATAAGAAAAACAGAAAATCTCCAAATAAATAGCCTTATGACACACCTCAAAGCCCTTGAAAAGCAGGAACAATTGAACCCCAAAGCCAGCAGAAGATGGGAAATTATTAAAATTAGAAAAGAAATTAACAAAATAGAGAATAAAAAAAATACAGAAAATCAACAAAAACAAAAGCTGGTTTCTTGAAAAAATTAACAAGATTGATAAACCACTAGCCAACCTAACTAAAAAAAAGAGAGAATCAACCCAAATTATGAAGATAAGGGAGGAAAAAGGAGACATTACTACTGACAGCGTAGAAATCCAGAGGATTATCAGAAACTACTTTGAAAAACTATACTCCAACAAAATGTAAAATCTGGAGGAAATCGACAACTTCCTAGATAAATACAACCTTCCTAAACTGAGTCAAGAAGATATAGAACACTTAAACCAACCAATAACAATCAAAGAGATTGAAATAGCAATAAAGAGCTTACCATCAAAGAGAAGCCCAGGACCAGATGGTTTCCCAAGTGAATTCTATAAAACCTTTATAGGAGAACTAATCCCAATACTACTCAAACTACTTCAGGAAATAGAAAAAACCGGGACTCTCCCAAATACATTCTATGAAGCCAACATCACACTAATACCCAAACCAAATAAAGACAGTTCAAGGAAGGAAAACTACAGGCCTATATCTCTGATGAACTTGGATGCAAAACTATTAAACAAAATACTAGCAACACGCATTTAAAACCACATCAAGAAAATCATTCACCATGACCAGGTAGGGTTCATCCCAGGGATGCAAGGCTGGTTCAATATACGAAAATCAATCCATGTAATTCATCATGTAAACAGAATCAAAGACAAAAACCACATGATCATCTCAATAGATGCTGAAAAAGCATTTGATAAAATTCAACATCCATTTATGATAAAAACACTGCAGAGAATTGGAATAGAAGGAACATATCTCAACATTATTAAGGCAATCTACAATAAGCCCACTGCCAACATCATATTAAATGGAAAAACATCAAGAATTCCCCCTAAAAACTGGAATGAGACAAGGATGTCCACTATCAACACTTCTCTTCAATATAGTACTAGAGACTCTAGCCAGAGCAATAAGGCAAGAAAAGGAAATCAAAGGAGTACAAATAGGAAAAGAAGAACTTAAGCTTTCACTATTTGCAGATGACATGATACTATATTTAGAAAATCCAACAAACTCAACCAAAAGGCTTATAGAACTGATCAACAAATTCAGCAAGGTATCTGGATACAAAATCAGTCTTAAAAAATCAGAAGCTTTCCTGTACACCAACCATAAATCCACTGAAAAAGAAATTCAGAAAACACTTCCACTCAGGATCTCCCACAAAAAAATAAAATACCTAGGAATAAACTTGACCAAGGAGGTAAAAGATCTCTACAAAGAAAATTATAAGACACTGAAAAAAGAAATCGAAGAAGATCTTAGAAGATGGAAAGACCTTCCATGTTCATGGATTGCCAGAATAAATATCATTAAAATGGCCATCCTCCCAAAAGTGATCTACAGATTTAATGCAATGCCAATTAAACTACCAAGATCATTCCTCACAGACATAGAAAAATCAGTCCTTAAATTTATATGGAATAATAAAAAGCCCAGAATAGCCAAGATAGTTCTCAGCAACAAAAACCACGCAGGAGGAATCACAATACCTGACTTTAAACCATACTACAAAGCCATTGTAATAAAAACAGCATGGTACTGGCAAAAGAACAGATATATAGACCAATGGAGCAGAATAGAAGACCCAGAAACAAGTCCACACACTTTCAGCCAATTGATTTTTAACAAAGAGGCCAAAAACATACACTGGAAAAAAGATAGCCTCTTCAACAAATGGTGTTGGCAAAATTGGTTAACCATATGCAGAAAATTGGACGTTAATCCCACTTTTTCACCCTGTACAAAAGTCAACTCACGATGGATCAAAGACTTGGAAATTAAACCAGAGACTTTGAAGCTCCTTGAAGAGGGCATAGGTCCAACACTACAACACATAGGCACAGACAAACATTTCCTCAACAAGACCCCAAAGGCACAACAAATGAAAAGGAGAATCAATACATGGGATTGCATGAAACTGAAGAGCTTCTGTTCAGCAAAGCAAACTATCAAGAATCTCAATCGAGAGCCAACAGAATGGGAGAAGATTTTTGCCACCTACACCACTGATAGAGGACTAATATCTAGAATATACAGAGAACTCAAGAAACTCAACACTAAGAAAACAAAGCATCCAATAACAAAATTGGCAAATGAACTAAATAGACACTTCACAAAAGAAGAAATTCAAATGGCCAATAAATGCATGAAAAAATGCTCAATATCACTGGCAATCAGAGAGATGCAAATCAAAACTACCCTGAGATTTCACCTAACTCCAACTAGAATGGCCATCATTCCATACACAAACAACAACAGATGCTGGCGAGGATGTGGAGAAGTGGGAACTCTAAGACATTGTTGGTGGGATTGCAAATTAGTGTAACCACTTTGGAAAACAGTATGGAGAATCCTCAGAAGAATGGGAACAAATCTACCATTTGATCCAGCAATACCACTGTTGGGTATCTACCCAAAAGAAAAGAAACCAAACTACCAAACTAATGCATGTGTATGTATGTTCATAGCTGCACAATTCACCATAGCCAAACTATGGAACCAGCCAAGATGTCTATCAACAGATGAATGGATTACAAAACTGTGGGATATGTACACAATGGAATTTTACTCAGCCATCAAAAAAAAAACTCAATTACATCATTTTCAGGAAAATGGATGGAACTGGAGGACATAATGCTAAGTGAGATTAGTCAGGCACAAAAAATAAGAAATCAGATGCTTTCCCTAATATGTGAGAGTTAGGGAGAAAAGAGGAGCAAACAAGACAACCTAAAGGAGGAGAAATGAGGGGGGAAGGGGAAAATCTCTAAAGCTCACAATGTACTTAAACATATCGAAGTCAATCACTAAGCCAAGCAAGGGAGGGAGGGACGGGGAGGGAATGGGGTGGGATTTGGGTAGGGGTTAAATCAGCGATGAGTGCATGTTTGTACACACAAGTTTTTTACCCCAATAAGTTGTATGAATATAATGCACCAATAAAAAAATTAAAAAAATTAAATAATATAAAATAAATAAATAAATAAATAAATAAATAAATAAATAAATTAAATAAAATGAACTCTTTTATCTATGAAAATTCCTATAGCCCCAGTGCTTGGAAGGCTGAGTCAGGAGGATTGCAGGTTCAAAGTCAGTCTGTTAACAACATCATGAGATTCTGTTTTCAGATAAAAAATAAAATTGGTCTGGGGTTGTATCTCAAAGGCAGAATGCCCTTGGGTTCCATTCTCAGCACCACATAAAAGAAAAAGAAAAAAATTATTGGACATCTGGAAAATACAATTCTCTAGATTGAGAATATCCTATTTTGAAGGAATTCTTTATTCTGCTAAATTTCGTGGAAGCCAATTTCAATTAAATAATTTGTAAAAAATCTATAGTTGTTAATGGGCTCTTATCCTGTTGCTTGCATAAATAAAGGTGTTTTGTAAACTATATTTGGTGTAGAGTCACTTATAAGTCTGGTTAAATGCTAACTATCTATAACTTTGCCAAGTAGTATGCAAAAGTCAAAGAGGATATATGCCAATTACTGTTTTAATGACTATAGATATCTCAGTGGGCAAATACATAAGTATTTAAATATATCATTATATAATCCACTTCCTCTTAGTTCCAAGATAAAATTTACTATAATAAACCCGAATAATGTCAAAGACTCTTTTATTTTTTAACTTCTTTTACCTTTGAAATAAGTCTCTGGCACTGGCTAACTAGTTATATTGGACATTCACATTAAAATTTAAGTCTAAACAACTATGAAGCATTACCATGTACCAGGGATAAAGACATAAAAGGTAACATAGAGTCTCTATTTTTACAAAATGACCATGTAATGTGCTAGGGAAGTCAGATATATAGGAAGATAATCACAGTATAACATGAGAAGCCCAATAACAGGAATATAAGAATTAATTTGGGACTACAAAGAAGAAACAGAAACTATTAACTTCTACAGGAAGGGAAGGTGAAGGTGGAAACAGTGATAAATGAGGAAAGACTTCGACATGAATAAATGCCTGTACTGATATAGGGCATGGGAAAGTCAAGATGTCTGGCCCAGGTAACTTGTTAGATGGAGATGAATCTTCCATTGAGTAATTCATATTTACAAATAAGCATATATGTGAGAACACCAGTGCCAATCTCATTATCTTGTAAGGGGAAGGGGGGATGGAGGAGCCTGAGGAGAGTCACCAAGTGCTGTGTGCATGTCCTTCACTTCCACTGTGAACTAAATTATGATGTGAGATGATAATGCACCAATAAAAGTATAAAAATAAGTTCAATGGAGTTGAACCATAGATAAAAAACCTCAACTTTTCCCCTCAGCTCAAACTTAAAACAGAATTCCAAATTATGACCATTTTTATTTTTCATCTAAATAATTGATGTTTCATGTAGTCACCCAAATATGCTACCCTTGCTGACAAAAATTCAAATAAGAATCAAGCTATTGTCAAGGTTAGTCATTCCTAATGATATATTTTTATAATATCAACTGTCTCTTTTCTCTTTTCCCATCATGGTGAATTGTTTTATGGTATATAAATAAAAAAGATATTGTATTATGTGCAGTAGCAAACCAACAATTGTTACTTTACTTAGGAAACATGTGAGTTAATGTGTCTACACAAATATCAAAGCATATTTTAAAACTAAAAATGTTATAGAGATAGAGATAGAAATAACACAATGATAAAGGGTAATTTCATCCAAAAATAAAATAATATATATGTACCTAATAAGAGAAATCTGAATTGGAGAGAGAATTCAAAAAAAGAAGCCAACACTACTCTCCAATAGTGGACAAGACAAGGAGGCAGAAGATCAACAAAGAAAAGAAAAGTCCTTGTGATGTGTTTATATGATCATGTTTTTGTAAAATTTGGGGAAAAAAATTAAGTGAAAATACTGTAGTTCAGACCATTATCTCTTGCCACTCTAACTTTCTCTTGGATGCTTACTCTTACATCAGGTGCCAAGAAAGTGACCCTGGGTATTATAAAAATTTAAGTAAGCAGAGAAACTTTATCCTTTCAAAAAATATGTAATACTGTATCATTTACCAGGGAGGAAGAGGCAAATTCCCTAATGTACATGGCATACATTCATAAACATATCACAGGAATTACTAAGCCAAACTTGAGAAGAAGCGAGGAGGGAGGGAATTGGGGAAGGGCTAAATGAGTAATGTGTGTATATATGCCTCTACCATCTTGTACCCCACTAAGATATATGACTACAATACACCAATTAAAAAAATATAAAAGTGCCAGTTTTTTTTTCCTATTTGTGGTAGGAAACATGCAGCACAACTTTACCAGAATTCCTTTGGTTTTAAGATACAACACTATACATTGTAAGCATATCTATATATGAGGCAAGTTAATCATATATTTTATGCATCATAAAATATACACAAATAGTCACACTGCACTTAAAATATTATTAAAACATAATTTTTATTTCAAGAAGTGATCATTATGTTCAATCAAAAATATGCATGGAAAAATATTATTGTAAAGCTATCTGAGTCTTCTTGGGCTACCCTAACAAAATGACTTAGTGGCTCAAACAAAAGAAATCTAATTATCAAAGTTCTAGAGGATGGAAGCCCAAGATCCATGTGCTAGCAAGGTGGGTTTCATTCTGAAGCATCTCCTCTCAGTATGCAGTCAGCCAATATCTTCCTGAATGCTCACATGATCTTTTCTTTGTGGGTACACAAGAGAAAACAGAGTGAGAGTGCTCTCTTTGCATATGTTTCTTTACAAAAATGTACTAATCCCATCATGAAATCCCACCGCCATGACCTCATCTAACCTAATTACCTCCCAAAGGATCCATCTCCAAACACTATCACATTGAGTGTTAGGGCTTCAAAATATATGCTTGCAAAATGAGGAGGACATTATCATTCAGTCTATAACAAAAGATATATAGAGTAATTAATTTATAAAGATATTATACATTTAATAGTATTTGGGATATTTACCAACTCTTTAGCATTGGTAACAGATTGTGATTGATTTATCTTTCTAAACAAGCACTCAATTTTCAAGGCCAATTTTTTGTTATTTATTATTTCTCTCAAAAAAGATGACAATAACTATATATGCTTCCACCCTCACAAAATGTGGACCTTCCCCTGCCTTTTATTTCACACATCTCTAACCCTCCAGCGCTTTCATATCTAAAGTCACCATCTTCAACACAACCCTCAGTTCACTTAAGACTTTCCCTGAAGTCCTAGCTAGTCATGCATTGCATCTATTCTCAAGATTCCAAATTCCAAATCTCAAGAATGAGTCTGGTAGAAGAACACTTTTTTTTTTTTTTTTTTACAGAGCAAAAGGAAGAAGTTGAATAAGCAAAGAAGTGATAGATAAGATTAGGTATACTAGTATGTTACTATTACAGGCACACACAGAGAAATCATGTGTCACTTACGGAAAGAGATAAGTTCAGAGAAGTACATCCTTGGACAATTTTATGATTATACAAACATCATAGATGGTGCTTACACAAACCTGGATGAGGTCAGTCACTCGACATGGCCCCTTAATGCCATCAAGAGATGCAGTAAACAACACATGTATGAGGCCACTGCTGATGTTACAGCGCACAGTTGCGCAGGTTGTTTTTTATAAATAGGAGTACACTTTAAGGATAAAAGTATAGTATAATAAATATAAAAACCAGTACATAGATACTTATTATTATTTTCAAGTTTCATGTGGTACACATAATTTGGTGGCATACTTGCACCATCACATATAGAGACCATCATCGTGGCACATGACTATACGTTTTGTAAATACATATACACACACATACATATACAACCTTCTGCATTAAAGGTTTGCTAATGATTGAGTTACAGTCACCAAATTTTGCCCTATACCACTGTTTTATTTCAACCTTCAGATCCTGTGACTGAGTTTAGTTTATCTTCATTAGGGTTGATCCTTTTCCACTGGCCTCTTGGTCTCCCCCTGGCAAGGTGGCTTCCTTCGGGTACCATTCAAATCATCAACCAGTCCTGCAATTGCAAATCTGCATTCCAAGTATTGACCTGTTTGAATTACTTTCCAAGAAAGCTCCTTAGCTCCAAAATGAATAAGTCAATAGCAATAACTTCAGGGAGGAGGAGCAGGTTGGTGAGAGGAAGCCAGCCTCACACTCCCAAGTTACAAGCACAGCACACATTATACAGAACACAGCTCATTTGGACTTCACAAGAGCTTGCTACTCTGCAGAGAGAACTGCCATATAAATACAAAGTATGAAGCTTTACTCTCTCCCTGGGACTCAGAGGCAGAATGATTTCTTAACAAATGCTCCTGCTGTGGTGTACAAATGATATTGATCTCTGTAGTTGGCACTGAATGCTGGAGCTGGTATATTGCATTTTTTAAACTTTCATCTCTAAATCCAAGCTGGCACTTTGGTGTCAACTATAGCAGAAGTTTTTTCTATCGATATCTTACCTAACAGATGGAAAACAAGAATCCTGATTTATAGGAATTCAGATAACCATGGCTTTCAGTGCACTAGAATAATATTTTGCTCGCTGTACTTTTATAAAAAGACTTAACATAAAAATACCCTCAGCATGAGGCAAAAAAAAAATCCTGTGTGGAGAATGAGCTCCCTGCCTAATGTGTTTTAAACACTTTAGGATTGTTGATTGCCCATCTCAGTATTATACCTTTTTTTTTTTACAATTTCATGATGTTCTATAACTTCTCCACCAGACCCATTATTTTTAAAATTCTATCACTTAAAGCAGAAAAATAAATGTGAAAGGTACAAAAGGAATTTTAGCCATCTGGAGTGTCAATGGCTATTTTACTTAAACCTCATGGACTAAATAATCCAATTAGTATTTCATGGCTTAAATATTTTTACTAATAGAGCTTTCATTGTATAAGAAAAACTAGTTTGAAATAAAAGTTATCTGCTGGCTTAGATAACTTATGGAAGATTTATTGATTCAATCTATTTCAATGGAATTGTTTCCGGTATGTGTGTGTGTGTGTGTGTGTGTGTGTGTGTAATATATATAATATATAATGTATATTAATTATATGTTATATTAATTATATATTAAATTATAAATATAATTAATTATATATTAAACATATATATTAATTATATATTATATATTATATATTTATTATATATTAGAGCTGGTCTCAAATCTGTAGTCTCTATGCCTCAGCCCTCCAAGTGTGGGGATTACAGGTGTGTGCCACCATTCCTGGTCCAGCATCACTATTATTATCACAGATAACAGTGATGAGTCTACAGAATGTATGACCAACACATCTAATAATGTGTCTCACGATGATTTCTAAATATTAGATCATTTAATTTACTTATTTGTACCCTGTACCTTTAACTGAAGTCTTAAGAGCTTGAGAAAAGTTGGTGAGTCTTCACTTTGTATTCTACCTGCATAGCAGACAGTACCTAAGATATAATAGGTCCCCAAGGAAATATTAGTTTCCTTCATGCACACAGAGACATGTGTGCTCATTGTGTTAGATAATGTGAGTCACAGCTCAGCCGAGATAGGTCGAGTAGCATTTTAACACATCATGAAAAGAGCAATAGAACAGTAAGCTCAGGTGCTAACCCATTAAACATCGCAACAGCCTTGGAGATGTCATTTGCAATTCTCATTTTTCAGCAAGTTCCCAAGGCACCGCATACCATCTGAGGTATGTGCAATGTATTAAATTAATTCCAGAGTTAAAAATGTCTCCTCAAACTCTATTCTTCTCTTTCCAATATATCTGACCACTTTCTGCCTCCTCACACTAAATATGTGCAGGTGCATTCACCCTGCTCCCTAACCTGCCACCCAGTTAAAACAGTCTCAACAGCCACAAGCCCCAAGTTCCTGAGAAATGCATATAGACTTGTCTTTCTTTGGAGAAGGATGGGAAGAGTTTTAGCACAAGGTTACTTTATTTTGATGGTTATCATTTTATCCACTAGGGGCTTGCATTTTTTCTGTACATATGAATATGGCAGAGTTATAGATAGCATTTGGTACAGCTGAATCTTAATTTTTTAGAGTTTTATAAAAATTTTATGGGTGCATTATATTTACATATCATAATAAAGTTTAGTGTGACAGTCACTTAAATGCATATAGCACTTGGTGAGCTCAGATCCCACCCAAGTCCTCCCATTCCCATATTCCTATCATAGGGATATCCCTCCCAATATCCCTATAATATTGATATAGGCATTGATAATTTCACTTAGGTACTTCATGTCAATTGAAGTGTTTCCTTCATCAAATTTCCTTCTCTCCACCTGACTCCTTTCCCTACTGCCCCTCTATGACTCCAATGGGGTTTTTTTCTCCTCCTTTAATTGGGAATTTTAATTTTTTTGTGGAAAAATGATGGCCCTAAAGACATCTATGTTTTAATTTGCAGAAGCTGAGAATATGTTAACTTGCATGGCAAAATGATTTTTATTAATTGTACTGTGATATTCAGAGATTATTCTGGATTATAGTAGGTAGACCCAGTTTCATAACATGAGTCTTTAAGAACAAAGAATTTTCCTGGCTGTGGGACACAGAGAGAGGGAGAAAAGAAAGAAGAAGAGAGAAGAAGAGAGAAGAAGAAGAAGAAGAAGAAGAAGAAGAAGAAGAAGAAGAAGAAGGAGGAGGAGGAGGAGGAGGAGGAGGAGGAGGAGGAGGAGGAGGAGGAGGAGGAGGAGGAGGAGGAGGAGGAGGAGGAGGAGAGATAGAGGTAGAGATAGAGGAGAGGAGAAGAAAGGAGGAAAGTGATTATAGAGAAAGGATCAAAAGTATTACACATGGATCATTTTGAGGATGAAGAAGACAGCCATAGGTCAGAAAATTGGGGTGGCCTCTAGATGCCTAAAAGGCAAAGAAATAGATTTTCCCCTAGACCATCCAGAAAGGAACACCATTTTGATTTAAATTCAGCAAGACTGATATTAGAATCCCCGGACATAAAACTGTAAGATAATAATTTTTTGTAGTACTGGGAATTGAATCCAGGTACAGTCTCTGACCTATACATCTGCCCTATTTTTTTATTCTTTATCTTTAAACAGGGTTTCACTAAGTTGTGGCAGTTCTCACTAAGTAGCTGAGGCTGGCCATGAACCTGCAATCCTCCAGTCTCAGCCTCCCAAGTATTGGAGTTATAAGCATGGACCACCAAGCCTGACTGATAATAATGTTTTTAAACCACCAAATTTTGGTTGTGCCTATAATGCAAAGCTAATATATTTTACATGGATTTAATCTTCATAAATCATAAGCAAAATTTTATAAATAGAAACATTAATATTAAAGAGCTATTAAAATTTACTTAAGTTTTTCAGAATAATACTTGTACTTCATTTTAAATATCATAGAGTTCAGAAAGGCTTATAAAAAATAAGTAGCCCTTATTGATACTCATATCCCTCTCCCTGTGCTATTTTTAAGAGGAAGCAATTTTGATTCTTTTCTATTTTTAGTTCTCAGTGAGAACTTTGCATTTCTTAATGATTTTCTCTCACTCCTATTTCTTGAGTCATTAATGCATGATATTACTGATTTGATAATATGCTAGATGGGTATTTAGGTCACTGATAGCCAATGTTTTCCATGTACCTCCTGATACAGATCAATGTTTTTGGTCTTCCCATTATTTATATCTTCTGGATTTAAAACTGTGATCCCCCAAGTGAACTTTTTGTAACTATATTTTTTTAAGTTGAAATGTCCATGTCCTGCCAGTCTTTTCACTCTTTTAACACACTTTTATTTTCTGGGCTTGCACACTCCATAATTTTACTTTCACATTTCAAATTACTAAGTCTGGCCGGGCGTGGTGGCACACGCTTGTAATCCCCGTGCTTGGGAGACAGAGACAGGAGGATCGTGCAAATTCGAAGCCAGCCGCGCTGGCTTAAGAGACCCTGTTTCCAAATAAAAAATATAAAAATAGGTATTGGGAGTGTAGCTCAGAGGTAGAACGGTTTCCAGGAACCCCAGTACCAAAAAGAAAAAGAAAAATAATTACTAAGTGTGTTCTGATATTTAAGTATTGAGTTTTTTAAATTTAATTTATTAGTGCATTGTATTTATACATCATAATGGGGTAAAAAACCTGTGTAGGCATAAATGCACACATTTCCCAGCCAGCCCCCACCCAGTCCCCACCTCACTCCCTCCCCATCCCTTCCTCCCATGCTTGGTCTAGTGGTTGACTTCGATATGAATAAGTATATCATGTGCTTTAAAGCGTTTCCCTCTCCCCACCTCCCATCCCCACAGTTAGGTTGTCTAAACAGAGTTTATAGTCTCATGGCTGTATAAATATTGTTTATTGTAGATCCAAAGAGTATTGTCTGGTTATATATCATTTGTTATGCTTCCTATTGTTTATCTTGGTCTGTCAGCCTTTATTCTGTTCATGTATTGTTTGCGCTATTGAATCCTAAATTTCTCCCATTTCTCTGGCACAGAATCAATCCCTTTATTTTATTTTATTATTTTTTAATTTAATTTTTATTTTTTATAAGTGGAACATATTGGGAGTGGTGTATATTTACATTGTGATTCATGCCCTTCCCCCTCCCTTTCCCTCCCCCTCCAATAGAGAGTGTCCAGGTTAATCATGTTATATTTATGCTATTACACATATTCGTATGTAGCTCCTCCATTGAACAACCTCAGCTTTCTTCCTCTCCTATCCTTCTGCTCAAGCTTTGCTGAGATTTCCCCTCCATCATCTGGAATCCCTCTGGTATTACCACTACTCCCTAAGCTTGAACATATTAGAGAAAACATATGTCCCTTCTCTTTCTGTGCTTGACTAATCTCACTTAACATAATGTTCTCTAGTTCCTTCCATCTTCTTGCAAATGCTATTATTTTATTTTTCTTTATAACTGAATAGAATTCCATTGTGTGTATTCCCATAATTTTGCAATCCACTCATCTGTTGATGGAGATCTAGGTTGGTTCCATATTTTGGCTATTACAAACTGTGCTGCTATGAACATGGGTATGCCTATGTTAACGTAGTTCTCTGATTTCAACATCTTTGGAAAGATAACCAGGAGTGGTATAGCCGGATCAAATGGTGGATCTATTTCCAGTTTTCTATGGAATCTCCATACTGATCTCCATAGTGACTGAACTACTTTGCACTCCCACCAACAGTGTAAAAGAGTTCCTCTTTCCCCACATCCTCACCAGCAATTATTGTTGTTTGATTTCTTTATGTTTGCCACTCTGATTGGGATTAGATGGAATCTCGGCGTAGTTTTGATTTGCATCTCCCTGATGGCTAGTGATGTTGAACATCTTTTCATGTATCTATTGGCCATTTGCAAAACTTTCAGTGAAGAACTAATACCAATACTTCACAACTTGTTCCGAGAAATTGAAAGAGATGGAATTCTTCCTAATATCTTCTATGAGGCCAGTATCACATTAATCCCCAAGCCAAATAAAGATACTTCAAGAAAGGAAAATTACAGATCAATATCCTTAATGAACATAGATGCAAAATTCTAAACAAAATACTAGCTATATGCATTCAAAACCATATCAAAAGCTGGGCGTGGTGGCGCAGGCTTGTGATCCCCATGCTTGGGAGGTGGAGATAGGAGGATCGCGCAAGTTCGAAGCCAGCTGCGCTGGCAGGCGTAAGAGACCCTGTTTCAAAAATATATAAAATAGGTCTGGGAGTGTAGCCCGGAGGTAGACGGGCTTCCAAGAACCCCAGTACCACAAAAAAAAAAAAAACATATCAAGAGAATTGTACACCATGACCAAGTTGGTTTTATCCCAGAAAAGCAAGGCTGGTTCAACATACACAAATCAATACATGTTATTCACCACATGAATAGAACTAAGAACAAAAACCACATGATCATTTCAATAGATGCTGAAAAAGCATTCGACAAAATCCAACACCCATTTATGTTAAAAACACTGCAGAAAATTGGAATAGAAGGAACATATTTCAACATCATTAAGGTTATATACAATAAACCCAAAGCCAACATCATATTGAATGGAGAAAAACTGCAAAAATTCCCTTTAAAATAAGGCACAAGACAAGGATGCCCATTATCACCTCTCCTTTTCAATATAGTCCTTGAGACTCTTGCCACAGCAATAAGACAAGAAATCAAAGGAATTAAAATAGGAAGAGAGGAGCTAAAACTATCCTTATTTGCAGATTATATGATTCTTTATCTAGAAGATCCAATGAACTCACCCAAAAGACTTCTGGAACTGATTAACCAATTCAGCAAAGTTGCAGGATACAAAATCAACCTAAAGAAATCAGTTGCTTTTCTTTATGCCAACAATGAATCCACAATGAAATAAAGAAAACTATTCCATTTACTATAACCTCTAAACCAATAAAATACCTAGGAATAAACCTAACCAAAGATGTAAAAGACCTCTACAGAGAAAACTATAAAACATTAAAGAAAGAAATTGAAGAAGACCTTGGAAGATGGAAAGATCTCCCTTGCTCATGGATAGGCAAAATTAATATTATCAAAATGGCCATTCTGCCAAAAGTGACCTATAGATTCAATACAATCTCCATTAAAGTATCAATCCCTTTAATACCCTCATGCTGTTTTTGAAGCTCTTGCACTGAGCAGGGCACTAATTCTCTAGGGTCGCTCATGGTGGCCTCTTATCATTCTCCCAAACCAGATCCTTCCTCGTTAAATCCTGTATCTTTTGTGAAGTGTCTATTCAATTCAATTGCCCATTTCTTGATGGGGTTGTTTTGCTAGTGTAGAGTCTTTTGAGCTTCTTGCATATTCTGGATATTAGCCCTCTATCAGAGTGATGACTGGCAAAGATCTTCTCCCATTCTGTAGTCTTTCTCTTTAGGTTCTTGATGGTTTCCTTTGATGAGCAGAAACTTTTTACTTTGATGCCATCCCAATTGTTAATTCTTGCTTTAATTTCCTGTGCTTTGGAGATCTTGTTGAGAAAGTTACTTCCTGTGCCTATATGTTTGAGTGTTGAGCCTACTCCTTCCTCTAATCAGAGTGGCATGCATAAAGAAATCAAATAACAACAAATGCTGCCCAGGATGTGGGGAAAGAGGAACTCTTTTACATGGTTGGTGGGAGTGCAAACTAGTTCAGCCTTATGGAGATCATTGTGGAGATTTCTTAGAAAACTGGGAATGGATCCACCATATGATCCACTATACCATTCCTGGGTATCTTTCCAAAGGGGTTGAAATCAGAGAACTACCGTAACATATGTAAACCCATGTTCATAGCAGTATTATTTGCAATAGCCAAAATATAGAATCAATCTAGGTTTCCATCAAAAGATGATTGAATTGCAAAATTATTACACACAATGGAGTTCTACTCTGCAATAAAGAAGAACAAAATCATGTCATTCACAAGAAGATGGAAAGACCTGGAGAACATTATGTTAAGTGAGATCAGCCAAGCACAAAAAGAGAAGGGACATGTGTTTTTTCTAATATTTCCAAACTAGGGAGTGTTGGGGATACCAGAATGACTCCAGATAATGGAAAGGAAACCTCAGAAAAGCTGAAATGAAAAGGTAGGAGAGGAAGAAGGCTGAGGTTGATTAATGGAAGAGCTACATTTGAATATGTGTACAAGTGTGAATGTAGCATGGTCAACCTGGACACTCCTTGTTGGGAGGGGGGAGAGGGAAAGTGGGGGAAAGGGTACCAAGCACTGTGTGAATGTATGCCATTTTAAATATGATCCACATAAAAATAAATAAATAAATAAAGTATTGATCTTTAAAAAAATTTAAAATCCTACATCTTCATGATTTTTGGTTTATTCTCTCAATTTTCTAGAATATATCTATAAATGGTTTCCTTTAAAACATGATGTAAATTTTTGGCAAAGGATCCTGCAATAGTTTAAATCCAAAGTTTCCCTAAAGGCCATGTGTTAAAGTCTTTTCACCAGCCTGAGGCACTACTAGGAGGTAGTGAGGCATAACAAAAGGAGTTGGGTTATTGGAGGTATTCCTTGAAGGGGATATTATTCATTCATTTTCATTTCTCTCTCTCTCTCTCTCTCTCTCTCTCTCTCTCTCTCTCTCTCTCTCTCTCTCCCTCTCTCTCTCTCTCTTGCCTTGAGAGCCATTGAGCAGCCCCTTCTGTCATGTACCAGGTTGTATGGTGCCACAACAGCCCTCAGAGCTCTTGGGGCCAAGTGACCATGGACTGAAACCATGATCTGCAAATTTTTTTTAGAATTTTAATATCTCAGGTAGTTGGTTTTTTTTTACGCTGAAAGACAGCTGACTAACAGGCTTAAAAAGCGGAAATATTCTGCTTTTATATTTATTAGATTCTCTGGTTGATTTCTGGCTAAATACCATTCTAACATTTTCAAGCAAAATAAACATACAAAAATGTGCTCAAATGATAAAAATGCATTCAATAAATGATCATAATGTTAACACATATGTGTAACTGTCAACTAGGCCAAATGATAAAATTTACCAGCACCTCTAATCTGTACTTTATGCCTCCTCCCTACTCTTAGCCATTCTCTCTTACCCAAAGCAATAATCTTCTGATTTCTATTACAATAGACAAGTGATTTTATCTATATGCTTTTGAACTTTATCTGCTTTTAAATTATAAATTGAATCATTCATTTTTTGTGTGTGTGGTAGTGGGGATGGAACCCAGGGGCCTTCTGTCTCTGGGCTACACTCCCAGACCTATTCTATATTTTATTAGGAAACAGGGTCTCTTAAACCAGCTGAGGCTGGCTTCGAACCTGTACAATCCTCCTGTCTCAGACTCCCAAGTGTGGGAATTACAAGCATGAGCTACCACTCCCTGCTGAATCATTCGTGGTTTTCTTTACAGCCAGTTTCTTTCACTCAGCATTATATTTGTGGTTTCTATCCTTCTGAACTATATAGCTAGCACATTGTACATTACTATCATGCATCATTATAAATTATTATATAACATTATATGATATCATAATTTATATAGTTTACTATTAATGGACCTTTGGATCTATTAATATTAATATGAATATTTTATATGTATATTGGTTCATATGTAGATGCATTTCTTTTAGATATACATACACCTAAAAGTAGAAAATCTTTAAAGTATGTAAACATTAAACTTTCTTACATAGTGGCAATAGTTTTGAAAATGCTTGCTGCAAATCATACTGTCACCAACAATATATGAGAGTACCAGGTGTTTTACTTCATTGCCCAAACTTAGTATAATTAATATTTTTATTCTGGCCTTTTAACTGAGATTTTGTTTTTTATTGGTACATATTAATTATAAAGAATGGTGGGTTTCCTTGTAACATTTTTGTGCATATATCAAAAATAATATTTGATTAATTTCTTGTCCCCCACACAAGCTTCTTGCTCTGTTGTTACATAAGAACACATATATGTTTTAAAAGAAAAATAATATGAAGGCTACATTCTAAAAGTAGAATTTAAATGCATGTTTATTTGTTACAAACTTTTCTATTTCTCTACTCCCCATTCAATTCCATTACTCCATGTTAAAATGAGGCAATAAGAGAAAAACTAGGGGCTGGCCAAACTAAGAAGGACCTGAAATTTTTGTGTGCATAAGATGCCTAGTTGTATACCATGGAAACAAAATGTATTTTCTTTCAAACTTGACTGTCGCCAAATTAACTACATCCATCATAAACAGTTTTTAAAAAGTATTATGATGTTAACTTTCCTGGGATTTACATTCTTTTTTATTTTTTAAGTCTTCTCCAATGTTTAAACACAAAAGTTTAGATGTTTGTAACAATTCTTTATTTATTAATATTTATATAACTTATGCTTAAGACAATATGTTTGAAAATAAGTGAGATTAGTCAGTCACAAAAGTTAAATCTTATTCTCTCCCTAATATGTGGAAGCTAGAGAGAAAATGGGTCATAGGTGGAACTCTAGAAAAAGAAGAAACTATAGATGAACAAATAAGGCGACCTCACTGAGGGGGGTGGGAAGGGGAAGAGGGATACTCTCTAATGTACATTATATACATTCACAAACATAGCAAAGTCAATCACTAAGCCAAACATGAGGAGTGAGGAGGAGAGAATGGGGTGGGAATTGAGGAAGGGCCAAATGTGTGCATGTATGCCTCTACCATCTTGTACCCCATTAATATATATGATTACAATGCACCAATAAAAATTTTAAAAAATACTTAAATTTTAAATATAAGAAAGTAAAAACTAAATTAGTAGCAAGGATAAAGTACCCTTATTTGAATAATCCAAGATACAGGAAAATAATTATAATTAAATTAGCCTGGAAAAGATTTTTAAAATACTATCAAATAAACATGAGATTAATTAGGGCCTTCAGGCATTAAATATCAATTCTGTGGTTGAGGCAATAAAAAAATAAAAATTTTTATAAAACATTGTTTTCTCTTCAATAGTCTACTCTGCATCTCTAATTTTTAGGACTTTCGGTGGTTAAAATGGACCTACAATATGATTGTGTCCAAAGCATGTAAACATCACGTATCTTAGAAACATTTAACTAATGGACAAAATGATGGGTTGAACTCTGTGAGAAAGATAAGAGTTTTTGTTTCTATAATACTGATGCTTGCTTATTCCAATTCTGAGCTATGTGACTAGAGCTGTTTCCTATAGGATCTAAAACAAGAAGTATGCAAAATCCGTGATATGGGAGTTCTCTTCATCATCATAACTTCCATATCTACAGTACTCTACAGAGGTACTCAACACTTTAATATGATTTATTTCATTAGATTTGAAAAGTGGTCTGTAAGGAGTATATCCACATTATTGCTCCTGTTCTATTGAATTATATGATTGAGGGAAAACTCAAGACTATGCATATAGTGACTGGAAGAGATAAAGTCAAAGTCAAGTTTCTGGTTCCCAGCTCAAGTGCTATTTCTACTGGGCAATGTTGGTTTTCTATGAACAAACTAAGGCCAGTGTCTATTTGTTGTGAATATTAGTTGCTGAGTTTAGGAGGAGATTGATATGATTAACATAATATGGTATCTAGTTCTTTTCTATTTCCTATCCCTCTTTTCTACATTCAAGATAGATATGTAAATGAAATGGCAGATAAAATAGGAGGTAAGTATACCAACTGAGTTGTTTGTTGTATTTTGTTTACCAACTGGTACACGTAGAATAGTGAATTTTATGCTAAACAAAGTAGAGTAACACATACAGATCTGGGGTTTGACTGTGATGTATGCAAAATCATCTGAGGAAGAGTTGGGCAACACAACTAACTCATGATTGGGGCTCAAAGAAGACAGAAGCCAGGGAGCGCTTTGCAGAATCAAAGTTGAAAGTGAAATAGTTTTAGGTGTTATATAAGCACAGGCTGAATTAAATATATCGAGCAAGGCTTGTATATCCTGTCATGGAAGCCACTGTTGAAATTTAAACCCTAGAGGGAGCAGTAGATTCTTTAACATGACAAGGCAATGTGTGTAAAATATTTTCCCTTTGAAATATCCATTACATTGCCACAGCCAGATTGTAGTTCAGAGCAGGAGTGTGTGTAACCTCTATGGGAACTAATGTCCATTCTAACTCACCTCACACAGTGAATAGGTCCCCTGTGCTAAAACCTTTCTGGATGATGAAAAAATCATTGCAAATAATTTAATACCCTTCACCTGTCACACACACACACACACACACACACACACACACACATACAAATGAGGATTTTCTTAATATATAGTTGTCAGGTGGAGAGTGGCAAAAAAATGGTAGATGCTGAAATATAATTATTGATCTTCAATTAAATGAATGAAGACTAGCTGCAGTCCAGCTGAGCACACAATTCTAAAATACTGACTTCTCTCCGAAGGCTTAGCCACATAAATTGTCAAGCTTGTTGGACATAATCAACTTTCCAATTTCAATAAAAATAAGCACTGCTGATTCTGTCCTGACAACTTATCAATAAGTAATGTTCTTATAAAAACTTCTGAGGCTGGGAAAACAGATACAAGGCTTTAGACTCCTGAAATATTTGGTTCCTTATTAATCCTTCTGTCATTTTCCCACCACAGTGATGGCAGCAACCATATCAATCTTGTTCAAAAGTATAATCCCTGTGCCTGTGTCTGGCACTTTGTAAATATTCACAAGGAAGGAATAAGAGAAAATACAGGAAACAGGAAAAATGTATATCAACCGTGACCATGTTCATAAAACACTCTCATGAGTTGGCTGATTAATGACAGTAAGCTAAAGATGCGAGTTGGTGGGCTTTAGTTCATTACAGCTCTATTAACCAATAGCAGTGAGGTATGTAAAACTATGCCTTTCAGGCAGGAGTGTGTGGGTAGGAACATGATATATTTTAAGAGTTTTCTGTATTATACTACTTTTAATATCTCTCTATACTATTTGTAATCAATCAACCATAGAACTCAATCAGTAACATAACATCTTTATGAAAGCAATATCTCAAGAGTTTATGCAAAAATCAATATAACATGTTGATGATGCATCAGATTATTGCTGATCTTTCTCCCTAGCTTAGGAAGGTTATCTTAGCCATTTAATACCAATCTTCTCAACTCAGTTTTTCTTCATGTCAACATATTGCTGTACTCTTTTATGTTTATTTGTCCTTTTTCAGCATTAGAGGAAATAGTGATTCAATTTTTTTATCCAAGGCAAATCCCTCCCCTTCATCTTACAGAATCATAAAATTCTTTCTGAGATTTTCCTCTTATATGCCAGACTTTCAGTTTCTTATTCTTTATTCTGGATTTTTCCTTTGTATCTTGTTTCACTATTTTGGAGGGGGGATGGTACTGGGAATTAAACCCAGAAGCTTTCTACCTCCAAGCTGTACCCCCAGCCCTCTTTTTTTTTTTAATTTTGAAACAGGGTCTTGCTAAGTTGCTATGGATCTTACTAAATTGCTGAGGCTGGTGCTACTAATTGGCTTCTATGATTGATTGATTACAAATAGTATAGAGAGATATTAAAAGTAGTAAAATATGGAAAACTTAAAATATATCATACTCCCACCCACACACTCCTGCCTGATATGCATAGTGTTACATACTGCATTGTCTGGCTTGTTTTACCATTTTTGATTAAAAATCAGAGTCATGTTTATATTTGGACCCAGAAGCCAAGCCAGTCTCTCTCTCTCTCTCTCTCTCTCTCTCTCTCTCTCTCTCTCTCTCTCTCTCTCTCTCTCTTTCTCTCTCTCTCTCTCTCTTTCCCTCTCTCTCCCTTCCTCCCTTCCTCCCTCCTTCCCTCCCCTCCCTGTTTCTCCTTCTTTTCTGTGTGTTCTTATGTTGCTCTTAGTAGTATTAGTGCCAGAAGTAAAGGCTGCCTCTTTTCTAATAATTGCAGAAAGTATTTCCAGGAAGTGATCCTAATCCTCTGGCTGAAGTCACTTACTTCTCCTTAGATCAACCCCTTTGGCCAGAGGATGGAATGCTCTTATTCACTAGGTCTGAGTTTATAGAGATTCTGGATAGAAGTACAGTGAGAAGAGGGAATTAGCTATTGCCATACTATATAAAAAGAAGCTAAAAGAGAGGTGATTCTGTAAAAGAAAAGGATTGATCAAAGAAAGAATAAAGTTGGCAGCCATTATACATGCAAATGTAATTAGCTCTCTTTAATCATAAAACTCCCAACAGTGTTGTCATTTTACAACTCAACGCTTCTGAATCTAAGGCTGTGGGGTCACTGCTCTTGCATCATCTCATCATCTAGTCATTATTTTTTTTCCTTTCTTTAATTTTGGAAAAAGCTTATGTTAGATTTCTTGTCCTCAAAGCCACTAGGCATTAATTTCTTTCTTTTTCTTTTTAAAATATACTTTTTGATACATTTTAATTTGACATCCTAATGAGTTTCAGAGTGATAGAGACATACATGCACAAAGACTTAATGTATTTCCCTCTGGATCCCACCCTGCTCTCTCCTTCTTACCATACACATTATTGAGATTAAAAATGATAATTTATGATATATACACAGCATTATTTGAACTGCTTCCTTCATCTCATCATCCTTTTGCGCCTTGAAAACTGGATTACAAACACCTCCATCCTTGGAGTTGCATAAGTCACCAACTGTGCATCCTGCTTTTTCTTCACCCATATTTCCCTCCCCAGGATTTGGTACAATTATCACTCTCTTTTTGAAAGTCTTCTCTTCACATATTTCTATGACATTAAAATAGCCTTCTCTGTACTTATGTTTTTTTCTTTCATCCCCTAATGGTGGACATATCTAAGCCCTATCTTCAACCTTCATTAACTCTCTCTTTGTTTCAGGATTCCATCCATTTTCCTCCTTTCAATTATCGTCTTTACCCAATTACTCTAACTACATTTTCAGCTCCATACCCCTACACACTTCTTTGTGATTCTAGCTGAATAGCCCACCAGTGAAACTTATAATTCTTTCATTAGATTCCTATGTTCTACTAACCACACCATCAAGTTTTAAGTAAAATGTATTTTTCCCATCAAGCATCTCTGATTCCTCTATGCACAGTCGGGTACAGTTTCCTCTCCATCAGTCTTTTTCTATCTTTTATATCTCATAACTTTCTACTCCTAGTCACTGCACAAAGTTCTTTATTACTTTGTAACAGTGTCTTTGGTGTTTTCTCTACTCTGGGAACTCCATATTTCAATCTGTTTTTTTGTTTTGTTTTGTTTTGTTTTGTTTCAGATTGGGCATATCTGTTCCACTGCTTAAAAACCTATCCTGACATCTGCTTGCTAAAGAGCCACATTTCTCTATTGAGGAGAACCAATCTTTTATTATATAATGGGGATTGAACCCTGGGGCATTTTACCTTTGAGATACACCTCCATCCCTTTTTTTTTTTTTTTGAAACAAGGTCTTACTAAGTTCTCATGCACTAGCCTTGAACCTGTGATCCTCTGTCTCAGCCTCACAAGTACTGAGATTACAGACATGCCACAGTACGAATTAATCTTTTAAAGGTTTGGAATGCCTTTAGGCATCCTATTAAAAATTTTTTTTCTAACTAAAATTCTGTGTAACTAATGTGAATCAATAACCTAGAACAAAATTACATTTGCTTTATACAAACGTTTTTTTTTTAGTTGGGATATCTCAAATAGAGACCACAAAGTACAAAAAGATTCTAGCAAATCTTGTTAGGCACAGTTCTGAAGTCTTATTTTATAATCAGCTAATTATAAAAATATAAAAGCAAAAAAAGTATTTATACTTTTATTTGCTTTTCAACTCAGAAAACAAAGGAATATTATTTTCCTTCCAAAAAATGCCAACATGTCACATACAGATTATCATAAATATTTCCACAATAGTATCTATAGATCAATTGAAAAAATAAATAAATATCTCTTGAAAATAGATGGGGTGCAAACTTTTTCTTAAACAAAGAGCCAAGAAAGACCTGGCACTATGAAATTCAATTCCAGTTTTTTAAAATAAAGTGGCTTTCCCAATCTCATCCAGCTCTTCAGGAGCTAAATGGTTTCTAGGACCTAGATTTTCCTACTTGAAGCCAGTGCTTCACTTTCTCCCAAATGGTCTTCCTAATACTGGAGACACTACCTTAGGATCCTTATGTCATCCAAGAAAAAAAATCATACCTATTGTAATGCAGACCCAGTATAAACAAGCTAAATCACAGCATTTGAGGAGCTATAAGTGCCTGGGAAAGGTGTCTCAGGATCTTTCAGAAAGACTCTATTGTCAACTTATCCTTTTTTGGGTAAGGGAAAAACATTCAAGAATTACCTTTTCAGACAATAATTTATCATTTTGGCAGCCCAATCTAATAAATAAAGCAGACCATGATTGTATAGAAACTGTCTTAAAATTACTGAAGCTTATTTGCTCATCTATGGCTTCTCCTTCTGAGGAGGATGGAAGGGGTAAAAAAGGGAAATTCCCTAGTGTACATGATGTACATTTACAAACACATCAAAGTCAATCACTAAGCCAAACATGAGAAGGACAGACGGGGGAGGAAATGGGATAGAAATCTGAGAAGGGCTACATGAGTGACATGCACATGTATGTGCACATGTATACTATCTTATACCCCATTAAATGTATGACTACAATGCGCCAATAAAAAGAAATAAAAATTAAAAAACAAAAAAATGACTGAAGCTTTTAAAGAATATTTTTAAAACAGATTTATACAGTATTATATCTAGAGTATGTGGTAATAGTACAATCTACTTCATGTTCAAGTGTGTAATCTGAAAGTGACATTTCTCTTGATGTTAACTGGTATTTGGTAATTGATTGACCCACCCCAAAAGAAAGCATCCATGCTATCTGGTAGAATAAGAAAAAATAGCTAAGTCCACTTTGTCAGAATGAAATGCTTATTGTAAAACGACTATTTGTTAAGAATTTAATCAAGCTTAAAATTAGCCTATTGCTTGGCTAGTATTTGTTTCCATGGAAACTGACTGAGGAGTGGTTCTGGAGAGATTTTCCATTAAATATGACTCAGCTTGTATGTTCAGGTTCACTCAGATGTGAGAAGCAGATAATGGGTAGCTGAGAATAAAAAGAAAGGTAATAGGGTTAATAGTTATTTCCTCTGAAGACATACACAAAGTTAGAATTAAAAAGGGTGCCACTGAACAGTTTGGGGGACAAATAGAAGACGATATGAGCTCAGCTGAAGTTCAAGAGCTATCACGGCACACACACTCACCAGTTGGAAGTTAGCTGGACTTGGATACGCGCCCCTGTCATGACGCTTATTAGTTCATGTCATTGTACAATTTGAATTGTAAGAGCTTCTCCTGTTTTTCTTTCCTGTAAAAAGGTTTTGATAATATTACCTACTTCAAAGACCTACTGAAGAGTTGACTGATGAAATGTCTGTTATCCCTCAGTCAAAGATGATTATTATTCTGTGATACAGCAAAACATTTGTTTTCTGTGATCCCATAGATAATCGCATATTCAGTTCAAGTTGGTAAATGTACTTTTCAAGTTCACTTCTTCTGGTATTCTCTTAATAGGAGTTTAAGTGTGTCCAGACCTAAAGCTGGATAAGGAGTGTGACACTTATCCACACAGTGGTGCTAATATGCCATATACCTTATATATTATCCTGAACCATCTCTGGATCATTAAAAATTGAGTGTATAAGTCAAGCCAATATGACTTTATAAAACTCATTAAATGTTCAAACTGGAAAGAATTATGTAATCTAATGATAAATAACTTTATACCTAGGATATAGCAGGCATGCAGGAAATCCCAGGAAGATGGAATTTTGCCTCCTTTGGTGTGGAGTTTCCATACGGAGAAGTGGGAACTCTACTACATTGTTGGTGGGATTGCAAATAAGTGCAACCACTTTGGAAAACAATATGAAGGACCCTCAGAAGAATGGGAACAAACTTACCATTTGATCCAGCAATACCACTTCTGGATATCTACCCAAAAGAAAGGAAACCATACTACCAAATTAATGCATGTGTATCCATGTTCATAGCTGAACTGTTCGCCATTGCCAAACTATGGAACCAGCCAAGATGTCCATCAACAAATGAATGAATTTACTCAGCCATAAAGAAAAATACAATGACATCATTTGCAGGGAAATGGATGGAACTGGAGGACATTACGCTAAGTGAGGTTAGTCAGTCACAAAAAATAAGAAATCAGATGCTTTCCCTAATTTGCAAAAGCTATGAGGAAATAGGTAACAGGAAGAACTAGAGGAGATTCTATAGATAAGCAAATAAGGTGACCTAACTGAAGGTATCTTACTTAAGTGATGTACTTAAACAAACATGTCAAAGTCAATCACTAAGCCAAGCATGGGAAGGAAAGAGGGAAAGAGAATGAGGTGGGACTTGGGTAAGAGATAACTTGGTGATGTGTGCATACTGTATGTCCCCACCATCTTTTATTCCATCAGGATATATGACTACAATTCACCAATAAAACATTTTTTTAAAGTATATGAAAGGTACATTTAGAACCAACTGGTCAAGTATGTTAACCTACTACAGTAGGCTTTGAGGTACCCTGATTCATTTCATTGCTCAATGTTTTCCAATTATTCCCTCAGTTGGAGAATGAATATGCCCTGAACTGTGACTGCTGTGAGCTGGGGTGGTAAATGGGAGACTGTCACCAAAGAGAAATGTTCTCATTTCAGCCCATTCCTAATACTCTGCACAATGACCCTTTGCTTCTGAATGTAACATGTGCCTAAGGAACACACAATAATTCAAAAAAACTAAGGGCCTTTTGAGGTTATTGAGGAAAGGAAAATGCAAGTATTTCTCAGAGATTGAGAACAATACCTGCAATGCCTAAAGGCTTGGTGTCCTGTGATGAAGAACCCAAAGCCAAGGAGATGTGCCATCAACACATGAGGACCTTTTGCATCCCCCTTCAAGATGTTATAGTAAGACATTTAAGGGAGAAATATGAGTTATCTGAGCAATCCTAAAAGTCTCTTTTATATGGAAAAAGATTTTTGAATGCTCAGTTATTACAGTTCTTCATCTTTTCCACTTTCAGATTTCATCTTTGTCCCCCAAAACAGAGAAAGAGAGAGAGGGAAAGAGAAAAAAGAATTGATTTCATTCAGTGAGCAAGCACTTCTATGTCAGACACCTAGGCTAGAACCCAACCCTGCTTCTTTCTCACTGAGCATTAAGGAAACTGCTTAACCTCCCAATCCTCAGTTTTCAACATCTATAATATGGGGATAGTGGTAAAACCTTCACAGAGTCATCGTGCAGATCAAATAAGGTCTCATTTGCAGATGGGCAACAGTAGGTATTTAATAAACATTAGTTTTCAGTACCTTCTCTTCTGATTAAAATTCTTATTGATGAGGATCTATTGAAAAAGAAGACTATGAGATGCAAAGTCTTCTGGAATAGATGTTTTGAGAGCTAAAACTGTAAGACATATAGGCACAGTGGCACATGACTGTAATCCTAGTACTTAGGAGGCTGAAGCAGGAAGAACACAAGTTTAAGGCTAGCCTGAACAACTCAGCAAGACACTGAAATAAAAAATAAAAAGGGCTCGGGTATAGCTCAGTGATAGAGCACACCTGAGTTCAATCTCTAGTAACAAAAAAAAAATCCAAAACAAAAAAACAAACAAAACACTTCCCTTCTCCACAGCCTTTCTCTCTCTCTCAGGTCCACCTGCAGAGGCTCCCAGGCATCGCTATTTCCTACAGATTGTCTCATGGCAGTAAGAAAACCTTTGTCCCGGAGCCTGCCCAAGGAGAGTTTGAGGAAGGAAAAAACTCATGCATGTCAGGGAAACCCAAAGGCCCACCAGCCACAAAACACACAGTGAACAAAGTGAACAGCTGAGATCACAAACAATTTAATTGCTTTTCTGCTGCATTAAGTGACTACTGAAAGGACTCAGCTCTGCAAAAACTCCAAGGACCGCCAAACTATAAAGAGTCTTCCATTATTTCTATTTTGCTAGTCTAAGTTAACCACAGTAACCTCAGTCTCTCCTTTCAATTTTCTTTCCTACCAGCCTCCTTTCCTTTCTATAAAGGGCAAATAAGTGTCTCTCAGGACACAACTTGAATACACAATATGACTATGGCTTTCCTCTCTAGCACTACTGACAGGATGACATAGTGGACATGAAGCAGGGAAGAAAAAAATCCCCATTGTTCTGCACAAGAATAAACTGGTGCTTAATCTAATGCAAACATAATTACTTTTAGTTAAACAAAAGGAGGGAAACAAATAAAAAGAAAAAAATACTTGATGTTTACAACATAGGCTGCCTGCTCAGAAATGAACAATTACGTGGGCATCAGATAGGCATCACATTCCTGCTCTCGGCTGCTGCACTGAAAAAAAAAGAAAAAAATGTGAAAGGCATTTACACAGATGGTTAGAAAAAGGAGCTCTGGGTCCTAGCTACTCTTCTCATATTTTCAATATTGCAGACATTTCCCTTTTCAATGTGCATGTGTGATATAGACATACACACATACACCTATTAGGGATTATTTTGTTTGCTTTTTAGTATTGGGTATGGAATTCAGGGTCATTCTACTTCTCAGTTATACCCCTAGCCCTATTTTATTATTTTGAAATAGGGTCTCACTAAGTTGCTGAGGCTGGCCTCAAACCTATAATCCTCCTGTCTCAGCTTCCCAAGTACTGGTATTATATGTGTGCACCATTCTGCCTAGTTTCATTTCAATATTAATAGAAAGTTGACATTTCAAGAAATGGAACATATTAAGTTCGAGTGTCAGGAACATTTAAAAACCCTTCCATTGCCCCTAGCCTGGGATTGATCCCTTTGTTATTCACAAGCAGAGAATAAACCAGAAGGAGTATTCATTTATCTATTCAACAAATATTTATTGCCAACCAACTTTTTAACAAATGTTGGAGTGAACAATATGTAAATGAGCACTGTCCTCCTATGTTATGCTGTCTAGTGGAAAGAAAAAAAAACACGGGTTAATTATTCAAATTAGTACATGTTGGATGGGAAAATATAAATGAGAAGCACAAACCCATAGTTGGGCAATGAAAGAAGATGGTCAGGAAGAGTCCTTCTAACCAACTTTCAACTTTAAGCGGAGACCTTAAAGATGAAAAAGAATTAGCCAGATCAATGAATTGAAAGAGAAGTATAGAAATGTCCCTTATGAGGACACTTGCCATTAGATTTAGGGCATACCTGGTTAATCCATAATCATCTTATTTTGAGATCCTAAATTCCTCCTGTAAAGACACCTTTTCCAAATACAGTAGCATTTGCAAGTACCAGTAACCCAAAATACAGACATATATTTTGGCCACCACAGCTCAACACCCAACATTGAGTGTTGTTGGGAAGTAGTGAGTCTGACAGTGAGAAAGAGGGTGGTAAGAAGGATCCAGAAAGACGGATGAGAGCAGACTGTGCAAGCCTTTGGAGCCGTGCTGTGTGGATTCATTTTTTCTTGCTGCATTAACAAATTATAGAACTTAGTGGTTTAAAGCACTTTATTATCTTGGATTTCTATATATCAGCAGTCTGTACACAGCCTGATCCATCTGAGTCTTGTACTCAGGACACGTAAGGCTAGAAGCAAAGTATCCTCTAGGCTGGGCTCTTACCTGGAGGCTCAGAGGACTAGTCCCCTTCCAAGTTTACTGCTTGCAGTTGCAAGACGGGGTCTCCCTTCCTTGCCACACTGCTTCCTGCAGCTTCAAGAGCAACGTTGTGCCCAATCCTTCTCATACTTCAGGTTTCTGCCTTCTGCCACCATTCTGAGAATGGTCCCCACTTCTAAGGGCTCATGTGATTACATTTGGCTCACCGGGAGCATCCAGGATTAGCTATTTCAAGGCCAATTGATTAGTAATCTTAATTACATCAGCAGAGTCCTTGCACCAGGTGACATTACATTCACAGGTGTCACAGCAGGGGGTCAGAGTTCATGGGGCTGTAATTCTACTTGCCACAGGGAATATATTCTTAATGCCATGTAACCAAACTCTGATAAATCCTCAAACTAAAAAATTTCTGCTGCTTCTTCCCAAAGAAAGGGCATATGGGAAACCAGAGCTTTGAATGTTTAGGTTATAACCTCACCATTGAAATTTCTTCCTTCCTCTCACTTCCTTCTTTGAACACTTTCTCAGTTCACTTTTAGCTGTGTGATATGGGGAAGGTTACTTAAGTTTCTGAGTCTCAGTCTTCTCACATGTAGAATGAGAATAACTATAACTAAAGAGTTGTTTTGAAGGTTAAATGTCAAACAGATACTACCATTTCAACAAATAGACAACTAATTAAAAGTGCTAAAATCAAGAGCACTGACCCAGAATTTTCAACCACTGGTGAGTAGCAACATCTCCATTCTCCAACCAGTATTTGGCCCAACCCCTCCCTGCCTTGCCCTGCATTTTATTGTACTGCTTCTGTTTTGTTTTGTTTTGTTTTGCTTTGCTTCGAGGTACTGGGGATTACTGCACTGTTTTTGTCTGTTTCCCTTTCATACATTTTCTTCCTCTTGTCCAAGTTCTGATGACCCTTTTCCCAGTGATGCATTCATGGCTTACTGTACTCCAACTCCACTCCCCACAAATCGCTTGTCAGACTCCAGGTCCTAGATTGAAAATAGACTCTGATCTTGGTTGGCTCACACTGAGCACGTCCTTCAGTCCTCTCCCTGCAAATGTAAGCCTCCCCTCATCTGGTAAAATGATAAAAAAAAAAAGCATAGGAAAAGGAAGGAGAATCTTCTTTTGCTAAGTTCCTCCAAAGCAATCTGAATGACCAGGAATAACCCAGCAGGGAGGTCAGAAGCTGGGAACCTTTTAGAAAGTTTAGGAAAATTTATCTAAGTAGCTAAGCTTGAATAAAACAGTCAGTACATACCAAAAATGATTATTTCTCAACCCCAAACACCCACCTGTAAAACATTTTTCCTTGTTGGAGTAATCAAAAGAATGAAAAGTTAGCCTGTCTCTGGCTTGCTTTCAATAACATGGCCCAGTGGAGTGCTATCTTGGCTCAAACCAATATGTGATTGCTCTCCAGTGGCCCAGGAGCCTGAATATCAATTGCAGGCATCGATTCTCTCTGTGTTAAAATGCAGGCCACCCTGCAGAAGGCTGGGTTTAAAACAGCACAGACTGATGAATCGTCACTATATAAATTCAGCCAAGGATTAACCCAGTTGAGTGAAAGTGGATTTGAATATTTCTTTCCAAAGGCATTAGAAGCAGGTTGCCCATTCAAATACATGTATGTCACTGAGATAAATGCAGTCTATGCCATGTTCTTTTCCGCAGTCAATAGCTAAAGTCAGGTAAGAAAACAGATTTCTCCAAAAGATTCAATATATTGCAAGACAGCTCTATGCTAAACTATTTCCATTAATTTATTTATTTATCTATTTATTATTTATTTTGGTTTCAGAGAAGCCAAGAACCAAGAGAAGAAATTTTATTTTAGAGGACTTTGTGCCTCATCTTACTTTAGCCAGTCTCAGTCAAATGAATACATCAGTCTACTCTTGCATTCATGATACTCTCGTTTTTCCCAAGAGTTCATTCATAATGAGAAAATAAATTTACCTTTCTCTTAGGACCCTTCTCAGGCCATCAAGTAATGTGTGAGTTTCCATGTGAATTGGATTTATAACTAAATAGCATAGAATTCTAATAGGATGAGGAGATCCCTCATCTCCTGGGATGATTTTAGTCCTTCTGGATACTTCAGAGCATCAATTCTGTGAAGGCTTGCATGAGATCCAGCCCATGTAAACACTTTGCTAGACAACTTTCTCTGCTGCTGCCTCACTAATCTTGCAAATCTGGTGCAGAGAAAGGATCCTGGATTCAAATGTGTCTCTGCATTGTCCTTAGCAAAGGTGGATGGAAAGCAATCAGAATTCATGAGGGGGAAAGGTCCAGAAATGCAGTACATGCCTGTTGCTTTGAAGGTACTAGATGTAAGTTTTGAGTTTGTTCTTTTTTTTTTTTTTTTTTAGTTTTTAGTGTGAGAAATTAGGAGGATTTTTTTTCTTACAGTTAAGACCTGAACACACTAGGAATCTTTGAAACTTTGTTCTGTAAAAGATGAATGCTAAAAATAAAGGTCACTAAATTGCTCAAAAATTCTGGAGGTATCAAAGTAAAAACCAGTAAAACCAGAAAAATAAAAATACAGGGATACTGATATTTATATTGGTTTTTGTTAAAATGGCAAAACTTGCTCTGTTTCCAAATGTTAAATCTAATTTAAAAATGATAGCAATGTAAAATTAAAAGAAACACTTATTTTATGAGTATTTTTTCTCTTTTAAATAGATATGATTTCTGATGAAAAGCATTGTTTCATTTTATATTTACACAATGTTCCATTGAACATTATATTATTATAATTCACTACTTAAAATGTGTATTTCAGTAATGAGGATCAGTTTACTGACTTGAAAGAAAACCAATGTATTTAAGTACACTGACTTCTGAAATTAAAGGATACATGTAGGAAAAGAAGTAAAATTATCTCCAATTGCTTGGAAGACCTGAAGACATCAAGAGCTGATGAACAAGCAGGACACAAAATTAAGATACAAAAATCAATAGGTTTTCTATATACCAAATTTACTGAAAACAAAATCAGAGAAACAACTCCACTAATAATAACTTCAAAAAATACCTAGAAGAGATGGCATTACACTAAAAGTTTTCTGTTCATCAAAGAAAACCATCAAAAATCTAAAGAGAGAGACTATAGAATATGAGATTTTTGCTAGCTACTCTTCTGATGGGTTTCTAGAGTATACAAAATACTTTGATGTGAGGATGATCTGGCTGCGACATCTGTCACTCCATTGATCACCAGGGTTGATTCAGCTGATCTGGCTGGCTAGGCAGGTGTCCCCTTTCTCTCTCACTGCTCCATGAGTGTCCCTCCCAAAGCTGAGTGCTCAGTCAAAGAGGACGACCTTCCCTGAATAGAGGAGGACTGAGTAGCTGCACTCCCCTGCTAGAACCTCCAAACAGGCTCTCAAGGTCCATTTGTGGAACATAAGTAGTCAAGCTTCCAAGACTCCAGATACATTCAAATGAGGCACTGCACATGGCAGTCTTCCTTTGTTTAAAACAAACACACACAAAATAACAAAATACTCAAAAGACTTAATACTAAAAACACAAATAACTCAATTAAAAATGGGCAATTGAACTAAACAGACACTTCACAAATGAATAAATACAATAGGCCAATAAATATACAAGAAAAGTTGACCATCATTAGCAATCAGGGAGATGCAAATCAAAACTACAATGAGATTCCATCTAACCCCGATTAGATGTCAATCATCAGGAAGTAAAACAATAAATCTTTGTGAGGATGTGGGGAAGTAGGAACTCTTCTACACTCTTGGTGATATTGCAAATTAGTGCAACAACTATGGAGATCAATGTGGAGAGTCTTCAGAAAACTGAGAATAAATACACCGTATGATCTAACTATACAATTCTTGGTTATCTTTCCAAACAGACCAAAATCAGAATATTGTAATGATACATGCACATCTATATCTATGTTCATAAAAGCCAAATCATGGACTCACCTAGGTGTCCATCAATCAACAGATGAATGGACTACAAAATTATGGGATATACACACAATGGAATTCTACTCAGCAATAAAGAACACAATTATGTCATTTGCAGGATATGGATAGACCTGGAAAACATTATGTTAAGTGAGATTAGCTAGTCTCAGAGAGTGAAAGTTTATGTTTTCTCTCATATGTGGAAGCTAGGGAGCACTGGGGTACAAGAAGGACTTAATAGACAAGAAACCCCCGTGTAATGAGGGATCTGGTCTAGGAGAAGGTTAGAAGAGAGAGAATTAACAAAGAAAATACTTCCATGAACATTATATACTATATGTGAGAATACCAATGCCAATCTCAATATCATGTGTGGGGAATACAGGGAGGTAAGGGGAAGGTCAACAAGAGTTGCGTGCATGGATTTCACAATCATCTTTAACTACATTATGATGTGAGACTACACTGTGACAATAAAAATATTTTTTAAAAATGAACATTTATACCATCATTGGTGAGATAGAAAATTACTACAACCACTATAAAGATCAGTATGGAGGCTCCTCAAAAAAGTAAAAATGGATGGAACTACCAAATAATCCAGATACACCAGTCCTCTTCATCTTTGCAAAAGAATTAAAGCCAGAACACTACAGTGACACATGCATGCTCGTGTTTATAGCAACACAGTTCACAACAGCAAAGTTATGAAACCAACTTAGGTGTATATCAACAAATTAGTGGGTAAAGAAAGTATAGTACATATATATAAGGGAGCTTTACTCAGCTACAAAAAAGGATAACATTATGTCATTTGAAGAAAATAGATGGAACTGGAAAATATCATACTATGTAAGATCAGCCAGACTCAGAAAATCCAGGGCCACATCTTTTCAATAGTATGAGGAAGCTAGAGAAAAAGAGAGAAAGAAAAGGGGCTAGTGGAAGGATATTAGGTCAATGGGGACACACAATGAAGAGAATATGGGAGCCCCAGACCTTCCTTTTCATCTCTCTTGGCTTTCTGGCTACAATCATCTGCCATGACCTCCCACCATGATGTGTTGCTTTACCACAGGCTCAAAAGCAATGGGGCCAGCCAGGCATGGTGATGCACACTTGTAATGCCAGCACTTGGGAAGCTGAGTCAGGAGGATCCGGGTTCGTGGATAACCTCAGCTATTTAGTGAGGCCCTCTGAAACTCAGTGAGACCCTGTTTCAAAATAAAGAATAAAATATAGGGCTAGGAGTGTAGCTAGAAGGTAGGATGCCCCTGAGTTCCATCTTCAGTCAAAAGAAAACCAAAAAAAAGCAATGTCACCAACAGATCATGGGCTAAATCTTCCAAAACTGTGAGGCCCAAGGAAACTTTTTCTCCTTATAAGTTGATTATATTAGGTGTTTTATCACAGTAACAGGAAGCTAATTAACACGCCATATAGATATATAGGCCTTTTAAAAATGTGATCAAACTTCTATGTGGTGTTGCTATCAACAAATTTTTCAGAAAATTGGTAATATTCAAAAAAATTCTTAGCCTATGGTGTCATAGGAAATAAGACGACTTTCCCCAGTATACAACTTGGTCAGCAACCAAATATTGAACTATCTGGAACCTTGGGATGATTTATTGTATTGTACTGTATTGTTTCAATAAATAATTTCAGTGGAAAATTTCATTTCTAACAAAGCAGTGAGACCCTTTGGGTCATCATTTGAGATAAGCATTCCAAGTTTTCATTACCCAATAGCCAAAGAAATTGAGCTCCTAAGTCAAAATAAAAATAACAGTCAATTCTAGCCTATATTCCTTTGTGGGATAAGGTCAATACTCAAAACAACCATATGAAAACACTGGTAAATGAATCAACATGAAAATTAATCTGAAATCTTGGAAACAGTGATATTAGTAGAAAAAAATGTAAAATTAACTTCCCTGAATCCTGGGAAATGAAATAGATTATTTCTACCCAATATCAGAGTAAAATAAAAAAAAATACATGAGAGGAGAAACAACATAAAAGTAAACTTGTTTATTAGTGAATCCTATAAAGTTAATAAAATTACTACCAGAGTGAATAAAAACGTAAAAACAACCTAAATAAGTTATGAATCTCAAAGGCCTATGCCCAACACTTCATACTTATAAAATTTCCCCTTTCAATAAAAAATAAAAACCAAATTATAAGATTACACCTTCTGTGGTGCTTTTCTACTTCTTCATCTGTCTACATCACCGCAAATTTTATAGTAACTGTACTTGTTTTTCTACATGTCAGTCGCTATCCCAAGACAATGAGTTACATGAGAAATCCCAAGGTGCGCCCTCCAAATAATCCTTATAGAAGGATTGACTTCCACCAAAGACTTTCCTAATTGGCTCAACCCAAATTAATGACCTTCTCTTCTTAATAGCCACAGCAATTGTGGAAATCTTATTTGATAGTCACTATATAGCACTTTTTATTTTATGTATCTTGTTTCTTCCTTGGACTGTAAATTCTTTGTTGGCTCAAATTAGAAATTGTAAGCACATCAGTCTAAAATGTGATAGTCCTATTTCATCTATATCTATAAAAGTAAAGATGATCATATCACATAAGGCTATCATAAGATAATACCTGCAAATCATGTAATACATTAATTGGGATGGAAGAATATAGCTATCAGATTTTATTTTTCCTTTATTTTGTGTTCTTTGCAGTTCCAATTACAGTGTCTTAAACATGCTGAATGTTCAATAAATTCCTGGAGATATATGTGTGGAAGGTCAAGGAAATTTTAATCTGGGCCAAAAAAATAAAAGTCAATTTCAGGAGCAAGGCATTTTGACACATGCCTGTAATCTCAGTCTAGGGTGGCTGAGAGAGGAGGATCATACCGTTAAAATCAGCCTCAGCGATTTAGTGAGATTCTCAGCAACCTAGTGAAACTATGTTTTGCCGCTTTCAAGCACGACACCGGAGACGATCTTCTTCGGACTCTTTATTATCCCAGGCTCTTACATACTCTCCTCCTCTCCGCTCCCCGCTCCCCGCTTATATATCCCAAGCAGCCAATCAGCACTCAGATCACTCGCTCCATGCAAAATTAGCTCATTTGTTACAAACAGTGGTATGTAGTGTTCCCGTGCGCCCCATGCTCCGGTTACCGGACTTCCTGAAAGTTGTTTACTGCTTAATGGGCCTCACAGAGCTTCCGCTCGGCGCTATTTTTAGGTCTTCGAGCTAGCAGGCAATGGGTGGGGCTCATCACAGTTCCCCCTTTTTGTTTTTAAGCAGAAGAGGATAGAGGACTCAACCCCTGCTATAGTTTATGCAATTATTTGCCACCACCTTTTTTGCAGGGACGGGCGAGCAATACAGTGGTAACCCGTATGCAGCTGAGCATATCCTCCTTGGGATGCACCCTCCCGGGGTCCCAAGTGCAGTCCTTGCTGACATTCTGCTTTATGATTTTTCCATTGCGGCTAGCCAAACAGTAGGCGATTGTCCTGCTTCAACCGCCATGAAAGCCTGAGCTAGGAGCATCTGATCCTTGGCCCTCTGCAGAAATAAACGTCTCAGGCAACAGAGACATAGAATGCACAGGAAAACAAAACAAAATCCCAATGCTCCCAACCCGGCCCATTCTTTTAGATGGAATGCTGCCTTCTGGATCCAGGACGCCAGCGTTTGGGCCACTTTGGGGTCAATTCGGGTGGTGTTGACCTTGATGATTTCAGCACGTAATTGTTCGGTCGATTCGGGTGGTGTTGACCTTGATGATTTCAGCACGTAATTGTTCGGTGAGTTTATCAAACTCCCAGCTCCAGTTGCCTGTAAGATGTTGGGAAAGCTCCCGAGAAGTTCTAGAGATGCATTTGTAGTAAAATTTCTAGGGAAGGTCTGGGAGGAGCAACTCAATGGTAATGGAAATGGAAAAGCTGTAAAAATACCCCATTGTTGCTCACTCCATACTGGTTTTGTCCAGATCAGCATGGTGATCAGGTGTATCCATCCCTGAGGCGCCATCTTGCGATATTATTTGACGAGTCAGTCTCTCTGGGATCCAAATCGGATCGGTTCCGTCCTGTGGGAAAACACAAACAGAGCCTCTGGCCCATGTGAGTACCGGATCAGGTCCCTTCCATTTTCCGGTGAGGACATCTTTCCATTTTACCATATCATGGGGAATACTAGAAGGACAAAAATGGCGATCTGCGGCCGATTTGCCATTAATATCTAAATTTAAAAAATTTAAAGTAAAAAGTGCCAAAGATAATCGCTGCCTTGGTTTCAGATTCTCACCTATTCCCCCTTTTTGTTTTATTAGACATTCTTTTATTGTGCGATGGGCGCGTTCAACAATGCCCTGTCCTTGAGGATTATATGGAAGGCCATGTTTTAATGTTACGCCCATCTGTTTACAGAAAGACTGAAATTTTTGTGAGGTATAAGCCGGACCATTATCAGTTTTTATTTCTTTTGGCACATTCCATGCTGCCCAAGCTTCAAGACAATGAGCGATAACGTCACGAGCTTTTTCCCCTGTGTGAGTAGAAGCATATATAATTCCAGAAACAGTATCAACAGAAACATGTACATACTTAACAGAGCCAAATTCAGGTATATGGGTCACATCCATTTGCCATAAATGTAAGGGGAGCAACCCACGTGGGCAAACACCAACATTAGAAGAGGGGATAAAGGGTGCACAAGTACCACAGGCCTTGATGATGTCACGGGCTTGACAACGAGGAATTTTAAATTTAATCTGTAAAGTTTTAGCATTTACATGAAACTGGCGATGAAAATCTTGTGCCCGTTGAAGTGGGGTGAGAGAGAAAATCATGGGCATCTTCGTAAGCTTATCTACATAATCATTACCTTGGGCAACAGGCCCTGGTAAGCCTGTATGTGCCCTAATATGTTGTACATAAAAGGGATTTTTCCTCATCAAAATTAAATGTTGAATTTTAGATGCCAAGTAGTGGATGGGCGTATGTGTTGATATTTGCCCCGCACATTCAAGGAACTTTATCATCTCTACAGCATAGGAGGAGTCCGATAACAAATTAAAGGAAGAATCATATCTCTCAAACACTTCTAATATAATATTTAGTTCAACTAGCTGAGGTGATATATGCTGATATTGAACAACTATGGGTTTTTGTCCTTCTATCATAAAAGCTCCAAGGCCAGATTTTGATCCATCAGTAAAAATATTGATAGCGAAGGGTATAGGTGTTCTTCTGGTTATGGTTGGAAAGATAATAGGATGTTGAGTTGCAAAATGTAATATAGGATCTCTAGGTAAGTGATTATCTATCTCTCCATTAAACACACATCGTAATATAGCCCAATCATCCAGGGAGGTTTGTAAAATTAATATTTGGTGTTTACTATAGGGAACAATAAGCTTATTAGGGGTTTGGCCAAAATGTTGAATACATTGCTGTATGGCAAGAACAGCAACCTTTGCCACCATAGAGGGATAATACTCAATAACCTTTTGAGGAGATAGTTTAGGATGAATCCATAATAGAGGTCCTTGTTGCCATAAGACCCCAGTGGGTTGGAGCTCAGTAGCCAGTATGCATGCCCAAATAGAATCCCTCGGTGAAATGCGCTTAAGGGAAGCCTTAGTTAAAGCTTGTTCTACCAAACTTAAGGCTTCCCGGGCTTCAGCAGTCAGCATTCTAGGAGAGGTTAAGGAAGAATCTCCTTTGAGGATATCATATAAAGGTTTTAGCATAAAATTTGGGATTCCTAAAGCAGGACGTATCCAATTAATATCTCCTAATAACTTTTGAAAATCATTTAAAGTGTGTAACTGGTCTGTACGAATGGTGACCTTTTGAGGCGTGACAAAATTGGGATAAAGAATATTTCCCAAAAAATGGGTGACGGTGCCCTTTTGAACCTTTTCAGATGCTATAACTAAACCCTTTTCCTCAAGGGCTTTAACAAGCACACAATACGCTTCATCCAGTACCTTTTCATTTTCACAGGCTAATAGGATATCATCCATATAATGGAGACAACGCAATGGAGGGAATTTATCCCTAACAGGTTGTAAGGCAGCATCCACATATAGTTGACAAAGAGTGGGGCTATTCGCCATACCCTGGGGGAGCACTCTCCACTCATATCTCTGGTCAATTTGCTCTTGGTTTAGGGATGGCACAGTAAAAGCAAAACGTGGGGTATCTAGAGGATTTAATGGTATAGAGAAAAAGCAATCTTTTATATCAATCACTATAATTGGCCAGAATTTTGGAATAGTTGAGAGAAGGGGGAGTCCACGTTGGACTGGTCCCATAACTTGCATTTGTTCATTTATGGCTCGGAGATCATGTAATAGTCTCCATTTTCCTGATTTTTTCTTTATTACAAATATAGGGGTATTCCAGGGTGATGTGGATGATTGGATATGTCCTAATTTTAGTTGTTCTTTTACTAACTCTTTTGCTGCTTCCAATTTTTCACGGGGGAGAGGCCACTGGGAAACCCATACTGGATCCCCCGTCTTCCAAGTGATGGGAATTGCCTCCCCAGTGGCTACTCCACAAAACCCAATCCCTGTTTAGTGTTTTGTCCTTCAGTGGGGACAGGGCTCCTCCGTCCCTGTAGGTTTCGCCCTAATCCAAATGATGGATGAAAACCTTGCTTGTTAAACATATGTAGCGCCTGGGGAGAATATTCATTATGTAATCGGAATCCCATGTCCAGAAGTAGATCTCGACCCCACAAGGAGACCGGAATTCCCAGCATATAGGGTGTAAAGGTCCCAGAATGTTTTTCTTGGTCCTCCCAATGAAGGGGTCTAGCACTAATATCAGGTGTTTTAATGTATCCTAATCCTCTAAGCTGTGTGTCAGCCTTTTTTATGGGCCAGGCGGGGGGCCAATCCTTAGAAGCAATTACACTAGTATCTGCCCCTGTATCAAGCAATCCTAGAATCGGCTTTCCCTCCACTTTCAAAGTAATTAAAGGTCGTTTTCCCATATCAAAGGCGAGAGATATTATATTAGTACCAGAGGACCCAAACCCTTTTTCTCCTCGCTGTTCCTTTTTTGAAGGGAAGAGAGAATGTAGACTAGGTAATAATAACAGCTGCGCTATCCGATCACCAGGAGAGATGGCAACAATTCCTCTGGGGGCGGAGACCATAACCTTTATAACGCCTTCATAATCTTGGTCAATAACTCCAGGATGAGTTATTAGGCCTTTCATGGTGGATGATGATCGCCCCAAAACTATGCCCACCGTTTCTGGGGGTAATGGCCCTGACATATCAGTCGACATAATTTGAATTCCCATTCGAGGGGTTAATACCAGCCGGGTGGTGGCACAGAGGTCCAATCCCGCTGAACCGGGAGTGGCTCTCCGGATTCCTTGGGCGGTTGGAGATTGGGCCATTGGGGTGTTTGGTGTGTCTCTATAGCATTGTACATTTGTTGGCCCCCATACTTGTAAGGGCCCTGGGGATGGGGGCCCCGTTTCCCGTTTTTTGACAGCGGGCGACCCTGTCCCGACTGATCATGGGACGGTAGGATATTGCCGTCAATATCCTTAACGGACCGGCACTCTGAGGCGGGATGTCTGCCTTTTCTACATCTCTTACATAGGTCTGGTGGGCTCTTTTGAGAGAGAGAGCCTCGTTTTGGGCAGTCTCTTTTTAAATGCCCTGCCGCCCCACATGAAAAGCAATTTCCTAGTCGGGTGTTGTTATTGCCCTTTTGCCTGCCAGATGCTTGCATGATAGCCGCAGCGAGCCCCGAGTTGGTTAAAGGTCCGCCGAGTTCTCTACATAACTTCATCCATACTTCTAAACCTTTACTTTTATATGGATTTATAGCTTGTTTGCATTCAGTATTACATTGTTCGAAAATAAGCTGTTTAACAAGTGGCATGGCTGCATCGACATCCCCGAATATTCATCCAGCAGCTTCTACCATCCTAGCCACAAAATCAGAAAAAGGCTCAGTGGGACCTTGAATTATCTTAGTAAGATTGCCTGACACCTCCCCTTTATTAGGCAAACTTTTCCATGCCCTGGTGGCCAAATTGTTTATCTGATCATACACTTGTTGAGGGTAACAGGTCTGGTTGTTAGCAAATTGTCCCTGTCCCAAAAGCATATCCAAATTCCAGGCAGGTTGTCCTGCGGCCTGATTCACCGCTGCTTGCTCTGCTGCGAACTCAATAAGGAAAGCCTTCCAATCTAAATACTGTCCTGGGGTCAAAGCTGCTCGGGCCAAGTTCTGCCAATCTCCAGGGGTCATGGCATACCTGTAAATGCTTTCTAAGGTGGCTACGGTGTATGCAGCATTGGTACCATAAGTCCGCATGGACTCAGCAATATGTTTTACAAGCTTATAATCTAAAGGCTCATGATACCGAGGTCCTCCTCCTTGTGGTTGAAACACGGGGAAAGCCTGTCTGGATAGTAACATTTCCGGCTCACGCCATACCTTTTCATTAAAGGAGCGGCCTCCGCTTTGTCCTGGAGCTGAGGGATTATAGGGCGGAGGAACAGAGCCCTGCGAGGGGCCCGTAGCTAGGGTTAATCTGCTGACTTCCTCCTCTATTGCCGCAAGTTCCTCGTCCGAGTCCCCCTCCCCTTCAGAGCCTAGTTCACTAGCTGGGTGAGAGGAAGTGGACCGTTCCTCTTTTAACAGATCAAGTGCCACTTGTCCCTCTCGCACTAGCGGTTTGTAGTATTTCTGCTCCAAACATGCCCTGACGAGGCGCCACAAAGGATAAGTTCCTCCCGTGACTTGATTGTTTTTCTCTGCCCTTTTAATATCCTTCCCTAACTTATCCCAACTTGCCAGGGTCAAGTTTCCTGATACTGCAAACCAAGGGGCCACCTCATCCACTTGGCTCAAAAAACCCTGAATAGTCTTATCCCTAAGTTTTAACCCCTTTCCGTTTAATAAGGCTTTTAAAGCCTTTTGTATTGGATGAGATGGATTATTTCCCATACCTATTCAGACTCAGGTCCAGCCTGAGAGTATACTACCCTATAAATCCTCCCCTCAAAGGAGCTCCCCTTCGTCCTCAAACGGAGTTGGGAAAGAACAATCTTATGATCCTCTACTTTGTAGAGCCTCCCTCTTCACAGGAGAACTTACCAGCCGGCTGCCCTGGAAAGTCCAAAGTTCTGACCGTCTCGTTGAGAGAGATTCCCCGTACGGGCCACCACTTGCCGCTTTCAAGCACGACACTGGAGACGATCTTCTTCGGACTCTTTATTATCCCAGGCTCTTACATACTCTCCTCCTCTCCGCTCCCCGCTCCCCGCTTATATATCCCAAGCAGCCAATCAGCACTCAGATCACTCGCTCCATGCAAAATTAGCTCATTTGTTACAAACAGTGGTATGTAGTGTTCCCGTGCGCCCCATGCTCCAGTTACCGGACTTCCTGAAAGTTGTTTACTGCTTAATGGGCCTCACAGAGCTTCCGCTCGGCGCTATTTTTAGGTCTTCGAGCTAGCAGGCAATGGGTGGGGCTCATCACAATGTTTCAAAATGAGAAAAATAAAAAAAGTGCTTGTAATCCCAGTATTTGGGAGGCTGAAACAGAAAGATTACAAATTCATAGCCAGACTCCACTACTTAGTGAGGCCCTCTGCAATTTAGTGAGACCCTGTTACAAAAACAAAGAATAAACAATGAGGCTGGGGGTGTAGCTCAGAGGTAGAACGTCCCTGAGTTCAATCCCCAATGCTGCAAAAGAAAAATAAATAAAAATAAGTAAATAAATAAATAAAAAGGTCTGGGAGTATAACTCAAAGGTAGAATGCCACTGGGTTCAATCTCCAGTCCCCCCTCCCCATACACACACACACACACACACACACACACACACACACACACGACACGGTAATGTCTAAAATTCAGTGGCTAATTGGAGGAAACAGGAGCCTACTACATTTTTTAATATTGAATCTGTGTGGATATATTGAATATTGTGTTATTACTGTCACTCAAGGTTTCATAACAAGTTGTTAGCACAAACTCGTAACATCATGGCTTAAATATCACCAGTAACATAGATGATACTTTCAGGAACAGATGGTAAGAAGAGAAAGCTGGAAATCTGCCCCTAAAGAAATGGCAGTTCTGCTTGTACTCAAGACCAGGATGTCTGTGGTCATTAAATAGAGTTTGGATTGTCTTTGACCAGCAACGATGACATGAGGTACTGATCGATAAACTGTAAAATTCTGACGACGTATACAGCTACACAGGCCACGGCCGGCTGTCCTCGTCCTCTCTATCTACCTCACGGGGCAAAACCTTCTGGCTCAGTGGCTTTTGATGATGATTCTGCCATTGGAGTAAGCTGTGGCTCTAAACCGGACATGTGAGTTTCATAACAGTAAGTAAAAAAAAAAAATCACAATCAAATGTATTCCATCCATCTATTGCCAACTCTGTATTCTTCTAAACCTACTGTGAATGAATAGGATGCCAAAGGAACTTCCGGAAACCTACCAATGGCAATTTCAGGAAAAACAATATGCTATTTGTTTTGAATGTGGTTGATGAGGCTTAATGTAGGAAAGGTTGAGAACCAGTGGGGGAAGTAAAGTGGAGGAGAACAGTGGTAGAAAACACGTTGGAACAGAAGAGAAATAATGAAGAGGAACGGTGGTGACCAGGGGGGAGAAAACTTGAGATGAAAGTAGACGCCCAGAGTCTATGAGATGTATTTAAATCTCAGAACCAAACTAGCTATCCAGGGGAAGCTGCATTTCATCTTCCGAGTTGACACGAGCCTTTTGAAGCCTCTGTGGCTGTGACCTTTTATTATTGCTGAACACAGCCACCTGCCTTCACCCCTGGCCCCAGCCTCGCAGGGGAGGTGCCAGAGAAGATGTGCCCGGCCACCCCGTGGTCCCAGGCGGCTTTGCTGCTTCCTCTTCAAAATGGGCCAGATTGTGAGATGAGAGTCTTGCAAGAAAAGGTTTTTCTCTCAGCGGCAGCATTTTTGGGTGAGAGATGTAATACATCAAAAGCGGAGGAGAGATGCAATCATGCAGGGAATGATTTCAAAACCTTAAATGAACCGTTTAAAATAAACTCATTTGAAGGTAATTTAACAACACCACTTTTACAATTAAAAAATACTATTTTAGCATGCAAATGCAGAACATTAGTCCCACGTCAGGGTGGAAAATGAAGTGAAACGGAGGGGCTTTTGAAACATGAATGCAGTCTCTCATTTTTCATCACTCCATGGCGCTCTCAGGCAGCCTAATGAAAGAATGAATTGATTTAAACAACATTCTGTTGGAGCAATGGGGTTTGAGGGATTAAATTAACTTGATAGTTGGTTATAAGAGCCAGGCCTGGAATTGGCATCCTATTATCACTAAAATTAATTTTTACCCTCTCTTAAGTTTTATTCGGGTACTTTTTTGTATTTACTCCTAAAACAACCAACCAAGGTTTCAGCAATTAGCAGAACACTCTATCAGGTCTTGTGAAGGAATTAACATTTGCTTGGAGATGCGTGTGTTAAGACAAAATAATCATCTCTGGGAAAACAAGTTGGATTCCAAATGCTGCCCCCAGAAATTGTAGCAGCAGCTAAAGTCTTCTCTGGAGAGTTAATGGGAATAACAAGCAGGCACATAGGCTAAGCCAAGAGAGTGATTCTCAGTCTTTTTCTTCATCACCAAACAGCTGACAAGCCACATCCACAGAGCACAGCCATGGCTGGACCCGGCTGCAGAGTGCAGGCTTGCTAATACAGGTTGTGGACAATTCCCTGTGCACTCACTGGCTGGAATGCGCAAGTTCCTTTCCCACTCAAGAAAATATATCAGAATGCTAGTAAGTGAATGCGACATTATTATAGCGATAAGCTCACAGAGGCTTGAATTTTTTTAAAGTAGGTCATAAATTTTGTACCTTAACTGTTACAAAAAAAGAATCGATTTTAAAAAATAGGTATCACATATGTATGCCGATGTGAGTACAGTTGGCCCTCTGCATTCACAGGTCCCACATCTTCAGAGTCAACCAACTAGGGAACAAAAATATTTGGAAGGAAATGCTGCTTTTGTGCTAAAAACATAGGTTTTTCTTTTTCTCGTCATTACTCCCTAAATAATATAGCATAACAACTATTTACATAGTATTTACATTATATTATATAATTAAACCAGAGATGTTTTAAAAATATATAGGAGGCGCATTTGGGAGGCTGAGACAAGAGGATCACAGGTTTGAGGCCACCTCAGCAATTTAGACTCTCAGCAATCTGGTAAGACCCTGTTTCAAATCAAAACAAACAAAAAAGGTTCTGGGGGGGTATAGCTTGGAGGTAAAAGGATCCTGGGCTCAATCTCCAGTGCCACAAAAATAAAATATACAGGTGGATATGCATAGGTTATATTCAAATACTATTCTCTATTTTATAAGACTTGAGTATCCTTGAGATATCCTGAAATCAATTTCCTGCAGATTCAAATGAACTAACACATATGATTTACCTTATTGACATACATATTTTCTGCTACAAAGTATTGTGTTTTTAATTAAATTCTAGGGTTTTTTGTTTGTTTGTTTGTTTGGGGTTCCTGGAAACCCTTCTACCTCCGGGTTACACTCCCAGACCTATTTTATATTTTTATTTGGAAACAGGGTCTCTTAAGCCAGCAAAGCTGGCTTCGAACCAGCACAATCCTCCTGTCTCCGCCTCCCAAGCGCGGGGATTGCAAGCGTGAGCCACCACACCCGGCTAAATTGTAGTTTTAAAAACTATTCTGTAGGGCGTGGTGGCACAGGCTTGTAATCCTGGTGTTTGGGAGGCTGAGACAGGAGGATCACACAGGTTCGAAGCCAGCCTCAGCAACTTAGTGAGACCCTGTTTCCAAATAAAAAATATAAAATAGGTAGATTTGGGTGTATAGCCTGGAAGTAGAAAGCCTCTGGCTTCCACCCCCAGTACCACCCCCCCAAAAAGAAAACTATTCTCAGAAAAAATAATAAAATCAGGTGGTCTTTTTTTTTTTGGTGGTACTGGAGTTCCTGAAAGCCCTTCTACCTCCAGGCTACACTCCCAGACCTATTTTATATTTTTGAAACAGGGTCTCTTACGCCAGCATGGCTGGCTTCGAACCTGTGCGATCCTCCTGTCTCCGCCTTCCAAGCGCAGGGATTACAAGCGTGCGCCACCACGCCCAGCAAACTCAGGTGATCTTTAACAATAGCGATACAGGGAATGAGGATGTAGCTTATTAATAGAGGGTTTAATTAGAGCGCATGAGGCCCTAGGTTCAATTCTCAGCACCATAAAAATAAAAAAATTATAATAATGGCAATAATAATAACCACACTACAATTTGTTAGTAATTTTTACCCTGTTTTAGCAGTACTGAATATCAAGTCCCAGGTACGAGTCTATATTCTCTCTGTTATTCCCCGTATAAACTGTTCCAGATAATATTACTCTATTCTCTCCATTTTAAGGAGGAAAAAACAAGGGTCAGTCTTGCCTGAGAATCTATATCCTATTTCATCAAAGGCCTATGCTACAACTATGACTTTATAATCACCTGATGCCAATATCTCTAGCCCCAGAAAAGGAAAAATGTAAGACTTGAACATAATGCTTTCATTATTTTCCCCTCAGGCAAGACCTCACCGTATCTCAGTAAGCACAATTCTCTTTCAGAGTTCTCTTGGGAGGCTACATAACACTGCCAGGAAGTACTTGTTCACTGATGGCCTCTTGAAGAAGACCATCAAACCCAGTTTATGAGTCATGGGGAACATGCATTTCATTCCCTCCCTGTCTTTTCATGATCATACAAATGTAATTTTAAAATGTTATTCCCTGTCTTGCTCAGCCACCTAATCTCTATAGAAATTTTTTGAAGAGGACTTGCAACATGTTTTTAGCAAAGACAGTATCTTTGAAGCAAGCGCATAGCATTATGAAGAGACTATTTTGAAGGGCACAGCAGATGTTCCAAATTTTAAATTCTAATATATCTACTTTTTATAGTTTTTTTTTACTTTTAGAGCAGTTTTTGGTTTACAGAAATGTAGAGCAGAAGGCACAGAAAACTGAGCAAAAGGTAAGAAAATTATTATAGAGTACTGCCTTTCCCCAACATAGTTTCCCCTACTGATATCTGCATTTATATAGCATGCATGTTACAATTTATGACCTAATCCTAGAACATCATAATTAAGTAGTCCATAGTTTACATTAAGACTTGCTCTTTGTATGGTACATTTTATGGGTTTTAAACAATGTATAGTGCCATGTGTGCACTACTGGAGTAGCATAGATTAATTTTACTGTTCCACTCATGCATCTCCAGTATTCTTTTAACTATTCATTCCTCGCTCCCTATCTCTGAGCCCCTAGCAATTTCTAGTCACTTTATTTTATTATTTTTATAGTTTTGCTTTTTCCAGAGATTATCATATATTTTTAAAAATATTGTATGTAGTCTTTTCAGCCTAGCTTCTTTCACTTAGAATTATGCATTTAAGTCTCCTTCATTTCTTTTTATGGGTTTAGTATATCTATTTGTAATTTAGCAACATGCTAAAAGAAGTAAAGAAGAGGTACAAAAATGTCTCTCCTCCATCGTATGTTATACATATCAAAAATGCATAGAACAAAAGGCCAAAAGAAAATTGACCAAAACATATTGGAAGGGTGGGGGTTATGGTATGCATCCTTTTTTCTTTAATTTCCAGATTTTTAATTTTGAGTTGATATTGAAATATTTTTAAAATAAGGTTTATTATGCAAAGAAGAAATCAATCCCATCTCTTTTTCACTACTTTCTACTTATTTATCATTCTACTTAGCTTCACCCACTTTTCCCATGTGTGGTTTTTTGAAACTAGTTAAAATTTTATATGTCGTGTGTGTGTGTGTGTGTGTGTGTGTGTGTGTGTGTGTTATACTCCCAGACCCACATTATATTTTAATTTTTAAACAGGGTCTAAGTTGTAGAGGGCCTCACTAAATACCTGATGCTGGCTGTGAACCTGTGATTCTCCTTTCTCAGCCTCACAAATACTGGGATTAGAGGCATGAGCCACCACACCTGGATTTGTATATCTTTTAACTCAGAAAAGGGAAGGATAAAAGAATAAGAAAATAAATGCGAAAATTTAAAATTTGGGGGGAAAGCAATTAAGTACTTCAGATATACCCATTGGTACTATAGCTCCCTTGTGGAACTTATAACAAGCTATGGCCAAAAACATAAACTTTATAGGCAATAAATCAGATGTAACTTCCTCCCATTACATAGCCTCTCCTATCTATCCCAGGAAGAAAATCTCACTTCTCTGCCTAAACCATGGACAGTCTAATTCTCATTATAGCTATGATATGCTGAACTCTTTTTCATATCAAAATCTGTGCTATTCTATACAGATTACTTTATTCAATACCCACAGCAATTCTATGATATAATTTAGTAGTAGTAGTAGTAGTAGTAGTAGAAGTAGGAGGAGGAGAGGGGAGGAGGAGGAGGAGGATGGGGAGGAAGAGGAGGAGGAGGAAGAAGAAGAGGAGGAGGAGGAAGAGGAGGAGAAAGAAGAGGAGGAGGAGGAGGAGGAAGAAGAAGGCTTAAAGAGGTTGAACAAAAAAACTGGATTCAAATTCATGTCTGAGTCAACAATCTGCTTCTATCCACTAAATATTTCTACTATTTACAATATATTAAATCAATACATAATCCTGTACCTGATTTTATTTTTCCTTCTTCATAGCCCAGAACTTTCATGGAGAGAAGATGAAATGATGTCTAGACCAAAGACCATTATTTAGACCCTGCCCAGAGGTTTCCATGCTAAATAGAAGAGTGAAGTATCTGATATATTTTTAGAGCCACTAAACAAATACCTTTAAGATACGAGGTTCTGTGACCAAGGCAACCTTTTTGAGAACAGGTAAGCCCAGATCCGCATCCTAGTTCCAATTTCCCATAGTCCTTGAGACTTCCTCTTATCCTCAATCAGTTCATTTATAAATTGGGATTAAGTAACATGTTTGTTGAATAAAACATGTACTTAACCAGTTGTTCAATTTGGAAATGTGAAGAAGTCAGTAGGTCCACCGAGAAATGACCAGCTGACACAGCATTAGAAGTGTGAAGCCCAAAACATCTGTCACGGAGTAAAATTCCTGCCTTATATCCTGATCCTACCAATTGGTGGAGTGACCCAAGCAAATGTTTTTAACCTCTGTGTCTCTATTTTTCCCATCTCTAAAATGGGGAATGGCTTGATGCTGAAAATTGCTGTGAGATGTAAATAGGTGATTTTATGTAAAATACAAAGAACAATATTTATCTCAAGTTATTATCTATTATTTCTTGTGTTTTTATTTATTTATTATTATGAGGTACAGTTTAACAATTTGGTATATGCATATCAGTTTAATGATCAAATAAGGGCAGCTAATATCTTTATCTTATTAGACATTCTTAAAATTTTTTATTAACACATATTATACATATGGTTTTAGTGAGGGCATTTCTTCAAGAATTGGGGAAAGGGGTCTGGGAATTCATAATCAATGTGAAAATAAATCAGAGGCTATTTCTATGATAGGAATGAAGGTGATTCCATTATCATAGAAGCAAGAACAGGAGAATGGAAAAGAATAATTAGGAATGTTAGACTAAGGAAGGTCAAGGTCATTTTGAGGAGATTATGTGAATCACAGTGCATTCATAATGCAATAGCATATCTTAGAAGAGCTATCTTGCTGAAATAAAGCCAAGGCTTTGGCATCAGATATCCCCTGGGTCAGGTTCTAGTCTCATCACTTATTGCCTGTGAATCCTGAAAAGGTTATTGAAACTTTCTGATCTTCTGATTTTTATCTGTAAAATAGGAATAAGAAACCCCTGGTGGAGTTATAAGGATTAAATTAAGAAAGATAACACATGTAAATTTCCTAGGAAATTACTAATTGATCTAAAATAGGCATCTCTTAACCTCCTGACTCCTTTGGGACTAATTTTCCAAGAGGAGAAGATAACAAGACCCTGTATCTATACAGCAACCCCAACAGGATAACCAGGATCACAGCATTTTATGAAAATAAAGTATAAGTATGAACAACCCTAAACATAACTATGAACAACCCCAATTATACACTTAAGAACGACACAGCAATGATTGACTATTTACTTTTTTTTGCTCTAGTGTAATATTTCCTAAGCCATCCTATCAATGAGTCTTCTCACAGACTAACTTTTCTAACTGGGTTATGCTTCTGCTGAACAAATTTCACTACTCTACTTATTTTTTCATATACCACAGGTCAGAGGGATGCTAAAGGCATGAAAGCACTGAATTTTGCCTTTCATAAATAGAACCAATACTCTAGTGAGCCACCTTTCCACACCAGGAGGCAACCTCATCTTGGCTCGAGAAACTTAACTCATCTTCTATCAAACTCTTATTTCCATTAAACTCAGTGTCTATACTTAGTATGAACACATATATACATACATACATAAGTATATACATATGTACATACTGGGGATTGAACCCAGGGACATTCTACCTCTGAGCTACACTACCAGCCCTCTTTTTATTTCTTATTTTGACACAGGGCCTCACTAAGTTACTGAGGAGGGAGGGTCTTACTAAATTGCTAAGGCTGACCTTGAACCTGTGATCCTCCTGTCTCAGCTTCCAAGTTTACAGCCAGGCATGGTGGCACAAGCTTGTAATCCCCGCCCTTGGGAGACGGAGAGAGGAAGATCGTGCAAGTTCGAAGCCAGCCGCACTGGCTTAAGAGACCCTGTTTCCAAATATAAAAAATTATAAAATAGGTCTGGGAGTGTAGCCCTGAGGTAGAAGGGCTTCCAGGAACCCCAGAACCACCAGAAAAAAAAGAGGTGTTTGTCACCACACCTGGCTCAGTTTTCCAATTTTTACTTTGAAACTGAAGGTGAAAGCAACCCCAGATGTCAGAGTCACCTGGTGACCCCTTCCATGTCAAAGCCCCAGCCTGCCTACCAGAGTTTCTGTTTAGATCTTCTGGGTTGAATAATGAAGTCTAACTGTGAACATAAGCTATGGTTGGGCGAGACCAACTTCCATAGGTTCTTTTGAGCTCTTTCCTTTAACTCTGAGTCCTGAATTCATATTCTTAATATTGTATCACAAACCTTTAATTCAAGACCAGCTTTCCTACTTGGTACCAAAAACTACTTTTCATTCCCCCGACAGAATGAAGTTTTAGATAAAACTCTTATAACATCCTAAACTTTAATTTCTTCCAAACTTTCTTAAAAGTAGCTATTTGACCTCACACTCATTAGGATGGCCACTATCAAACAGAAAACATAAAATCATAAGTATTGGCAAGGGTATAAAGAAATTGAAATCTTTGTATGCTGTTGGTGGGAATGTAAAATTATGTAGTCAGTATGAAAAATACCATGGTGGTTCCTTAAAATTAAAAGTAGAATTACCATTTGATCCAGCCATTTTATTTCTGGGTATTTATTAAAAGTATTTTAAGGCCGGGCGTGGTGGCGCACGCTTGTAATCCCCGCGCTTGGGAGGCGGAGACAGGAGGATCGCGCAGGTTTGAAGCCAGCCGTGCTGGCTTAAGAGACCCTGTTTCCAAATAAAAAGTATAAAATAGGTCTGGGAGTGTAGCCCGGAGGTAGAAGGGTTCCCAGGAACCCCAGTACCACCAAAAAAAAAAAAAAACAAATTTTAAGCAGGATATCTAAGAGATATTTATATGCCTATGTTCATAACATCATTACTCATAATAGCCAAAGTTTGGAAGTAACCCGTGTTCACTAATGAACAAATAGATTAGCAAACTATGATGTATCCATATAATGAAGTGAAATTTAGTCTTAAGAAAGGAAGAACTTCTCACACATAGCACAACATGAACCAACCTTGAGAATGTTGGTTTAAGGGAAATAAACCAGTCACAAAAAGACAAATACTGTATGGTTTTACTTTCATGAGGTACCTAGAATAATCCATAAATGAAATCAGGAAGTAGAATGGTGATTCTCAGTGACTTTGGGAGGAAAGGAATGTGAATTGTTGATTAATGAATATAAAACTTCAGTCATTCAAGATGGAGACTCCTAGAGAGTAGCTGTAAAACAATGGGATTAAATTTAACACCACTGAACTGTACTCTTCAAATGGAGGAAAGCAAACTCTATGCAGCTTACCACAATTAAATTTATTTTTATTTTAAAAAAGGCTTTTTCCTTCTTCATCTTTATACTAATCATAAGCATTGCTGTCCCGCAGAAGTGTAACTTTATCTACCCCTTATCCCAATGGGTTCACCCACCAGACCCCATAACTGAAACTCCGGGGAGCTCAATTCAGTAAAAACCATGGAAGATAGAATAAAAGTTTTAAAGAGAACGTATATCATGGGTGAGGATGAAGAGGGTTAAAGAGTTAAAACAGGTTAGAAACCTATAAAGGGAATAAAAGGAAAAGGGAGAGGGGAAGGGGAAAGCAAAGCAAATAAAAAATGTGATTTGATACTCACAGAAGGAATTAAGAAAGATGAGAAAGGGCTGTGTAGACATACAGAGAGAATGGAGAAAAGATGAGCTTCCTAATGAAGGAGGCAGCATACTAAATTAATTATGCCTTTGAAATATTGACCTCATTCCTTAAAGCCATCACAACCCTGAAAAGAAAGAAAAGACCTTTGTACAATTTAGAAGTAATGAAGCCTGTGAGGAATTAGCCGTCCATCAAGACCAATACAAGGGATGCTTAGAGAACAGGAACAAATGCACAGCTACAAGCCCCAGAGTCTGACTTACAGGCAGTTTATTGAATGAGAACTTAGGATTTCTCTTCTAAAAAAGGAATAAAAACATCTTCTGAAAGATCAGGGAAATTGAAATATGGGTTACATAACACAAAGTAAACTCTTGAAATCACAAACTTCCAAGTATGATGGCTCTAATAATGAAACAAAATATATTCATATCAAGGTTTTTAATAAAGCAAATAAAGCAAATGCTACACTGATGCTCAGTGTGTGTGTGTGTGTGTGTGTGTGTGTGTGTGTGTGTGTGTGTGTACGCATATGCATGCATGTGTGTCTGTTTTCAGTCACACTGATAAAGGTGTCTCATTGGAACTCTTATTAAGTCATCTTTATTTTTTTCTAGCCAAGCATCTTTGACAAGTTGCTTTCTAAGTTCAATCTTCTAAGTTCAGTTTTCCTCTCTTTGCATGCTACCAGTTTTTTTTTCTTTAATATTGGCTATACATAAAGAATAAAGTGCCCAGCAGGGTCCCTTGACACTGGAAGCTGTCATTACTCTTGGATATTATTATGTTCATTCCATTTGCAACTGCTATACTGGCCTCGTCTCTCACTTGAGGTCTCCCCTTTCACTGCTGCATTCACCCTCTGTTAAGTCTCTGTTCTCACCTGGCAAGGTGGCCAAATGTGCATAACTTCAGTGGCATCTGAAGGCACAGGTTCAAATTCCAGTTCCTCCACTTATGAACTGTGCAACTTCAGGCAAGTCCCTTGAATTCATTATTTTTCTGTTTCATCAACTGCAAAATGGTGAAAGAGAGACCTATCTCACAGGGCTATTGTGAGGACTAAATGAAATTATGCACACAAGGGACTGAGAATTGTAGCTGATCTGTAGCAAGCACGCATGAAAGATTAATTGCAATTATTTGCCATATAACAATATAACCTCTTTATTTTATAAAAGTAAAGCTTTTATTTGTGAAGCCAGGCTGGCCTATGTGTACTCAAAGCAAGGTGTTAATTTCAAAGAGCATGGTTATATCCTCTGGCCTAATATCTTTTTAAAACTCTTACCTAAGAATTTATACCTTCTTTTTAAAACTGCTAGTAGAAATAAAAATTATTTTTAAAAATAGAAAACATGGGGGTGGTGAGTCATTTACAACTTATAATGGGATGATTACAACTTAAATGTGTGGCTCCTAACAGCTAGGAAAATCGATATGGGGAAAGGGGGCTGCTGATGTGAAAGGAGAAAATTATCATACACAATTTCATGGCTGATTTGAAATCAGGCTTAGCTCTGGAACTACAGTGGAGGATTCCAGGAAGCCACAGACAACCTGGGACAGAACAGAGGGGAAAGATGTCAGAGTAAAATAATAGACCCACACACCCATTCATCCATACATGCATCCAATTATCTAACCATGTACCAGTTAGCACTCAGCATGTGCAGTATGTCAGCAATAAAGAAAAAGACACCACCTTTCTGTTCAAGGAGTCCACAGCAGATGGAGATAGATGAGCTTGCAATCAGTATGTAAGAGCTACAAACTCAGAATTATCCATTGCTCTGAAACTCAAAACCGTGAAGTGCAATCTAGAAAAAGTCCAGATGATGCTTCAGGAGAAGTACAATGAGGCCTCATGATGAGTGGCTCTGCTGTCTCCCAGACCCTGATCTTTGGAAGTCTCTAACAGAGACTTGCTACCTTGCATTCAATCTCCGTCAGCATGGCCTAGGAAATAAAAAAAATTACCCCATTAAAAAAAAGAATAATCCATTGTTTTAGGAACAAAATGGCAATAAAGGGAATGGTAGAAGGCTAAAGATGAAATCACTGAGTTTTACCCAAGTGTCCCATGAGTCTACCAAAGTGTCCCCAAAGTGTCTTCATCTGTCAGTTCTCAATGGAGGGTAACCTGTAAAGACTATAGATCAGGCCAAAAGAATGGGACATGAAAAAGCACAACCTATTTGAGACCTGCAAGAGATTCCGTGTGACTCAATAACAGGCCACTTAAGAGAAAGAGGGAAAGAAGAGGAAAGTATGTAACGTATATAAGGGACCAAACTCATCTCATTCAATGGTTTTTAAGCAAGGAAATGATGCAATTATATTTGCCTTTCAGATAGAAAATTCTAAATGTGTTGGTTATTACAGACTAGAGAGGATCAAGAGGGAAGAGAAGGAGGCTGGTGTGGAGGCTGTCACAGTGGTCAAGAGAGGCCCACAATCTGAATGAAGATAGTAGCAGCAACGATGGAAGGTATAAATGCTTTAGGATTAGAACTCATAGGACTTGTTAACTGCTTATTTGAAGGAGATGCATAGAATGACTTCAAGTTTTCCAGTTGGGTAATTAAGCAGATGACAGTGGTAAAAGAAAAAAGTTGTGTGTGGTACTGAGGATTGAACCTAGGGGCATTCTACCTCCAAGCTACACCTCAAGCCCTTTATTTTAGATCTTTTGTTTGGAAATAAGGTTTCGCTAGGTTTCTAGGAGTCTTGGTAAATTGTTGAGGCTCATTTTTAACCTGCGATATTCCTGTCTCAGCCTCCCATATACTGGGATTAAAGGCAAGTGTCACCATGCCCAGTTTGATGGTGGCACTAAAGCCACAAAAACTGAAAGAAAAATGTAGTCAGAATGTGCAAAGGGCCAGCTTCCTAAAATTAAAGCAACTGGACTTAATTCATTCAAAATAACATTAGAAATAAAAGGATTATCATAATTACAAAAGATTATTTATGTCATGCTTATTTGACACACACGGATAATCTGCAAGTAGACATCCTCCAACATTCCAGCTGCTTCTTTTAACTGAAGATTGACAGAGCAGCGCTGAAACAGTAGCAGTCCTCAAGTGTGCCATAAATTCAATGAGCTTTAAAAATAGCTGAATACGTATCAACTCCTTTCAATAGCTGGAACACTTCTTCCTAGGGTTGCTAAGTATTAGGGATGTCTTTATTTTTGAAAATTCTATTGTGCATTATAATTGTGCATAATAGTGAGATTTGTAGTGATGCATTCATAGATGTATATAATATTATTTGGTCCATTTCCTTCCCCCATAACTCTCCCTTCCTTCCCTCCTCGCTCCCCTGATCCCCTTCTCTACTCTACTGGTCTCTCTCCTGATTTTCCCAAGGCTCCTTTTATTCCCTGTTTGGGGTCTAGCATTCACATATGAGAGAAATAATGCAGCTCTTGACTTTCTGAGTCCGGCTTATCTCACATAGCATCGTGTTCTCCACTTCCATCCATTTTCATGCAAATAAAATAATTTCACTCTTCTTTATTGTAATGCTTCGGAATTAGAATGTCCTCTTGTCCCTCATCCAAACAAGGCAGCCATGTTGGAAGTGGGGTGTGATTGCTAAGGAGGGAGTCCTTGGGTGTGTGGCCTTGGAGATTATATAAGATCTTCTGCCGTCCCCTGCTCTTTCTCTGCTTCCAACCTCCATGATGTGTGAGAGGAGCTCAGTATTCTCCCGCTCTCTATTTCACAACACCATGCCCTAAGCTTCAGCAGACCCTGGCTTCTCATAGTCCTCACCCAAGATCTCCAAAAGCTGTGAGCAAGGAAATCTTTCTTTATCCTGTGTCAGTTGCTTTGAGTTATAGCAGTACAAATGCCGACTGAGACATGGCTGAGTAAAACTCCGCTGTGTACATATACCACATTTCCTATCCATCTATTGATAGACACCTAGGCTGATTCCATAACTTGCCTACTGTGAACTATTCTGCTATAAAAATGGGTGATGCATGTATCACTACAGTATTCTGACTTTTATTCTTTGGGATAAATACCAAGAATTTCTATGAATAGAACTAAAGAAAGTAAGCTGGCAGAAGACCCTGCTGATATTCCCTTTTAACCTTGTAAGTCTTTAACCCTATAAGTCTTCAACCCTGTAATACTTTAACCCTGTAAGTCTACCTGGGATCTAAAGAGAAAGATCAGAAGATAGAGGCATCACATCATAGACAAAATCCTATGTAGTGGTCCTCAGGTACCCCTACCAAGGTCTCTCCAAAATTCCAATGAAAAGACCCTAAAAACTCTGGGCAACCTGCAGAAAGAGACCAGAATGCCTATTGGCCTTTGGCTGAAGCTCCAAGGTTGTAGCAGAACAGTTCATCAATGCTGTGTCTTCTCACCATTTCCCACACCACCTATCTAACACCAATGTGGTTATCTAAGCAAAGGGGTAGAGCAAGAAGATGCCAGTTGCTGAAGGCTATGTATCCAGAACAATGCTAAATTCTGTTTATCTAATATCCCAATCCTTCTAACCCACAAAGGGAATACTATGATTACATTTTCATTTCCCAGATGAGGAAAATAATGCTCTTAAGAAGAGGGATCACTCCCAAACTTCTCACTAAGCAACCCAGCCAAGACTGGAGCAGAAATCTTTTTTTGCAGGACTAGCTTTCAGCTACTGTTTTATTATGTTTTTATATCTGTATCATCTCAAGTCCAATTATTCTAAGACTTTGTCAGAAAACCCCTAAAATATGTGTCAATTTGATTGGGAAACTGTAATAAATCTAGTTCAATTTTCCTTTGGGTCAAAATACCTGGCCATTTATTCAGCCTACCCACAAATGACCTACCAATGAACACATAATCTCAGGTACAAAATTGGGTTTTGATATTTGAACAAGAAAGATAGATAAACATTATTATTTGGGGTCCTACAACTCACAAATATTAAATATTTCTGTAATATTTCCTCTGGGCCTCTCTCAGCAGTGATGTATATACTTTTCTAGCATTCTTCCACTTTTGGCCACTTTAATCTGCTCTAAACACAACAATATTCTCAGTCGGTCAAAAGTACCATTTGCTTTTATAGCCAAGGTTTTGCACAATGATACTAAATAGTATAAATGATTGTTTTATGCTTTCTGCAGCCTTTAGTGGGAAAAAACACTTGGGCTGCCCCTCTAAATTTTACCAGCTCCCCAATTTGATACAGCTATCAAGTTCTCCTCTGGAAAATTTAAATCTCTGCTTAAAACATTAACTTCTTCTTCATTTAATTTTTTATTGCTAAGGGTTTACAGCTGACTTTATGGCCCTGGGATGATTAATTTTTAATGCCTCCTTTTCCTTCTTCTTTGATCAACTTCCTCCATTTTCAATTTGAATGCAATTGGACCTTTCTAAAAAGCATTTGTCACTTGCTGGTTTGCATATTTCAGGCAACCAGAGGTGGTTGGTACCAAGTGGAAGGCAGGCATTCCTGCAGAGAGTAATTGAAAGATAGACAGGCACTCTGTGCCTTTCATGTGACTCCTGTTGAGCACAAACTCTCCAGCATCAGTAAATCTTTCAGGTCTAGGTCTTGGCAGGCAGTGAATTCCCTGAGAGGGCAATGTACTAAATCCTGTCATTGTCATGCATAAGGTATGGATTGAGTCACATCTTTCAAACCATCATTAGGGAAAACAAATAGGAAAAACATAGCCTAAAAGCAAGTCCTACCTTTTCCCATCCACAGAGCAGAGCAAAGCAGAAAGAAAATAGAGATTTCTTTTATAAATCAAAAAGTCCTCAGCTTTTTATATTCATGCAGCAGACAGCCATTTAAAATGAAGTAGAAAAAAAAGAGAAAAAATAAATAAATAAAATGAAATAGAACATTAAATGACATGGGGGAAAAAAAGTTTATATAGATCCATCAAAACAGCGAGGTTTACAAAACAGTAAATATAGCATAATTAATTTTAAAGGTGCATTTGTGAATAAAAGGACTGGAAGACTTAAAATGGCTCAAAATGAGGATGATAGAAATCAATGTTTATTCTATGTTTCTTCATGCTATGTGACTATACAATGCTTTGTAATTAACAATAAGAATTATTTTGGGGGGGTAGTACTGGGGTTCCTGGAAGCCCTTCTACCTTCGGGCTACACTCCCAGACTATTTTATACTTTTTTTTTTTTTAATTTGGAAACAGGGTCTCTTAATCAGTGCAGCTGGCTTCAAACCTGCGTGATCCTCCTCTCTCCACCTCCCAAGCACGGGGATTACGAGCGTGCGCCGCCACGCCTGGCTCAAGAATTATTTAAAATGAAAGTTCCTTGAGTCTAGGCTAACTATTGAAATTAAATAAATAATCAAAAACCATAGTTTGGCAACTGGAAAGGAGCTATGGGAGGTTGAAAATAATTAATGACATTTATTGATATATTGGGAGTACTGTATCGATATTATATTCCTCGCTCTCAAGGCCTATACCATTACCCATATTTCATAAGAATGAAAATCAGGGCTCGGAAAGTATATATTAGTTGTGTAAATCAAATCAGGATTGAGGCAGATAGATTCCATTTCCATGTGACTTCAAAACGTTCATCACTGTCACTGGCTCGCTGCCTTAATTGAAGTGCATTGCTACACACAATTGAGCTACCATATAGGTTCAGGTTTTTTATAGAGAGAAGTAATGACCCCCAGCCCTAGCACTAAATCAAAAGCATATTTCTAAGCCATTTTATTCATGCGTTTTAAAAATATATAGGCACATGTAAAATAATATATTAATTCTTTCCATTACAATTTATGAGCATGTTACAGTTTATGATGCATTTTCAGATCCACCCATCTCCCTAACTCCTTGATTTACCCACTATGTAACTGTTGTATCATCAGAAATCACATCTGAGCTATTTAACAATGTGTGCAGAAAGATTAGTATATAACTTAAAAATCAAATTTCTGTTCCTATTTTGTCTCTACATAAATCAGACTATATTTATAGAACGGGTTACCAGGAGATATAAAGAATAATGAAAATAGTTCATCTAATAAAATCATTTCTGACAATATTATAAATTAGTGGTGTCACCTTTTGTTTGTGAGGCTGCCATGAGCCAACATTTAGCCCTGGTGTAGGACACAATTTGAAATAAAACTACAATCATACTCTTCTAAATTGATGATCATTAGGTCGTTCGTATTCTTAAATCATGAACTCTTACCATCAAAAATGTTGCTTATGATGCTGAATCCTCAGTTTCTACAGAAGTAATAACTATCACACCCGATTTTTTGCTAGTTCTCACAATGATGTCTAAATATTTTAGATATTCAAATGCTTCTGTAAAGAACTAAGTCACAGAAATCATTTGTTAACATGCTGCAGTTAAGTAGGTCAAATCTAAGACTTAACAATACTGGGCACTCAAGGCTGTCTATGGTTAAATTCTGCTATACTACTCTTTTTTTAGGTAACCTCAATTTACTTATCTGCAAAATGGGGGTTATGATGGCTGTTACACTACTTAAATAAATTACTAGACAGGATGCTCAGAATAGAAACTCAAGGTAAACAATAGCGCTCACTTTTATTAAAATAGGTGTTGCTGATGTCCATGATGGTTAACTGCTCATGGACTTTCAAAGATTTGAGCTTTTAAATAGAAATACAATTCATCATCCCCTGGCTCTAGGCAACCCACAGCATTCCTCTCATCTCAAAAGTGCCTGCATCATCTGAATATCTTTGCAATGCCCACCATTTCTATCACCTCCGGCCTCTTCTCCACCTCCTGCTTCTTCTTGCTGTCCCTCTGAGGCTCTCAGTTCCCACATCCACAGATAGTGCAGCTCACATGAGCAAAAGTCACAAGGGTGAGTCCAGGGTTGGGCTTCCTCTGCTACTGTGAACCACATAATCCCCTGGGATCTGGTAAGAATGACATTTGCTGGTCAGAGTGTTAGCACCACCACCAGTGCTCTCTCTCCTTACTAAGGTCTGAGTTTCTCCTCCAGGGATGAAATCCAGTAACAGAAGCCTAGAGACAGGAACCAGACAGGGCTGCCGAGCAGGCATAAAGGCAGCCCCCAAAGTGATTTCTGCTCCCTCAGAGCTGGAGATAAGGCTGGCTAGCAGGTAAAATAGGGAATTCTGTAAAATGAGAAAGCATTTCTGTGAATGTCCCAGATATGCAGAGCTATGCCGGTACCAAATAATCAGAAAAATCACTGGGGTCAGGTTTGGGGATGTCTTGTATAAGCATTAATTAAACCTTTAGATGAGAAAATGAGGGAATATTCAGGAAATTCTACATATGAATGGAAAGGGTAGCTTGGGTGACAGTAATGCCTAAAGAGAGAGGCAGCAGCTATTTACCAATGTATAACCTCTTCACGCACATTACTATGCTAGGGAGTCATAGCTGAAGCTAATCCTCCTTCTTGAGACTCATACCCTCCAAGTGCACAATTTTCAGGTGTGACCTTCCAATCACAACTTCAGAGCAATTGCTTACCAGGCAGATGTCCATGCATGTGAAATGAAAAATTGGGCGGTCATATGCAAAATGTTTGCAGATCTTTCTCAATAAGGAGGAAAAGAAAGGGGATTCAATCCAGTCTGTCAACTATATTAAAAATAAAATTTTTGATTCCCACATTTTTTGTGGTTCTAGATATTGAAGCCAGAGGCATTCTACCTCTGAGCTATACCCTCAGCCCTATTTTCTTTTATTTTGAAACAAGGTCTTTTTAAGTTGATGAAGCAGGTCTCACACCTGCAATCTTCCTGTCTCCGCCTTCCAAGTACTATGCCTCCCACATATTTAAGATGACTTTTGGTAACTTTGAAGGGGAACAAGTGCTAAGGCATGGATATGTTTTGAGCATGTCCTCCAAATGTCCATGTGCTTCATCCTCACTGTGATAATGTTGACAGATGATGAAACCTTTAAGAGGTGGGCCTAATACAAGGTAAGTGGATCATGGGCGTATTGGTCTCAGAAGAGACCAATGCTGGTCTCATGGAGTCAGTTGGCTATTGAGAGAAAGCATTGTAAAAGAGCTAGCCACCTCCCTGAGTCTCTCTGGCTTCCTGCCTTACCATGTGATCTATCCCTCCTGTGCGTACTCCAGCCATAAGGCCATCTGCCATGTTCTTATGTAGCTGAATGACCTCTCCAGAGCTGAACAGATGTCAGTCATGCTCTTGAACTTCTAGGACTGTGAGATACATGAATCTTTACATTATAAAATACTTAAAATTTGTTACAGCAGAAAAAAATGGACTAAGATAGTGGGGAAGGTATCAAAGGAGATCACTAAGAATAGTTTGATTTTGGCCAGGCATGGTGGCGCACGCTTGTAATCCCTGCGCTTGGGAGGCAGAGACAGGAGGATCGCACAGGTTCGAAGCCAGCCATGCTGGCGTAAGTGACACTGTTTCAAAAATATAAAATAGGTCTAGGAGTGTAGCCCGGAGGTAGAAGGGCTTCCAGGAACCCCAGTACCACCAAAAAAAAAAAAAAAAGAATAGTTTGATTTCTATACTTCTCTTGACCCACCTCCAAGAAGTGCCAGCTACTTTTAAAGACCCATTTGACACTGTCTCCCAATTCTCCCATCACTTCCTTTGTTTCCCATTCCACACAGACAGTGCTCAGACATGGTATGCCATTCTTCATTTCACTGAATATAAATCTACCACCTACTCTGTGACCTGCAATTGTAGTTGGCAAGAGGTAAGTAGTCATAGTTAAAGCATAAGAAAATAAATATAAAATGGGAATATAAGCAATTATGCCTTGAAAAGGAAGGAGAGAGCTTCGTGGTGAAGATCTTTTCACTGTGACTTGATTTCAATAAAAAAAAACTCATTAAAATGGTGCCTGAGAGATCATGCATCAAATGAAAACAAATCTGATATTAATACAACTTTTCCAGAGAAACAGGTAACATGTATATTTTATATATGTGTGTGATCTTTTGTGAGAAAAATCATGTGATTACAAAGGCTGAGAAGTCTCACCATCATAGGCACCCAAGAGAACTGAGGGTGCAGTTCTAAGAACTGGTGGGTCAATGATACAAGTTCCAGTTGAAGGCAGGAGAAGAATGATGTCCTGGCTTGAGCACTCCAACGGAGAGAGCAAATTCCCCCTTCCTCCACCTTTTTGTTTCATTTAGGCCCTCGGTGGATTGGGCAGTGCCCACACACATTGGGGATGGTCACCTTCTTTGCTCAGCACACTGATTAAAATACTAATCTCACCTGAAATTACCCTCCTTGACACACCCAGAAATGTTTAATCTGAACATCCCATTTCCAAGTCCATTTGAAACATAAATTTAACCATAACTCACCCAGGATAGGAGTATTTTCAACCAGAAGAGGGTATCAGTGTAATAGAGATACAGAACGTTCTGCCAGAAGATACTGGGTTACAGGTGGACAAAAAAAAATGCTTAAAGTTTTTGGTTTGGGTTTTTAATAACAGGATGTTTCTGTATTGCATAGTCTGTTCTCAAACTTGTAGGCTCACATGAGCTTGTGTCAGTTTTCTGAGCAGCTAGGACTACAAGTGTACTTCCTCATACTCAGCTTAAGTAGGCCTGAGAATGCCCCACTGGCTCTTAGTCTTACTCCCTTCTAACTCAGGGTACTTATCTGACCATTCTTCTTTGCTGATATCCCTCCTCTGCTCGTCGAGCCCACTGACAGCACAGGTACTGTCTACAAGACTCTTTGCCCGGGAACCTGGGCCCATTAACTGCAGCAACCAGCTTCCTCCCCACTTACATTTCAATCACTCTGAATTTTCCCAGGATCCTATGATAATTCCCACTTTTGTACATCATTTCCACTGCCTGGAATGTTCTCTCTCTTCTCCACAACATTTACCACTTGTTTTAAGATGAATCTCAATCCAAGACCCAATATGTATTGCTTGAAAAACATTCCCCAGGTCCTTTGGACATAGCTAGTAATCCTTGTTCTATATTATGAGCTCTAAGGGTACTCAGTCTCTTTAGAACTCTTGGCTTTTCTCCCCCTCAAGGATAGCAATAATGCATTTCCACTTCTGAATGCCCAGTTCCTCACACAAATATCCACAGACTGTTTTCTATAAAGGATCAAAGAATAGATGTTCAGATTTTGCAGGTCACATGGGCTCTATTGTAACCTCTAAACTCTTCTATTATAGTGTGAAAGCAGCTATAAATATTGGTAAAAAAAATGAGTATGGCTGTTTCAATAAAACTTTATTTAGTTTGCCAAACAGAATGTCCAGCACAAAATAGATGTAGGTGGTTACCCAGTGAAACAGGATTGCTTCACCCATTATTTTGGAGGGATGATGAAATATAGTTCTGTTGGTTTGTAAAGCTTTACTCTTTCTACTATACTCTTACATAATATTTAAAGTTTGCTGGGGGTGCAATTTGCATAACAAAGGGGCATTCTGGGAGGTCTGATATAAAGACTCATACCTCCTTTCTCTAAGGGTTAAAGTAATGAAACATTAAAACATGTGGGGAAAGAGCTGGGGTATCTCTGATCAAGGCCTAGTGGCAGGGAAGATCTAACAAGTGCCCTGAGATAAAAATCATCCTAAGTGTAATGGAAGACATTGTGTCTAGATTTGCCAAAAAGTTAACTTCAGATCATCTCCAAGCCATGTATCCTAGCAACACATGTATTTATAACCATTGCATAGTATGTTGAGCTCATTGGAAAATCTGACTAAAGAAACCACTTTTGTTGAACTAACTTTGGCATGAGATATCTCATTAGGCATCACTTAGGATGGATCTTCTTCTAATCCCTTCTGTGCTATGTCACAAGTCAATCTCCCTTCAATCCCTATGGGATGGAGTTCATACAAACTAGTCTTTTACGAAGCACTGGGTATCAGCTGCATGCACACTAGAGAACACTTTGGACAAAAAGCAGAATCTGGACTCTCAGGATTCAGTTAGCATCCTGAGTTCTTAGAGCCATCATGAGACGATAATCAGCAGAGGAAAGGACGATGTTTCCTGAAGTTCTGAACACGTAGGAAACTGAATATTGTATAATGATGCATCCTTTCCAGATAACATTCGTTTATCCTAACAAATTCATAATGCAGGCTCCTCCAAATTATAAATTTATCAGTGATTTTTTTGTATGAGCAGATGATGAATGATAGAACATATGAACTGTGCAAGAAACCAATGTCAGAAACAGAATTTTTGGCTTCAACAGGCTGGAAACCACATGAACCTGAGAGTTTTTTCTCTGGTCTGACTTCCTACTCATACTTTGCATGATTTTGTGCCCGGTCATGTGAAACACATGTCAACCTGGTTACATTGAGTTGACACAAGCTAACAGCTTTTAGAAATTCCTTTTTCATCCTTGATGAACACGAGTTCACAGTCCAAGGGCCCCTGCAACCCAAACATCACCACGTTAATGCTTTTGGCATAGCATTCAATAGCTCTCTCCAAAACTGTCAAGACCAAAGCAGTGACAGCGTTACGTTTCATTACAGTGCGTCTGTCAAGTATAACCCAATTGTTTTGTTCAGTGGCCATTAAATCTGTCAGTCAATCTTCATAGGTTTTTCTAAGTCATCCTACCCCTTCTCTCTAATACCAGGAAAAAAACTTCACCATACTCTGTCACAGAAAATTATATAAATATTAAAAAGACTGAGGGGATGATCAGAATAGACATTGGATATTATGGGATTTGTAAATCAATTTATGAGCTGTGTGATAAATGGTATAGGAATCAAGAGGCAATAACTGTTTTATGGGGGAAGATCATAAACCTGTCAAATGCTCTACCCCATGAGTATAAGAGACTGTTCTGGTGCCAAAAAGTTATGCTATAATAGGCCTCATACAAAAACTAATGCACTAATTCATTTCTAATTTTGCTGTTAGTACTGTCTTCTTAATAGTCTTCTCAAAAAAAAAAAGAATTCACTTTTTCTGACATTTCTAATCTGGTCATTTATAAAGCTGAGTAGCAGTAACTTTCCCTCAATGAGTCAGCAGAGGTTTGTGCTACAATTTCCACTATTCTCGACCCCAGAATTCCTAAAACCAACATTTCCAGATTCTTTGGAATGTTCCTAATCACTGTTGTCTGTATCCCCATCAGATGATTTGGGGCATCCAAGCATTCTGGATTTCTAGGAAGCCCTATGAAATGCCATTCTATGACACAGCAGTATAAGAACTCCAGAGACACTGTGAAAACACAAATTTCTCATTACAAAAAGAGTGAAATGCAAATCAAAGCTACACCCAAATTCCATTCACTTCTGTCTCACATGGAAAGTATCAAGACCACAAACAATGAATGCTCAGGAGGACGCGGAGCAATAGGAACCCTTACACACTATTAGTACAGCCACTATGGGGATTAGCATTGGAGGATCCTCAAAATACCAGGAAGGAAAGTACCATATGACTCATGTATGCAACTACTCAGTATCTTTCCAAAAAATTAAAGTAAGAAAGCTATAGTGATACACGTATATCCATGTTTATAGTATCAAAATTTATAATAGCAAGTAATGGAACATTTAGTTATCTGTCAACAGATGAATGGATCAAGAAAATGTGGTATATATACACAAGGTCACAAAGAAGGACAAAATTATGTCATTTGTAGGAAAATGGATAGAATTCTGCTAAGTGAGACCAGCCATTCTCAGAAAGTCAAAAAGCAGATGTTTTCTTTTATGTTGGAAGCTAGAGGGAAAACAAGAAGCAAAAGAAACTTTCGATAATTGGGAAAAGTGGCCAGTAGAATAGTGGGAGGGGAGGGGAAAAGGAGGAACTGATGAAAGAAACAGTTCAAAGTAGGCTGTGCCCATCTATGAAGGTATCACCACCTACCTCACTATTGTGTGTAGAAAAGGGTAGGTAGCAAGGTGGGACCTGAAGAGAAACATAAGTAGATCTATGTAGATGTGTATTTGTATGACTTTGAGCCTCACCATGATGTATAATTACAATTCACCAATAAAAGTATAAAAATTAAAGAGTACTGGCTGGACAAGTCTCTGCCTACCTCAGAATTTTGCTTCACTGACAGAATGATATTAGCTCTCAGCAGGCTTTCCCATTTGTGTTGGTAATTTGAAAGATTCTGTGTCTGGTAAGGCAAGTGTATACCTGACACTCAGACATCCACATAAGGTTTTTGATCATGAGCAAGTCACTGTATCCATCCAACCACAAGAATCCTGATACTGACCATTTCACCTAACAGAATATAGGCAGTATCAAATGACAAATCAGACTCAAATTCATGTTTAGCTGTACAAATGAATCAGGATAGTATGGTAGACAGAATGGAGTCTCTGGAACCAAATCACTTGGGTTAGAATCCTAACTCCTTTTGAATAATCAGAGATAATTTATTTTCTCTCCCTGAGCCTCAGTTTCTTCACCTATACAAGGGAACAATAATAATTATCTTCAGGGTCCTTGCAAGCAAATATGCTTCTTGGTACATTGTAGATACTTAATACATGAACATATTTCTTAAGTTAGAATTAAGAAAAAAGTAGATTTTTTAAATGCAGTTTTAAAAATCAACATTTAACCAAGTCTTTTATAGTTCTTTTCTAAGTCTGCCTTTGATTTACTCTTTTCTGGTTGGTAAAAATGGGCTGGCATTATTCTCTTTTTTATTAAGGATATGATCTCCCAGGAGTTTCATTACCCCCAATATATACCTTTGTGTAAAATTTAAAAAGCCACCCCTCTGCACAGATATAACCGTTAGGGGAAAAGCTGAGATTTCAATTCTCAGTAGCTACCTAAACCAGGGACCTTCTTCAAGACACCACCAGGCAACCACAGTGTTTCTGAGGATCACTGTGTTGTGTGATAACAGGATAAGAGGGAAGCCAGAACTTTCAAAATTATTAGAAGAATAATTTGCTTTTGGAAAAGTTATCACCCACAGTGTAACCCTGAGTTTTCCAAGTTACTTTATCAAAAAGTCATCAAAATGTTTGGTATCCCTTACTTAAAATGCCAGTATTCAGTCAGGCATGGGTGGACACACTTGTCATCCATGAGCTTGGGAGGCAGAGACAGGAGGATCGCGCAGGTTTGAAGCCAGCCATGCTCGCTTAAGAGACCCTGTTTCCAAATAAAAGGTATAAAATAGGTCTGGGAGTGTAGCCCAGAGGTAGAAGGGTTTCCAGGAACCCCAGTACCACAAAAAAATTCCATTCTTCTTTTAAAATAATTTTTTACTCTGATCATTTTCCAACAAAGAATGTTCAGTTCTTGATTGGCATTCTAAAGAGTTCCCAGATTCTCTAGCCAATTTTGTTTGAGAGCATTAAAATAAAAAATGCCTTATTTTGCAGAGGTATTAATTCTTTAATTCACTCACATAAAATAAAGCTTTATTTCCTTATTTTTGAGCAAAAGAAGAGAAAATATAAAGACATCCTAAATACAAAGAATCTCAACATATTGAGACAACGCTTCTTTCTTGCTTAGCTCTAAAAGATTATGCCATAATCTAAAAAGTATTTGTAACAAGGTTTTGTTCTATGCCCTTAAGACATAAATAATAAATATAGATAACTATTAAGGTTAATAGTAATAAAATAACAAGTGCCACTTGTTTCTACAAAGAACATTTCAATCAAATGGTATTTGTATGCCCATTTTCATATCGTTCTCTCCATAACTCTGTTAAAAAGGAGAAGCAGGAATATTATACCACATACAGATACAGGGACTGGGACTGAGAGGAAGAATCATTTGCCCATCACTATCAAGTGTCATTATAAGATTTAACCAAAGACTTCTGATTCTAAATCCTATGCTCTTTGAGCTATACAAAGACAATTCTGTGTAGTCTAGAGTCTTTAAATCATGCTACTAAGTCTCCTAAAATTTCCATCTACTTTTCTTTAATAAATAACACTGAGAGTGTAAAATTATTTAAAAAAAGAAAAACCTGGAACATACTCTTTATTCTTCCCCTCCCTATAGATATTTGCCCCAGCCCTCCTCTTCACACATCCATCAAAAAGAAATCATATCCAAACCTGTGATCAAACAAAAGCTATGTGCATTCACTTTCATGCACCGCACACACACTTTTTTTTTTTTAGGTACTAGGGATGGAACCCAGGGGCGTTCTACCTCTGAGCTACACCCCCAGCCCTATTTTTTATTCTTTATTTTGAAACTGGTCTCACTGAATTTCAAAAGGCCTCACTGAGTGGCTGAAACTGTCCACAAACCACGATCCTCCTATCTGAGCCAACCAAATGCTGGGGTTACAAGCATGCGCCACCACACTTGGCCACACATATCTTAAAGCATTCTCCAGAGCACTGAATCCACCCCAAAATGAAGAGGGTGTTCCACAGAGGCAAACAGAATTGAACCTGATACACTTTATTTTGAAGGCAGCCCCAGCACCAGCTATGCCAGGCCAAATGGACAGACAGGGAAAAGGATTTCCATTTCCTTTGAAGGTGCCAGATAGATCTGAAGTGCTTCTCCAAGCAGCCTCACTTTAAGGCTTCCAACGTGCTAGCCATTTTACACCACCATCCACTATGAGGAAAATCTCATTAGAGCAACCTACTGTCAATTTGATAACAAAATCAAACATATAATTCATCTTTTGACTCAATCACGCTGTCCACTGTCTTGATTTAGCTTCTTCTTGAATCGGTTTCCCTATCATATCCATAATTAATTGTAGTCAGGAGTTGACAACATCCTAGCAAATCCAGTGTCTCAGCTAGTGACAGAGATAGTACTTAGCAGCAGGAACTTGCACGTGCTAGAAATCTACGTCAGAGTCACTCTGAGAAAGGTCTGTTGTGATTTTTCTCATTTTGCAGATGAACTATTTGACAGAAAACAATTAATTAGGATAAGTTAACTAATTTGAGTACCCACGCTCAATACCTTTGTCTGAAATTGAGTCAAGTGACCTTGGATTGACCTAATATCTTTCAACTTCAATTATATTCAAAGACTGTGTGAGATAATTTCTAAAGTCATTTCCAAATATGAATACATTATTTTTAATTTTATTCTTCCCAAGTCATAACCCTAAAAAGTGCTGGCTATGAATCAAGGAGACAGGAACACAATCGAGATCAGTACTGTCCAAAAAACACTTTCTCCAGCGGTGAGATGCTCTATAACTTTTTGTCAGTACAGTGGCTGCTAGACTCTCATGGCTAGTGAACACTTGAAATATAGTCAATGATACTAAAAGTCTGAATTTATATTTTTAGTAATAATTCAAGTAAATTCAGATTTAATTAACCAACCCAAATATTCCTATTGGCTACAGTATTAAACGGCACTTAAGTCTATTCAAGGCTAATAAGTAGAAAAGAAACCAGAATTTTTAGAATATAAGAGTCAATTTTTTGTGTGTGGGGGGGGAATCTGTGGATGGAACCCAGGGGCATTGGACCTCCAAGCTACACCCCCTGCTCTATTTTTTTTTATTCTTTATTTTGAAACCGGGTCTCACTGAGTTGCAGAGGGCCTCACTAAGTAGCTGAGGCTGTCCGCGAACCACGATCCTCCAGGTCTCAGCCTCCCGAATGCTGGGATTACAAGCGTGCGCCACCACGCCCGGCAAGAGTCTTAATTTTTATAGCTGAGATATAGTTCAATTTTTTTCATGGCAGAATCCCTAAACTAGATAGTCTACTTTCCCCTTCATTCCTTTCAGGAAGAACTTTCTTTTTTAATCCCTAAGAAGAAAATTCCTTGTACCAGCCTCTTAGGAAAAAGTTCTATCCATATAGAGCTACCATATAATTTACCATACAATTATAAAGCTTTTTACAATGAAAGGAGTCAATGTTAACTATACCAGGGAAACAAACATACCAGAATCTTCCCATGTAGGCTTGAACAGAAGGTCACTTAATCTCAGGAGAGTTTACAATTGCAAATTCTCATCACCTGGTAACCTTTAAGACCGTCTTAAGGCTTATAATAACTATAAATTTTTCTAATGATCGCAGTCCATGGACCTACTATAGAATCATCTAAAATGCCTCTTATGTCTAGATCCCACCTAAACTTAATAATAACAACCTCTAAAGGTAGACTTTCAAAATTGAATTACTATACAATTCTTATATGCAAATCAATATAGAGACAAAGACAGTACCTAGAGAGTGTAACCAATGAAGCAAAACTTGCCACCAAAAAATCATGGTGTTCAGACATTACAGTTTCCAAATTATATTAATCATATACTCCTTGGACCACCTTTGACAAGTATCATTCCCAAACTTCATGTATGAATGCTCATGAACAAAAACGGTCTTCTAAACAAAAGAGCATCAACCAAACGCAACCAATGGTGCCCTCTACAAACCTAAATGTCTCCAAATCCTTCTAACTGCTGCCTCCTACAACTGGTCACCATGATATTGCTGAAAAGCAGAAACAGACTTGTTTTTTCCAATATTTCTAGGATTGGGGGATAGAGAAAGATCAAAACAAGCAAACCAATAAATAATTCAGATAAATATAAGTGCTATGGAGACATTTAAACAGCCTGACGTAAAACTAACCTGTAAGTCACATATGGCAGGATTTGGTATTTTATTTGTTTATTGTTTTATTCCCTGTGAACACAAGCTTTGTCTGAAACCTGCCAGACAATAATAGTTCTATGAACAGACGTGAGGGATGGGTAGGAGATGACTAGTTTGGATAGGGTAAGTAGGCGCATCTGAGAAAGACCTGTCAACAAAGAATTGTATTCAGGGAACTATACCACCATCTTTGTGTGTATATATATTTTCATCACATGGGACATCATTGTGATGTAGAATTGAAAAGTACTAGTAAAATAATATTTTAATAGAAGTTGTATGCAAAAAAAAAAAACCATGCTGGAAAGGCTAAAAAATGTTCTTAACAGAGGATAGAGCAGGCACTGAAGTTAGAACAAAGTCCTGTGGTTCAGCATGATGACCAAGAGGAAAGGGTTCCCATGTGAGGCAGGTGAGACAGGCTAGAACTAGATTACACAGGACCTTGAGGGAAGCCAGTGTTTTCACAGCAGGGAGTCCTATGATCTGGTTGATGATTTACAAGTTTGCTTTTACTTCCCTTGGAGAATTAACTTTGAGGGCAGAAAAGTCAAGCTAGGAATGATACTTAAAAAGTCAGCACAAGACTGCAGGTAAGAGATTATAGATACATAGATTAGGGTGGTGGTTAGGGGAGATGGGAGAAGCAGAGAAATATGAGCATGTTTTAGAAGTAGACCTAGGAGTAGTTGATGGTTATAATTTAGGTCATAAGGTTAAAAAAAAATAATTACAGGCAGATAAGGTCAAGGTTTCTGGTCTGGACAGGCAGTATTCCCCATGTCTTGTTGCAGTGAAAGCTGATTGTTCCTATATTCCTGTGCTCTTGAGGACCTGACTGCACCCAAACCTGGGTTAATGGCGTTCCTTCCAATCTCACTTCCCAGGGAAAGAGTACAGAAAGGTCTATACTGTCAAAATCACAAGGATACTTGCCAGGTTTGGAAATCTGTTGTCTCAGCCAAGAAGACCCTCATCTCCGTTAATAGAAAAATTATGGCAGCTAGGTCTGGCAATCTTCTCCGAAGGACATAGTTCTCCCCCCTCAGCCAGCTTGAAGAAATGGAGTTTGGATTATTAAAGTAGAAGTTGCTAAATAAGAAAGTAGGAGTTGCTAGATAAGAACTCAAGTAAGAAGCTAGTTCTGACCATAATACCCAAAATAGAACTATCAAGATAGTCTAGGTAGTATCATAAAAGTAGTGCTGAGATCAGGTAGAGAAGGTAACCAAGGACGTGGTCAAGACTTGGAACCAAGAGTCACTTTTTGGCCAAGGAAGTGGTCAATATAAAAAGATTCTGAAACATGCCATTGTGAAAAGCTATCAAGAGAACAAATACTTCCTGGGATATCCCTGGATTTGGCCCATGCTTCAAGGTGACTCAAATCACAGGCTGACCATCACTTCATCAACACAAAGAATGGGGGAGAATGAAAAAGTTCTCTGTTGATACCAAATTTAAAAATCCATCTCTGTTTTTATACTGTTCATTTATCATATTATAGTGCTTAGAGTAACTCTTCTTCTAACAAATGAATCAAATTGGATACTGCCAATATGTCACCTCTGTGTATGAAAGACTCAGCTGCTATTTGAGGGATATTCGCACTGATTGCCTATTGTCATCACGTGAGATTAGAGGGGAGAGAACGTATGGCTTCTGATTGTTACATCTTTGACAAGAAAGGTCTTCAGTCATATCTCATTAATTTACTGCAGAACAGAATGTCACGTTAACATTTCAAATTATTCTGTTGCTTTGTTCACAGGATTCTTTTCAGCTTAAACTCATTGAGTTTCTAGCTTGGCAATTTATATGAACTATGACTTTAATCTTCTGATGTCTCAACCTGCACACAAGACCAGATTTTACTACTTATAAAAAATGATTAAATGGTTTGTCTTTGGAGTCAAACAAACCTGAGCTTGAATATCCTTGCTCTATTTCCTCACTGGGTATCTTTGGGTAAGTGATTTATCCTCTCTGGGCATTAGTTTCTTCATTTGTGACAACAAAATTAATGTCTACCTTATGTTTCTTATGAGGATCAAATGAAATAAAATATTCAAAAGCACTTGAGACTATACCAGAAAAGACAACTTGTAGTAAAATAATAATAGCAATAATACCTGATGTTTTTAGCAACTCCATAGCTGTCAGGACTTTATATGTTAAATATATTTACTAACTTGCTGGGCATGGAAGTGCACACCTATGATCCCAGTGGTTGGGATGCTGAGACAGGAGTATTGCAGATTTGAGGCTTGCCTCAGCAACTTAGCAAAACTCTGACTCAAAGTAAAAATAAAAAGATAAAAAGTGCTGGATATATAGTTTGAAAGAAAAATGCTTCTTATTTCAATATTTATAAAATTTTTATCGAAGCAACTCCCTGCATTCGACACTATAGTTATTCTTTCCACTTTACAGATGATGAAACTGGTGGCTAACAGATTAGATTATTTGCTTGAGTAAAACCCAGGCATCTAGTTTCTAAGACTGATTATGCACTCTGCTATTTTATATCTACCTAGATTTTTTTTTGGCAGTACTAGGGCTTGAACCCATGGGCATTCTATTTTCAAGCTATACTGCTAGAACTATTTTTTAGTCTTTATTTTTGAGATCAAGGTCTCATTAAGTTGCAGAGGGCTTCACTAAGTAGCTGAGGCTGGCCACAAACCCAGATCCTCCTGCCTCAGCCTCCCAAGTACTGGTACTACAAGTATGCCCACCACAGCTGGCTTAGATTTCTTGACATTAGTACCTACCCAAATTTAGATATCCAGCCCAGACATCACCTTGGAATCTAAGCTATTGGCCCAATATCCAGTCACTTACTTAACATCTTCTCATCCATGTCTAAACAGACTCAAATTTAACAGGTCCAAACTCAGCATAGGTTTAGAGTTCTTCATTCTCCCCCTGGAACCTTCACTAGTCACTGTCTTTCCCAGCAAAGCTTATGTGCATTCCATCCTTCTATAAGTTACCATTTACTCTTCATGCCTCTCTTCCTCAAACCACATACCTACCTTGTCAATGAGGAGTTATTAGCTCTACCTTCAAAATATATTCAGCACTCAACCACTTCTCATTTCCTCCATATCACCCTGACCCAAGTCACCATCATCTCTTACAGGATTACTGTGATAGTCTCCTAATAGGCCTGAGTCTGCCCTCATGCCCTTTCACCAATACTCAACATCTCAATGCCTCCCAAAACTCCTCCCACCAAGGATAAAAGTCAACGTTTGTAGAATGAGCTACAAGAATCTATATGATAAGGTTCTTGCTATCATCAAAGACCCTGTCTCCTACTCTCTTCAGTTTCTTTCATTCTATTCCAGATACAGGGGATCACCCAAATCTGTAAAACACAACAGGAATGCTGCGAATTCAGGGCCTGTGCATGTACTCTTACCTCATCCTTGAACCCCATTTTGCCAGAAAACATAGTACATTTTATTACCTCCTATTCTCTGCTCATGCAGACCATGACAGCCATCTTCCTCTGATTCCAGCCCTGCCCCTTGCTCTATTTTTCATAACTTTTATCACTATCTAATATTTTCTTTGTACCATTTGTTTGTCTTCCTCTCTAAAATATAAACCCCATGTGAGCAAAGACTTCCATCTATCTTGCTCAGTTCTATACCCCATCATGCCTAGACTGTGCCTATAACAGAGATTATGCTCACTATATATTTGGTCAATAAATTATTGAATGATTCACCCCATTAGGAGCCAAAGTATATATCGTAACATGCCAGTTATTCTGAAAAAGTATCATAATGACCTCCTTGTCCAATCTCCCTGAGTGTTCACACCTTTCTCTATGTCTAACCTTAGAGATTCAATTTTTGGTACTATGGATTAAACCCATGGACATTATGCCTTGAGCTATACTCCCAGCCCAATTTTCTATTCTTTATTTTGAAATAGGATCTCATTGAGTTGCAAAGGGTCTCACTAAGTAGCTGAGGCTGTCCGAGAACTGTGATCCTCCTGTTTCAGTCTCCCAAATGCTGGGATTACAAGCATGCACCACCAACCCAGTTTAGAGACTCATTTATCTGGGTTAATCTTTATTGATCTCCAAATACTCATGAGAATGAAAGAAAATAAAACTAAGGTAGCATCAATTCTTATGAGTTGGTTTGGGAAATCTTCCCCATCTTGTGCATTACTAAGAATAAATTCACACAGAAGTAAAAAAAAAGAAGATGACTAGGAGAGACAGAAGTTCTCAGGGATTTGCCTGATGCTAATGACCTGACATTGGGCCTGTGAAATATGGTGGAGGAGGCAGGTGGAAGCACCAGCAGTAGGATGGAGGATACCAAAAAAGACAGGAATTTCTCTTTAGGAAGAGATGTTAAGCTGCAAGCAGCACTTCTCAGGCAAGACTGACCACCTCACTTCTTTTTAACTCCATTTTATTTATTCTTTTGCTTTAATGCAAATCATGAGACTTAGTATTCTTTCTTTCACTTGCAATGATACTAACACCTGCTTCACCTCTCAGGATTTCCCCACCACTCACAACTGGCAATGATACAGGAGGCAAATCTCCAGCTCCCTATGACACAGGCCACTGTGGGTTCAGTGCCTTGGCAGTCTGACAGGACAGGTGTTTTTAATCTGACTGAATGTTAGAGAAATTTATATATATACATATATATAATTTTTTTACTTGTTCTGGCTAGAAACCAAGGAATTTTTAAATTCCCCAGGGGACTAGAAGGTGCTGCCAGGGTATAAAGCAACTGGGCTGGAGTAGGCTGAGTCCACAGGGAAAAGACCTGAGCTCGAGGCCTACCCCCAGTTCTCAAGGGACATCACACCAGCAAAGTCACTTCACTTCCCATAATAGGAAACTTCATCAGAAAAATAAACACTTATTTCTTGGGCTTATTTTAGAGATTGAGTAGGACAATTTTGTGAAAATATTTTATAAAGATCTGTGCTACTATTGGGTACAGAGAAAGAACTAGAGGACACATGTATAAACAAAACAGAGGGCAACCCAGGCACTTCTTTAACTAACAGCTATGGCTACACAAGGAAAGGATCTCCATAGAATCTTGCATAGGACTGAACCTTGCAAACAGGCCATTCCACAAGCATCAACAGTATCAACTTTTTTTTTTTTTTTTGGTGGTACTGGGGTTCCTGGAAGTCCTTCTACCTCCGGGCTACACTCCCAGACCTATTTTTACATTTTTATTTGGAAACAGGGTCTCCTAAGCCAGTGCGTGTGGCTGGCTTCGAACCTGCGCGATCCTCCTGTCTCTGCCTCCCAAGCGTGGGGATTACAAGCGTGCGCCACCACACTCGGCTTACAGTATCAACTTTTTAATTACCAAAGTAATCTATATAACAGATAATACTGATGATAACCTTTCATCTATTACTAAATAAACATTAGCAAAAAATAAATTAAAATACCCATAATACAACTATCTATGGGTTGATATTATTAATACACTTCTTAAGTTCAATGTATAACACAAATATACAAGACAAAGGTCATACCATACTATTGTTCTGCACTCTCCTTTGCTCCCTTAATACAATATAAACATCTTTAATATCAATGTCTCTCTCTGTACATCATTGTCCTAACAGCTACATAATGGCCAATTGCTGAAAATTTACCATTTTGGTTATATGCAGTTTTTTCTCCCCTGTAAACAATTCAGCAGTATACACTTATATAATAAGGAAATTTTCACTTGTTCAATCATTCTTATAATAAATTTTAAATATTAAAACTCTTCAAACATAATATAATAAAAACAAATGTATTTGATCTGTTTTATTATTAAAAATACGGTATTTTAAGAGGGGCATGGTGGTACACACTTGTAATCCTAGTACTTGGGAGACTTGGACAGAAGTATTGCAGATTTGTAGCCAGTCTCAGCTACTTAGTGAGGCCTTCCACAACTTAGTGAGACCCTGTTTCAAAATTAAAAATTGGAAAAAAAAATAGGGCTTAGGTTGTAGCTGGGATGTAGAATGCCCCTGGGTTCAATCCTCAGTACCAAATAAAATAGAATTTTTAAAACTTCAAACAAGAATATAGAACTACTCACTGATATTTATGATCCTTCTTTTCTACCTTGACACAGGATCAAACCAAATCCTGCAGCCTCTCTTGCAATTAGTTGAGACCATGGACTAAATTTTATACAATGGAAAGTAAGCTTTGGAGTGGATGTTGTATGCCAGCCAGGTCTATTAAACCTCTCATGTAAGGCTTCTTCGTCTCTTTTGCCTCCTTTGCCCTTAGATGAAAATGTCTAAGGTCACTTTGGAAGTTATATGTCAAAGATGGCAGAGATTCCATCATTTTAGATCACAGAAGAACCATGACAAACATAGTTGATACCCTGCTAAACTAGAACAGATTTATTATAGTTACCCAAGAACCAAAAATGTTCCCATTTTGTTGGTATGAAGTACACTGCATAACTCAGGGCTTATGTGTAATAAAAGTTATTCCTCCTTCATTATAAAAAATATGTCTCTTAAAGTAGCATATCATCCTAACAAAATGCTGACATATATAGTGACAGATTAGTGGTCAAAGAACGTGTAGTGAGAAAACTCTAAAAAGTGGCTCAAAACCTGGAGACCCATGACATACAGTGCCAAAGCATTTGGTAAAACTTCTATCTTGGAAGACAGACCAAATGCCTTCCATGCACTTAGCTGTGGGGAAGAGGTTAGACAAGAAATGTTAGCAGATTATGCTATTACTTGCTGTATCCAGAAAAGATTTATAAGAAGTAAATGAGCTCAAAAAAGGACTGGTTGATTTGCAGGCAGGAATGAAAGAGAATAAAGAAGGTGCAGAAAATCAGGCTTTGGAGGACTGAAAAAAATTAACTACTAATGAACCATAAATAATAGGAAATGAGATTATAAATATATCTTGAAACCACCGTTAATTTTTATTAGTTAAACAAACATTCGCCATTATGGTAAAAATCATATTGAGTATGTTTTCTTTCCACAAAAGACTTTAGTTTCAAGGGTCTGACAGAGCCACTGAGGTGAGAGAACAAGACACTAGGTGAAGGAATCGGAGAGGAAGTTTAAGGTTTAAACATAGATTCTTGGGGAAGAATCTGAGCATAGGTATTCACACACACAACTCACCGAGAATAAGTCGATGAGGACACCGCTAAGTATGTGAGGAAATGATCTGGCCCAACAAACTTAGAAGAAAGCTGTAGTTTACAAAGAAAGTTAACTTACAAGAAAGCTTTAACTTACAAAACTTTAACTAAGAAAGCTTTAACTATTCACACCTTACAAAAAATTTTAGGAGACATATTGGTATAGCAGAAAGCCAGCTGGGAGTAGTACATTTGCTGAGGAAGGTCTGCTTCTAGTTCTCACGTCATCCCTGGACCAGCACAATGCATTCAATGTAGACAAAGAGTTCCTCCAAGATGGTAGAACGGGGACTTGAGGAACTGTCCCTGCCCTCAAGGAAGAGAGACTTCGCAGTGCCTCCCAGCAGGGTCCTGTCATTGCCGTGCAGTGGTGATGACTTTGTGACTTCCTTCTTCCCCTTCCTGAATGGCAGTATATACAGTAGTTCTCTTGTCCTTCTCAATCATCATTTAACATGTTGGAGGGGGGCATTGGCAGAAGAAATATGTACATTTTAAAAGTCGTGTCATTCAATCTTTAGGAACTACATCTGGATGTGATTAAGAAGACTACACATCACTCAGCGACTCTTACCTCTAAACATGAACTCAGTGTCTGGATGAAACTTTGCCCCATGTCCCTCCAGAAAGAGAGAAGCTGACTTAGGTAAGGTGACACGTGCCTATAATCCTAGTATCTAGGAGGTGGAGACAGGGAAATCACAGCTTTGAGGACAGCCTCAACAAATTAACAAGAACCTTAACAACTTAGTGTGATCTTGTTTCAAAAATAAAACAGGACTATGGACATAACTCAGAGGTAGAACATCCCTGAGTTGAATATCTAATACAAGAAATAAAACAAGAAAGCAAGTAAGATACCATCTTGTACTCCATTAAGATGTACAACTATACCAGGCATTGTAGTGCATGCTTGTAATACAAGCATTTAGGAGGCTGAGACAGGAGGATAGTGGTTTGTGGCCAGCCTCAGCTCCTTAGTGAGGCCTCTGCAATATAGTGAAACCCTGTTTCAAAATAAAGAATAAAAAACTAGGGCTTGGGGTGTAGTTCAGAGTAGAATACCCTTAGGTTCCATCCCCAGTACCACAAGAAAAAAAAAAAGATATACTACTACAATACTACAATACACCAGTAAAAAACATAAAAAAATAAACAAACTGTGTTCTCTATGTTAATAGATGTACTTGGTGGTACTTTTAGCTGGCCACCAATAATCTTTTGTTTGCCTCTTCTTCAGGGAATATAGCTGGACTTTAGTTTCCAGCCTTCTTTGCAATCAGATGTGTCCATATGCCTGAGATCTGGGGAAATGAATGTGAACAAAAGTGCCAGTTTCATGCATGAACCATTAAACATACACACACACCTCCAAAGAATAACCTTTATGCTCATTTTCCTTCAGCCACCTGGTTGTCAATGTGCAGAGATTAAACATGGTATCAATGCCCAGTTAAACTTTCTGAATTCTATATTAAAGATAGCTCCCCGAATGACTGTATATGAAGCTGAGCTTCTTTCTTACCTTCCCCAAGACCTGGGAATTGCCTTGGAAGTATTACACAGAGAAAAACTAAGCTACTATGTTTTTGTGCCATCGACCTTATTTGGGTTTATTTATTATAGCAAATAGCCTATCCTGACTAATGTAACTCAAAATCTTATGAATTATGAAAATGAAAGCCCATCTATTATATACACTCACAGTCCTCAAGTGGTCAACTTCCAATACCTTTGTGTTCCCTTCTGAAATTTTTCCTGCATTTGTATACATACATGCATATATTGCCAAAACGGGATGGCACTAGGCACATCATTTGTGATACCTTTAAAGAGTATTGACTTTTATAGAACATGCATTAATATGGCAGATAGCACTCTGGAACTTGAACGAAACAGTAATCATCCTTTTGGAGCTAGCAAAAACTTTGCCACAAACCTATAAAACTACTTATTATTTTCAAAAAGCACTTTGAAACTTAGCAAGTGAAATATACAGAAATGAGAGCATTTAACACCACCCAGAAATATGTAGAAATAACAACTTCTACCCTGGCGACTGAAAGTAAAAGCAACCACAAACTCTACATGCGATTATGGAAAAGAGAATGTGCTCCATCTGGCGCTCCCACATTTGTCTTCTGAGTGTATTTTTTCCCCGTGAGCCTTGGATCTCAATATAGACAAGAGCAGCCAGACTCTGCATTTAGCACTGTCTTAGAAGTACAGGTGCTGGTGAGCAGTTGATACATTGCCTAGTGTTTTCTTAGTTGATCATCCTTTTTATTTATAGATATTTTCAGACTTTCCTTACAAAAACATTGAACACAGAGCTAGTATAAGGTAAATTACTTCAGTCAATTATTGTCTAAGAAAGCACCATTCCATTATTTGTGGAATCATGTCAAATTGCCAGTGGCATCTCTGAATGCTTGTACCATCTTCAAGATTTTAAAGGTCACTATCTGTTTTTGCTCAGCCACTTTGATGTATTTTCCTGTAAGATCATGTTTCTCTAGCTGCCCAGAGGATAATCCTTCACATGCCTCTTCCCACCCAGTTCATCTCACCTGCCTGTGCACTGGTCCAAGTAGAATGCCCCTCTTCTGTGTTCCCATAGCAGTGTGTGTGCCTCTAGACAATCAGCCAAACTCATTTCACCATCACCACCACGTGTCTGGGGTGCACTTTGTATGCATTATCTCATTCAAATCTAAAAGTACAGTTCATCATGAAGAAACTGAGGCATAGTTTAGCAAGCACTTACTATCACATCCAAGATTCCAGTTTAGAAACCTAAAAAATCATGTTCTAAAAAGTCAGTGATGAGCTGGGCATAGTGAACACTTGTAATCCCAGTATTTGGGAGTCTGAGAGGAGAATCGCAGGTTTGAAGCCAGCCTCAGCTATTTTGTGAGGCCCTATGCAACTTAGTGAGATCCTGTTTAAAAAATAAGAATAAAACTCAGAGCTGTGGGTGTAGCTCAGAGGTAGAATGTCTCTGGGCTCAATCCCTAGTACCACACACACACACACACACACACACACACACACACACACACACACAAAAACAAGTCAATGATAATAGTTGGTTTTCTTGCCTTTTTCTCCTTTTTTCCTCAACAAATGCTTCTCATCCCTTATAATGGATCAGGATTACTTTCACACTTCAATAGGAGCACTTTGAAATAAGAGAGTGCATTTTTTTTTCTCTTAGCATTCCCTGTGCTTAGTACCATACTTAAAAAAAAAAAATAGTTGCTATTCAATAAACTTGTCATGCATTACCAAACACAGAGACATAGGTAGGCCTGTGCTCTGCATGCCTCTGCAGTCAAACAGGAAGACAAGAAAAGCCACCCTGAAACAATAGGCTGGTATTTCCCTGCTATCAAGGAGAGGCTAGACCTCTATAGGTTAACATTTCTGGTCTTTTAAAAATAGTTCTAGCCAGGCGTGGTGGTGCACACTTATAATCCCTGCACTTGGTAGGCTGAGACAGGAGGATCACACAGGTTCGAAGCCAGCCTCTCTGGCTTAAGAGACCCTACTTCCAAATAAAATATAAAATAGGTCTGGGAGTGTAGCCCAGAGGTAGAAGGGTTCCATCCACAGTACCACCAAAACAAAAATAGTCCTAGAAGTATAATAATAGAGACTATAGCTCAATATATAATAAGAGTCATTAACATTTTAATATGTTGATCCTTTACAAGTATATGTGTTATGTTTATTGTGTCCTTTAAAAACCCAAGAGAAAATAGAAATCATTTGGGATTTCAATTAAGATAGGAAAATTCATGGACCAAGTAGGGCTTTAAATGAACTTTGAAGAATGAGTAAAATTAGGATCAAAAACAAAAGTCAGGCACTTTGCAAGCTAGGGAACAATAATTGAGTCCATGCAAACAGGAATAGTTATGACATCATAGAAGTTAGAACAGAGATTAGCCTAACTAAAATAAAGAATAAAAATTTGTGACAGTGGGATTTAAGGAGATAATGATGATGGTAGTGAGGATGATGATGATGATGACAATGAAGAAGGAGGAGGAGGAGATAAATTATTGATTCATGAATAGATAAATAATAGAAAGATACATAAAAGGTAGATGTTAGGTGATGATTATAAAGAAGAAACATAGATGATAGATAATAGACAAAGTGGGTTCTGACTAAATACACTTAAAAAGAAAGAGTTGGAATTAGTGAACTATTTTCTGGTTTATGAAAAAAAATTACATAGAGGAAGAGAATTTTAAAACCAGATTGGCTAGACAAATGTTTGCAAATTGAATTTCCAAGGAAGACTCCATTTTATTTTAGTTCATTTATTAATTATTTTGTGGGTCTGGGGATGGAACTCAGGGGCATTCGACCTCTGAGCTACACCCTCTGCCCTATTTTTTATTCTTTATTTTGAAACCAGGTCTCACTGAGTTGCAGAGGGCCTCACTAAGTAGCTGAGGCTGTCCACGAACCTCGATCCTCCGGTCTCAGCCTCCTGAATGCTGGGATTACAAGCATGCACCACCACGCTGGGCTGGAAGACTCCATTTTAAACTTTGTGTCATTTTTCTCTCATGGGCTGTTGATGGCAATCTCAAAATGACTGCAATTCAGGGTTAAAAAATAAACAGAGGAGAAATCAGCCATCTGCAATAGGTTGCACCACAATGACTCCCTCCACACTGTTGAGTATTTCAACCTCCTTCCTTAGCAAAGAACCAAAGCCTTCTGAGAAGGCTCCCCTTGTCTTAGGCAGTCTCTCATATCCCCTTAAACACTTTATTAGCTTCTTTTCCAAACTACTAACTTTGCTTCTACAACCTGCAAGGGCATTTCCCAGAAACTTTCTCCAGAGTTTTTTGTTACAATGGAGCACTCCACTCCTGGTCCCTAAGTGAAACCTTGCACTTTACTGTGCACACACCTACACCTGCGCTTATCCCAGAGCCACAATGCTGTCTCCATGACTACGGGAATATTCTACTGGTTCAATCCTGCCTGTAGAGGGAAGCCATATCTCTCAGCCCACCTTTTAAGACCTTAGTGAGTTAATACCCAGACTAACCTCATAGTCAGAACTTCCCTCAGAGACTCTCTTTACCAGCCAAGCTCATCAGCCTCTCTACAGCCATATGTCTCGGCCTACCTTGTGGGTTCTTCCCCTGTTCTGAATGTTATACTCGCATCCTGACTCCTGCTCTGTTATCTCTCCTCTGCAACCCAAATTTTTTCAACTTTCTAGGCTCACAGCATTCTCTACTTCCTTTTAAAATCCTAAAAATAATCACTATGTCTACCAATTTCTTGAATATTTTATTTTAAACTTTCTTCTTCTTTTTTTTTTTTTTTTTTGCAGGTCTGGGGATGGAACCCAGGGGCATTTGACCTCCGAGCTACACCCCCTGCCCTATTTTTTATTCTTTATTTTGAAACCAGGTCTCACTGAGTTGCAGAGGGCCTCACTAAGTAGCTGAGGCTGTCCGTGAACCGCGATCCTCCAGGTCTCAGCCTCCAGAATGCTGGGATTACAAGCGTGCACCACCACGCCCGGCTATTTTAAACTTTCATAACATTCTATAGCCCTTCCTGCAATTATATCCTTTCCTATCAATTACATTCCATGGAGCAAAGACCTTGTGGAAAGTATTCATCTTTTTCATAGTCCCAAGCACCTAAATGGTGCTCAATAAACACTCTGACTTGAATTTTTGATTAATAAATATTCATATATGCTGTTTGATGGAATGATAATGAGAGGGGGGGCAGATATGAAGTAGGCAATTCATCATTTTTCCCATTGTGGTATGTTGCAGGATTTTAATTAGAATGACTCTTGGCATTACATATGGCTCTTCTAAAATCAGGATGCAGTTTTAGCTCAAGGGCTTTATTTGCCTGAGATTTACTGTGGATTACTATATTATTCTAAAGTAACCCTACATTACACCCTGCTCGTTAATTCTCAGCTCAGCTATGTAGGAAGACACGTCAGACCAGCACAAATCTGACAGTACATTTTTCACCAACATTTTCCTCATCTATTGAAAACAAACAAGGATTTGCTAAACTGAGTTTTCTCTCTCAGTGAAACAAGCCTGGCAAAAGTAAAATTTCTCTAAAAACTTCTATGTGCCTGCCAATCCTGCAGAACATACCACATCCATGCTCGCTATACCAGGGAAAGGGAAAATAAGCAGATGTCATTTTTAAAGGAAAAATGAAATGCAGAAAACTGTTTAAAATATATGCAAATAAAAACTCTAAAATATCTGAAGGGTCTTTTAGAGTTACAGAAGAATATTTTGTTTTATAAAAGAATTTTTGTTTTACAGAATATATTTCAAGATTCTATAAATAACATCAAATTGTTGGCATTTATAGACAACAATCATTGTTTCCTTCACTGCATTCATGATTAGATGTGAATAATAGGCAGTAATCTGTTGTATTTTTGAGGTACAAGTTTGAGCCATACATGCTAAAGTAATTTTTATTTATCATGTGACTTCACTCATTATCAGAAACAACTTTGTCAGGTAGATGCTATAATACCCCCACTTTATCAACAAGAAACAAATGCAAGTTTCATGATTTAGTGGCCTAGGAATTCAAGAATTCCTTGAGGTTGCCTGCTCCATTTCAATGCCAGTCTATTTCTCAGAATTGCCATGTCTTAGACACAAGCTTCCCTTAATGATTTTTTTTTCTTTGCTTAGCCTTTGGATCTAAAACAGTATGTCAGATTTTCTTCTATTTCTCCACCCAAGCTGAGATGGATATCATCACAGAAGAGACCTCATTCTGTTTTGTTCCTTAACAAAGTCTGCTCTGTTTCTGTAAGACTGTTTTGTGATCTTCTCTAAGATTCATAAACAAAATTTACATGTGGTGGTGGACTGAACTGGCAGGTAGGTCGGCAGGAATGCACAGAGAAATAAGTCCTATCCTTCCAGATCAGTCTTGTCTTGGCCTCCAAAGCCAAAGATACTTCCTAGTGACTCTTAGATCTATGCCAAGAAACATATCCAGAGTCCTTTCATCAGCCAAGGCCTGGCTGCATAGCTGAAACTGGGCTTAATAAAAATGCAAGGAGAAAGAAGGAAGAAAAGGAAGATGTGGAGAAAGAGAAGAAAAGGAGAAAATGTAATGATTGGACTCATGCCTGTTATCCCAGTACTTGGGAAGCTGAGACTAGAGTATCACAGGTTCAAAGCCAACATCAGCACTTTAGTGAGAATCTCAGAAACTTAGCAAAACCCTATTTCAAAATAAAAAATAAAATAGGGCTGAGGGTATAACTCAGAAGGAGAATGTCCCTAGGTTCAATGCAGAACAAGAAGGAAGAGTGGAAAGGGGAAGGAGAGGGGGAGGAGAAGTAGAGGAGAAGGAGGGGGAAGAGAAAGGAAAGGAAGGGAAAGGGGAGATGGGAAGAAAGACAGGAAGGCAGGGAAGAAGGAAGGAAGGGTGAGAAGTGAATGAGGTCATCTTCCTAGCTCTCTAAAGGTTCTTTCTAGTCCTGCCTTATTTCCTCCCATTCTTTACAAAGACGCACGTACCTTATCCGTGTCAGAGAGGCATCATTCTTCCTAATCCAACCCATCAATCCAGGACCTAGAGTTTGAGAAATACTTAAAAGCATAGAGATAGAGGTCTGAATGTTACTTTTAGCAGTGATGTGGAAAGATCAAGGGAAGAACTCGGTGCTGAGTCAGATGGGCCTAATAACCCTCTGCCCCAGCCCAGGCCCAGGCATGAGAGAGCACAGGCAGGAGGAGTTTGAGTCTGCAAAGCTACCTTCATGCTCCAGTCATTGCATCTCACCGAGAGGAAGAACCAAAAGCACTCTCAGGACCTCAGGACCTGGCAGAGACTAATTCTAAACAATTAAGAAATATACAGCTGTCTAACCAGGTGCCTGGCTCCACCTTCGTCAGGAGGAGAGTGAGGGCTAGGACAAGAGCCAACAAAAAGATTCCTTGGGAAGATCACTTCCTGAAAATAAAGAGTAGAGAAGGGCATTTTGTTCTCACATTCTCCACCTGTTGGAACATCACACGGCACATCCACCATCCCAGAGAGAAGACCATGAGCAGGTGCGCAGCTGTCACCCTGTGCCTCTGTGACTCCACCACATCACCTCACAACCATCGCCTCCCCTTGAGGATATACCAGCTGCACACACTACACACTTGTATCTCCTGAGGAAAGGGAGAAAGAGAGGAGATGTAAAAATTAGAAAATTTTGAGAACCTCAGCACCTATTTAGCCTAAAGGGACTATTAAATTTTCTGGATTGGGCTAATTAGTGTGCTTTATCCCACTCATTATCTGAGCCCTATGTGGGATATTATTCTTCAATAAAGGGCAGAAAAGAAATGTGTTTTCCCTGTACAACTGAATATGGAAAGGGGAAATTTATAACTATAGATAAAGCTTACAAAACCAAACACATTATAAACCAAGGTAATAAAAAATAAAATAGACCAATGAATTTCAAATGAACACAGAAGCACATATAGCTACGATCCTGGGATAATTGTCAAATCTGATCACAAAACTTTGTTTCAAGTTTCTTAAAAACTAAGTCTAAAATAACTCTTAGCATCTGAAAAAAAAAAACACTGTACAAGTATGCCGTTCAGTCTGACAACTCATGTACGACTCCTCTTCTTCTACTAATTTGCAGTTTCATTTTGAAAGCTGTGATTTCTTAATCTAGAGGTTTAAAGGAAATAAAATTTGTAGATACAGATTTAATAGTGTTGAACCCACTCCTTGACTTTAAACTAGAAATCTCTGGGAGCTGAATTAACATTTAGGCCACAAGGGTACAATTTAGAAAATTATTACTTCATAGGCTCAAATAGTACCCCAATGGAACAAAAGATTACACTAAGTCTATGCTTTATTAAATTACACCTTAGAGTCCTGGGCTGTTAGATAGTCCGTTCAGGAGCTGGAATTTACATGTTTATTATGGATCTCTGTAGAACTGAAGACAATTATCTATTAGCATGAGCTTAAAAGCCAAATATTTTATTTTAAAACCAATCCTGAAGGAGAATAAAAAAGGTTAATTCAATTTGAATAAACACAAATATTACTTCCCTAATTTCATAATTTGGCCCTTACAGTATAGTATTTAATGACACTAAGCATAATAGATTCATTTCTCTCCTCTCTCTCTCTCTCTCTCTCTCTCTCTCTGTCTCTGTCTCTCTGTCTCTGTATCTCTCTGTGTCTCTGCCTCTGGTGTGTGTGTGTGTGTGTGTGTGTGTGTGTGTGTGTGTGTGTGTGTTTTCCTGGAAATTAAACCCAAGGGCATTCTACCTCTGAGCAACACTCCTAGCCCTATTTTTATTCCTTATTTTGAAATAGAATCTTACTAAGTTGCTTAGGGTCACATGAAGTAGCTGAGGCTGGCCATGAACCTGTGATCCTCCTGTCTCAGCTTCCCAAGTAATGGGATTACAAGCATACACCACCACACTTGGTTAAAGATTCATTTTTCATTTCTAAAAGTGAGTTAACATTATATATATATATATATATATATATATATATATATATGACTAATTAGTAAATTCATAAAAGTCGCCTTTTGTATTTTAGGTACCTTAGACTAATTAAGTCAATTTACTCCCTAAATCTATGACTTTTTAAAATAATTCTTGAATCTACACATGAATGCTGATAACTTTCCTAAGTACTATAGACTTTCACTTATCTGATATGGTGGACTCTGGCCAATATCCTTTTGCAAATTTAAATCTAAGTTAATTAAAATTAAGTAAGATGTAAGTTTCAGTTCCTCGATCACTCTATTCACATTTCAAATACTCAACAGGCTCATGAGACTAATGGCCACCATACTGAACAGCATACATGCTGTCATCCTTGCATGAAGTTATTTTGGTGGTACTGCTAAAGTCTACAAGATACTTTTTAAAGTAAAGGCCAAAATGTTTATTTAACCATAAGGTAAAAGTGAATTCTACGTATTATCTGCTAAAGAAAGAATAAATATTTTTTTGTTTGTTTTGGGGATTGAACCCAGAGACATTTGACCTCTGAACTACACTCCCACCTCCTATTTTATTTTTTTATTTTTAAATAGCATCTTGCTTTTTTGCTGAGACTGGCCTTAAACCTGTGATCCTCTTGTCTCAGAGTCCCAAGTACTGGGATTATAGGATTACAGGTGTGTACCACCACACCCAGCTTAATTTTTTTGTTGTTTTAATATGAACATTGTGTTCTGTAGCCTATACTTATACACACTCATTCCAATATTCAGCAAAAATATGTCCTAGAAACTTGCTATGTTCCTGCCTCTGTGTTAGGCACTCCGGAGACACATGAGTTCAGTCTAGTGGAGGGAACATTCCAGCAACAAATATTTACAATTCAATAAAACAGGAAATGTAATAAGGAGACAGAAATAAGGACTCCTAGGAAATGGTGGTTCATGAGCAGGGGTGTCATTTTAACTGTATATCAAGTAGGATTAGTGTTTTCCAAACCCAGTAAGGAAAGGATGCAGGGCATTCCAGATGGAGGAAACAGATCATATAAAGGCGTGGAGATATTAAGAAGTCAGATGTATTTGAGAATAAATGACACTAACCCGTGGCCTGAGAGTGGTAGAATGGAGGATGATGTGATTAGAATTGTAATTGGAACCAAACTGGAAGCATCTTAAGCTATGGAGGTCAGGTTTGCTCTGCAGGGTCTGTGGACTTACTGAAGGTTTGGGCACATAGTGCATTCCTGTTCTGAAAATAAAATAAGACTGCTTTGCTAGGAAAATAAACATAATTAAATATATGTAGGACAACTTAAAGAAATGTTAGAACTTTATCCCACATGGCAACTTACTACCAGATGCTAAATATAAGTAATGTTCCTATACACATATTCACACTTACAGAAATGTATGTATAAACATATGCATAGATTATCAAACTAAATACGAGAAAATGTTACAGAGGCTCTGGAGGTATATGAGTCTGTAACACAAGCCCCAGTTTATTTTCACCTTTTCTGGTCTAAGAAAGCCTTCCCAACCACACATACACACACACACACACACACACACACACACACACACACAATAACAAGTGTTTACTGTATGTCAAGACCTGCATTAACCACTATTACTACATTATCTAAACAAATATCCCAGAGTATAAGAACTATTTCCCCATTTAAAAATTATAAAATTATGGCCCCTACTGATTATGTATCTTATGCACAGCCAAACAACTAGAAAGAAACAGAACAAGACATCAAAATCAGGCATACACAATTTTTTAAGCCTGTATTTTTATCATGCAGTCAGTGCTGCCTTCCAGTATGGTAGAATATACTTCATTCACAAAGATCCAGGCCCAGAATTCATTAAATACTCTTAGTAGAATGATATATAATTCAAAAAAATTATAAAGTAAGAAAAGGCTTGATTGATGCTCTAATATAATTATCAGACCTCAATAATGACTCAATTTTAGAGGTGTGTGCACTTGACAAGTCATTTAAACATTTAAACAAAAATGCATCACTGAGAAGAAAAGATGAGCTTTTTTTCTGACCTGGATTCCAAGCTTCCTTCTAAGACCCTATTTAAAGGTAAAATAATGTAAGAGACTGTTTTGCAGATCTTCCTGGGCACACTTTTACTCTCACCACACATTCCATCTCACCAAGAAGCCAAGATGCCACTAGAGTAACTTCCCTAACTGCCCCTCTTACCCACCTCCAGATCCTGACAAAGCGACAAATCTCACCCAGAACACAAAAGTGGTGATGAAGCAGCACGCCTTGCAGCAGCTCATGGAGGGTGGTACCTTCAAGCGGTGTGGGGCAGCTGCCCCACACACAAAAAAATTATTGAGCAGACATGAGAGTTGGTGGATGAGTAGAGGTAAATAATGAGGTTTAGTCCAGTGTGGGACTAAAAATAACTTCTGTATTTGTCTCAGTCTGAGAGATTATGGTAATAAACAGGTTTTTTTTTCACTTTTATGAAACTCCATTGACAAATATCTTCAAGCTTTACCCCGTTATTGGCATCACATTGATAATTATCAATGTGCTTGAATGACAGCTTGGTTTTCCAATAGCTTCTCAATACTGAAAAAAGTCATCCCTGTTGAGATTTCCTGCTGGTGACGGTGAATTGTGCTGAACAGAAACCTGGCCTAGGAGATGTGGAGAGGAGCCCTGAGGTGAATGGACCTCACACCCACCTCTAAGATGCAAAGAAACCTGCCTGCTTCTTATAGAAAACTACAATGAGCAGAGAGACCCGATGCACTGACATCTCACTTCACTGCATTTCAGCTGTCTCCAAGGCTCGAAGATGGAGAGCAGGGGTCCAGTCACAGGTGCCACTTAAGAAAATATTGGGTAGAAGGGTAGAATCCATAATGGAGGTGTGGGACTGAATTAAATGCAGCCCATGAAGACAAACATCTTTGCCAGAAAAACACAATAAGGAACAGCAGGAAAACAGTTTCTGGTTTAGAAAAAGGAACCCTTATTATCTGTTATAGGCACACACACACACACACACACACACACACACACACTCATTTTGCATGCACACACCAATTTTTTTTTTAAATAGCAAACCCTGGTTTCAAAATGACTTGGAATTGGAATTAAAGCTCTTAACCCTAAAACAGACCTCGGAAGATCTTCTGGATTATTTCTCTATATTACAGTAAAACACTTTTTACTGTTATTTTCCAAATTTCTGGAGTTTTTTTTTTTTTTTTTTTTTTTTTTTTTTTACAGTGTGCTACTCAACAAAGAGAGGCAACTAAGGCCTTGATTTAGAGGAACTATATTAAGACAGCTGTTCAAGTTTTCATGGCTGAGAGGAGGGTGCAGAATAAAGAAAATGCCTAGAACCATTTTCTAGCTTCCTAGTATTTTCTCTACTATAGTATGCTATGGAGGGTAAGTTAGAAAGTAATTACTTTGCATGAAACCGAAAATCCTACTATTGTAACTACTAACAAAGGCATAACCAAGTCATCTCATCCAATAGAAAGCTGAAATTTGATATTAGTTCACCATCTCAACAACTGGGACTAATAAAAGATTCCCTTCACCTTTCCTTATTATTATTTTTTCTCATGGTGACAATAAAGCTGCTTATCTTAAGATCTTATTACCTTCTTTTAATGGGAAGAAGAAAACAGCACTACTATGTGTATCTGGCTGGTCAGAACCATACTACAGGACCACCCAACTGCAAGAGAGGCTGGCAAAATGAGTTTTTAAACTGTTTGCATTGCTGCCTCATACAAAGTGAGGAACATATAAATAAGGAATAAGGGGGAAAGTAGTGTCAGGTGGGTATTGTACAACCCTCCCACCTACTGACTGAAAGGAACTATTCTGCTCTTTCTAGAGCAGACACAAGAATTAACCTAAAGAACCAGTTGCTTATTTGTCATTATCTTGGGATGGTAGGAGGAAGAAGTAAACTTCACTCCTCTAGTCGGGCTGTCCTGCCTCCCACTTACCCATGGGAACCTTCTCATTCAGATCCCCGGAGGGAGATGACCACAGGGAGCCCAACAAGTATGCTACTAATTAAGTGTCCTGCAGTTAAGATTTGAAACAAATCCTATCACACAGTATTTGTCCTTCTCTCTCTTTCTCTCTCTCTCTCTCTCTCTCTCTCTCTCTCTCTCTCTCTCTCTCTCTCTCGCTGTCTCTCTCTCTCTGTCTCTGTCTCTCTCTCTGTCTCTCTCTCTCTCTCTCTCTCTCTCACACACACACACACACACACACACACACACACACACACACACTTAAAATAGTCCTTTTGCTGGCCGTGGTGGCACACACTTGTAATCCCAGCATTCTGGAGGCTGAGACCTGGAGGATCACGATTCCCGGACAGCCTCAGCTATTTAGTGAGGCCCTCTGCAACTCAGTGAGACCCAATTTCAAAATAAAGAATAAAAAATAGAGCAGGGGGTATAGCTCGGAGGTTGAATGTCCCTGGGTTCCATCCCCAGACCCGCAAATAAAATAAAGTAAAATAGTCCTTTTACCAACAAAAGGAAAAAAAAGATTATTTTTTCAAAGTTAGGAGATTTAAATACCAATTAACCATGCATCTTTGAAAGTAGAACAACTTATTTCTCAAATAAATTTTTAAAAATAATGAACAATTGTAAGTTAAGAACATATGAATTCGTCTACCTTGGTTTTTGAAGTTAAAATAAAATAGAAAATATGTAAATGCTACTTTAAATGAGTATAACTAGTCACTTAGTATCTTTAGGTCAGGGTCTATCTGTTTATAGAATGAGGATTATGCCAGCTGGCCTCTAAAATCCATATAGGAATTAACATCTTCACCATGGCAGGGAACTGGCCATTCAAACTCTAATGACTGTCTTTGGTAATAGAGTTTCATTACCAAAACAAAGAGCCTGTTCCTAGTGGTGGTGGTGGGGGGGGGGGGTTCTGGAATGCAAAATATTTGATGCTAAAACTGGGTAAATCCTGAACAAACGAGGATGAGCATAGGATCCTTAACCTGACTCCATTCCTACCTCTCCAGTCCTGCTCAGTGAGAGAAAGATTAGGAGAGAGCCCTGTAGCACATAGCACATACCATCAGACCCAACCATTAATATGAATTCATAATTTTTTTCAGTACCGGGTGGGGGGAAACCAGGGGCATTCTACCTCCAAGCTACACCCCCCAGCCCTATATTTTATTCTTTATTTTGAAATGGGGTCTCACTGAGTTGCAAAGAGCCTCATTAAGTAGTAGTTAAGAGTTAAGGCTGGCCACAAATGATGATCCTCCTGTCTCAGCCTCCCAATTGCTGGGATTACAAGCGTGCACCACCATGCCCAGCTCAAATTTCTAATTTGCCAGAGTGTCCTTCTACACATTCAAAGTTTTTATTACTGCTTATTATGTGACATCTGTTTCTAAAGGGAAAATTAGAAACAGAGCTCATAAGATGCGCTTTGCTTAAAATTTCCCTTATATTTTGCCACCTGCTTTACAGCAGCCAGCTACATTTAGACAGGCTCGATCTCCCTTTTCACGGTTGTATCCAGCAACTGCAAGACAGATGTGTCCAATGCGTTTGATTTGTTTTGGCATTTTGGGCACAAACTTAATTATGATAAACCAGTCCAGAATTTTTTTTTCTCACCTACCTCTCTTCTCAGAGTGGATCACACTGATAAAGTGTGATTTAAGTACATTTTTCAGTAATTCTAATAATTGACCCAGGGAAATTAAAATAATATTTTTCTGTTCTACTTGTCATAACCTGTTGAGATATCTTTCAAAATGTGCTACTGTGGGGAAAAAAGAAATTTTATACACATATTATTGCTGAAATTTCCTGGCTCTTTGCCTCCCAGAAGAGCAGTGCATAAAATATTTATTCAGAAATGGAAATATTAAGAATTAAATGAGTTTAAACCATCCTAATTACTTTACCGGCATTTCTCCGCTGCTTAAAGAAATTCCATGTTATCTTTAATTCTGCCAAGGCTGCACTGACTCCACTATCTTCTTGGGAGGCTAGAATTCTACCACTGAATCAACAATGCCCCTGTGGATTTTCTTCTTGGGGGAAAAAGATAAAAACTTGTCTCATATAGGCAACTTGGCTGAGTTCTACTTAAACAATTAGTCTCAGGATAAAATAGCTGATTTAAAAAGTGCTAGAGGAACAAAGTCAGAAGAGTTGAAAAAAAAGCTTTAAACATCAGATAGTTAGTATTATTCATTCCTGCATTGAACAAATGTTACCTGAGCACCTACTATCTATGGAGCTGTTTTCTCAAGTGCTGTAAACAAAAGAATGTAAACCTCACTACTTTGGGACATTCAAGGCAGACCCAGATGCTGTGGAAGAAAATTGTTTTCTAAGTAACTTTGAGAACCCTCCCCAGCTGAGCTCAAAGCCCTCCTCATCTCCCTACTGGTAGGGTCACTTGGAGGACTCTCCTCATACTTGCTCTCTCAGGCACCAACTGGAGCTGGACAGATGCTCGGGCCAGCAGGGGATGGAGGAGCAGGTAATAAAAGAGAGAACTTTGAGGGCCCTCCACTGAGCTTCCAGATAGCCTACCAAGTTCATTAGAAATAGAACTTTTTCAGCATTCTCCCCAGGGCACTAATTAAATATGCTAAAATGAGATTGTTGTGTCTGGCATCTTGAAGCTGAAAAGAAGTATGCTCACAGCAAAAGAAGGCACTCTGCCCTTTGGAGAAGCTGTTGAAGAAAACAGGGTTAAAGATGGCTATTTCCCAAAGAATCAGAAGGGCCTATGTGATAGAGTTTCTTCTCTAAGCCCATGCTGCCAGGTGGTGCTAGAGATCTTCAGATTATGAACTAATCCAAGCAGGATTCCAGACACAGCTCATTCAACGCATGACTTTGAGACAGAGACAGGAGGATCGCGCGGGTTCGAAGCCAGCCGCGCGCGCTGGCTTCGGAGACCCTGTTTCCAAATAAAAATGTAAAAATAGGTCTGGGAGTGTAGCCCGGAGGTAGAAGGGCTTCCAGGAACCCCAGTACCACAAAAAAAAAAAAAAAGCGCATGACTTTGGTAAATTACTTATTTCCACACAAGGAAAGTAGGCTAATTGGATTTTTACATGATTGTATAATACATGGCCATGTAATAAAATATGTAGAACATATGAAAAGCAGCAAAGTTCACTTGGAATCTCACTACCCAAAGACTACTTACTGACACATCTTACTGAGCAACTGTGATAACCTGGCTTCGCCTGGCTATCTCCACTCATAGACCAGAAATAAATGCAAACAGAGCCTCCTTCCAAAGGGGCAAAGGACACACCTGAGATAAATCAGTACAGCACTCAGCTCAGGCACGCCTAATGAAGCTCTTCTGGGTTAGCATGAGCGGCCAAAATTTCCAGCCTGCCAGACTCTTTCTTGATTTTAGGAATGAAAGTCCCACATTTTGGAAGGATAACAGTATAGTATGTTCATTGAAATGCAGAGAGTGCTGCATAGTACCTGACAGCTACTCTAACAGTAGGAGGTCATCATGTGGTTTGCTTTAGATTCACTTTCATTATCTGACACAGATGTGCTTGGTCTAGCTTGGACTGAATGCAGGAAGTCTCAAAGCCAGTGATCCAACTTCAGAAAGGCTTTGTCCTAGTATAGAACTGTCATTCACCCAATCGCAGTTTTGAGTTTCCAGCAAAATGCATTTTCTTTCTGACTGCCTACATCTTCAAGCTGAAGGAACGAGCAGAAACAGTCTTTGGGCTCACCTGAACTGCTCTCCCCTCTTAACAATAGAAGAGAAGCTGAGCACTTAGTACAGGACCCCCTGTGGACCACCAGCCCCCAACTGCATAACCAGGCCAAAGGACATCGATCCCCTGGCTCCATTTTATTTCAGACTTTTAAGTGCTCTTGTCTCTGGATGACATTGGCACAGCAGGATATAGTCGCTGTCAGTGGTGTCCATGCTGCCTTCAAAAGCTCAGCCCTGTTCTGAATCTGTCAGGATTAGAAGCAACAGAGACTAGAAAGGTGTCTCCTTACCACCCCAGGAGCCTGCTGGTCTTCATTCACCCAGGGAAGGTTCATTCATAACAAATTATATGACTCACTTTCTTTGCCCCTCATTGAACAGATCCTTCAGTTTGGACACCCTGACAAATGTCCAAAAGAAATTTCTTTTAGTTATAACTTGCCCCATCCTTTCCAGTTAACAGCTCAGCCCTTCTATCATCTAAACAAGGACCAGCCAGCTTCTTGTGAGTTATGGCCCTTCATCTCCCTTTCTTCCCCCATTATTTTTCACTTGGCTTCTCTCAATTACTCTTCTCGGTGCTCGCCTAGAGATCCTTAATTATCTTGCCTCTAGTGCATTCAAACCTTTGGACTAACAAGTGATTTGAGCTGTTTTCTTCCTCCTGGGAAACCAACTGGAAAGTCATCCAGACGTGCTGCCCCTGCTATATTTCAAATAAGCACCAGAGAAGTGGAGAAATAGCCTCAGTCTCTAAGGATCTCCAACTGCATATCCAGTCTCTAAGTATTTCCAATTGCACATCAGTCTCTAAGGATCTCCAATTGCATATCCTTGCACTGAGGAAGATGTATATGTGACTGTGTGTGTATGCACACACACACACACACACACACACACACACACACACACACACACGGAGCCTGGAGGTCCAAGTGGCATTACATTAACAAGATCCTCCCAATGAACATAATCTGGAAAGACTGCAATGAAATGGTGTGCAGATTTTCCTCTCTCTCTCTCTCTCTCTCTGCAGCTCAGCTGTGAGTCCAGATAACTGAGCTGGGCATAGATCAGAGGGACTGGTACCATGTCCTATTCCAAATCACACCAATGCCTCTCCTTCTGTCTCCTTGATGAGAGATCATAGAAATGGTTAAGCTCTTCATGTATCAACATCCTCTTAATATGAATCTTCAACACAGGTGGGAGAAATGGACGCCACAAACTGCCTTCATGTGCCATCCCTCATGCCCACCTCACCTACCCCAAGGTCACAGATCCTCATTCCCAAATCCAGAAATGAGCCGAGTATAGGTTCCACTGCAATTCCACACATGGATATTATTTAAGTGATTCATTTCTAACTCTGAGCATGGTTCTGGACACTGAGGATTCAACAAGGAGATATAGCACCACTAAAAAGGATGTACTTTCCTGATGATTTGCCATCATCTGAGATTTGAAAATCCCCTACGTACAGCAGGGGACACATAAGACATATAGAGCCCAGGAGCTGAAAGGTGCTATGCTACACTGGCTAGTGCAGATGCTTCTGTGAGTTTTCCTAGGAATAAGAGCCTGTATGTAAAGTCCCATGAATCTCATAAGAAGAAATTGATTCTAATGGAATGCAGAATTAATACAATGAGGAAAAGGGCTGAGACAAATGGATCTTGACACTGCACTAATGGCTTTTTCATAAGAGAAAATGAATTCAGGAGCAAATAATGGAAATTAATGAAGGTACCCTAGGCAAAGTCCTCCTTCTCTCCCTAAATGATGGTTGTGGTAAAGTCTGTCCTTCCTTCAACAATGACTATGAGTAGAACAGAGAATTCTGGGAAATGATGCACAGTTTGAACAGAGAAGAAGGCTCAGAAAATCCCACCATCCATGAACATTGCTGTTCCTCAAGGGGACCGGTAAAATTTCCACTTCTGCAGATCACTTAGCTGGTATTTCATTATCAACAGTCCATCTCTTTACAAGGTACTTATCACTTTAATGGCATTAAGGTGACTGAAGTCCCTGGGATTTCTACACTTTTATCTGTTAGAGCAAAGTATCCATCATCTTGATATCACATTAGCCTGGAAAATGTTTTGCCTAGAAACCAGTGCTACCTCCTCAGAGCCTATCTTCAGAGCCTCACCCCAAGCAAGGCTGGATTGGACAGAATGGAAGTAAACACCTTATTAGGAAGCAGCAAAGATATGTGGGTGCAGGGAGGGTGTGATTGGGAGGGCTTTTGTCCTTTTCTGGTCTGGGATTTGCTTGAAGCAGAATCTGAGTCACCCACCTGAGATCTTTCCATCTAAGATCTACAGTCATCTAGTTGTATAAAATTAAAGCACCCAGCACCCTACCACACTTTACTGCAAGAGCTTATACCACTATCTGATTCATGCTAATCTATATGACCAGATATCCCCTCAAGAACATAAGCTCCATGGGGCAATCTTTATATCTAATTTGTTCACCAGTATACCTCCAGCACCTAATATGGTGCCTAAAACATGGTAGATTCTTGGTTAATATTTGTTGAATGAATGGATGGATGGATAAAAGAATGAATGAAAGGCAAGAATCATAGAATTTCAAGATTGAAAGGAAACTGCAGCCGTCTGATCACTCATCCTCCTCTTCCTTCACTGGCTGCCTCTGACAATAATAATGGACAAGAAGGATGCCATAGGAAGTAGTGTTGGGATACAGCTTGGAATGTACCTAGGAAACTCCTGATCTTTCTTCCCAGATGGAACTGGATCACCTAAACACTCGGCCCCGAATGTTGATCATCTTAATGGGGCCAATTAGAGAAACAGCAGCAGGATTTAAAATGTAGATGTGATGATCTTCAGTACAAAGTTTCAGTTATACAAAATGAATAAATTCCAAAGTTCTACTGTCCAGCATGGTGATTATAGTTAACAAAACTGCCTTTAAGTTTGCTGAGAGTTTTCATCTTAAGTGTCTTTGGAGTGCGTGCATGTGCACACATACACACACACACGTGCACACACACACACACACACACACACACACACCACATACACTGTGGTAACTATGAGAGGTGATGGACATGTTAATTTGTTCTACAGCAATTATTTTACAATGTATATATACATATATTAAAATATAATGTTATACTCTTAAATACATACAATTATTCGTTAGTTATATCAAAATAAAGCTGAAAAAGTTCTCTAGAAATGATTGAAATAAGAGTACCTATAAATTTCATTCTGTATGTATCCCATAGTTTTGTAATTCATTCATCTGTTGATGGACATTTTGGCTGGTTCCATAGTTTGGCAATTGTGAGTTGTGAAGCTATGTACATACATATGTATGCATTAATTTGGCAGTTTGGTTTCCATTTTTTTGAGTAGATACCTAGAAGTGGTATTGCTAGATCATTCGGTAGGTTCATTCCGATTCTTCTGAGAATCCTTCATACTATTTACCAAAATGGTTGCAATAATTTGCAATCCCACCAACAATGTATTAGAGTTCCCACTTTACTACATTTTCCTCAGGATTTGTTGTAGTTTGTGTTTTTAGTGATTGCCATTCTAGTTGGAGTTAGGTAAAATCTTAGGGTAGTTTTTAAAAAAATGTTTTTATTAGTGCATTTTAGTCATATATCTTAATGGAGTACAAGATGGCAGAGGCATACATGTACACATCACTCAATTAGCCCTTCCCCAATTCCCACCCCATTCCCTCTCCCCTCCCTCCTTCGCATGTTGTCTTAGTGATTGACTTTGATTTGTTTGTGAATGTACATTATGTACAATAGAAAATTTTCCTCTTGCCCCTCCTATCCCTCTAAGTTAGGTCACTTTATTTGCTCATCTATAGTTTTTCCTTCTTTGTCTAGAGTTCCTCCTATGATCCATTTTCTCCCTAGCTTTGGCATATTAGGAAGAGAATCAGATTTCTTAGTTTTTGTGACTGACTAATCTCACTTAGCATAAAGTTCTCCAGTTTCATCCAGTTCCCTCTAAATGACAAAATTTTGTTCTTTATGGATGAGTAAAATTTCATTGTGTATATATCCCATAGTTTTGTAATCCATTCATCTGTTGATGGACATCTTGGCTGATTCCATAGTTGTGAATTGTGGGGCTTTGAACAGAGATACATATGCATTAGTTTAATAGTTTGGTTTCCATTCTTTTGGGTAGTTACTCAGAAGTGGTATTGATGAATCATCTAGAGGTTTGTTCCCATTCTTCTGAGGATCCTCCATACTGTTTTCCAAAGTGGTCGCATAAATTTGCAAGCCCACTAACAATGTAGTGTTCCAACTTCTCCACATCCTCACCAGCATTTGTTGCTGTTTGTGTTTTTAATGATTGCCATTCTAGTTGGAGTTAGATGAAATCTCAGTGTAGTATTGATTTACATCTCTCTGATTGTTAATGATGTTGAGCATTTTTTCATACATTTATTGGCCATTGGACTTTCTTCTTTTGTGAACTATTTACTTCACTTGCCCATTGTTGATTGGGTTATATTTTTTGTAGTGCTGAATTTCTTGAATTCTTTGTATATTATAGATATTAGTCTTCTATCTAAGTAAAAGTTGGTAAAAATTCTCTCCCATTCTATTGGCTCTCTGTTGAGGTTATTAATAGTTTTCTTCACTATACAGAAGCTCTTCAGTTTAATGCGATCCCATGTATTGATCAACCTTTTAGTTTCTTGTGCCTTTGTGGTCTTGTTGAGAAATTTATGTGTTGCAGTGTTGGATCTATTCCCTCTTCAAGGAGCCTCGAGGTCTCTGGAATTTCCAAGTCTAATATCTATATTAAATTGATTCTTGTGCAGGGTGAGAAACTGAGGTTTATTTCCACTTTTCTACCAGTTTTGCTAACATTATTTGTTGAAGAAGCCATCTTTTCTCCAGCATATATTTTTGGATCCTTTGTCAAAAATCAATTGGTTGTAAGTGTGTGGATTTGTTTCTGAGTCTCTTATTCTATTTCACTGGTCTATGTATTTGTCTTTGTGCCAGTACCATGCTGTTTTTAGTACTATAGCTTTGTAATATAAAGTCAGGTACTGTGATTCTTTCTGCATGTTTTGTTGTTATTGTTGTTGTTGCTATTGTTGTCTATTTGTTGCTGAGGGCTACTTTTGCTATTCTGGGTTTTTAGTTGTTCAAAATAAATTTAAAGACTGCTTTTTCTCTGCCTGTCAGGAATGACCTTGGTAATTTAATGGGTATTGTGTTGAATTTGTAGATCACTTTTGGAAGTATGGCTATATTGATATTTATTCTGCCAATCTTAGAACATGAAAGATCTTTTCATTTTTTTAAGATCTTCTTTGATCTCTTTTTTCAATGTTTTATAATGTTCTTTGTAGAGGTCTTTTACTGCCTTGGTTAAGTTTATTCCTAAGTATTTATTTTTTGTGGAACTGTTTTCTGGATTTCTTTTTCAGTGGATGTATGGTTGGCATACAGAAAAACTTCTGATTTTTTAAAGACTGATTTTGTAACCAGACACTTCGCTATATTTGTGGATCACTTATATAAGCCTTTTGGTTGAATTTGTTGGCTCTTCTAAGTACAGTATCATGTCATCTGCAAATAGTGATAAGGTTAGTTCTTCTTTTCTATTTGTGCCTTATTTATTTTGATTTCCTTTTTGTGCCTTATTTCTGGCTAGAGTCTCAAGTACTATACTGAAAAGACATGGTGATAATGGACATTCTTGCCTTTTTTTCCTGTTTTTAGGGGAAATTCTCACAGATTTTCTCCATTTAGTATGATGTTGGCTGTGGGCCTACTGTATATTGCCTTTATGATGTTGAGGTATGTTCGTTCTATTCCGATTCTCTACTGTGTTTTTAGCATAAATGGGTGTTGGATTTTATCAAATGCTTTTTCAGTGTCTATTGAAATGATCATGTGATTTTTGTCATTGGTTCTGCTTATGTGATGAATTATATAAGTTGATTTTTGTATGTTGAACCAGCCTTGCATCCCTGAGATGAACCCCACTTGGTCATGGTGTATGATTTTCTTGATGTGGTTTTGAATGTGTATTGCTAGTATTTTGTTTACCAGTTTTGTATCTAAGTTCATCAATGATATAGGCCTGAAGTTTTTTTTTTTCCCCCCTTGGGTTGTCTTTGTTTTTTGTTTTTTTTTCTATTTTACAATATAGATTGAGGAGTATTGGGATTAGCTCTTCTATAAGGGTTTTATAAAATTCACTTTAAAAACCATCTAGTCGGAACTTCTGGGAAGATGGCGACTGAGAAAAGCTGGGCTTAGGAGCCCCGCTAACAACCAATCTCCATTACCACAAAATCAGCGCCTTTCATAGCCAGAAAACACCATCAGCAGAGAAACATAAAAATCACCAGGCTCCACTGCTGAGGGGTTAGGCTGGTGCTGGGGCCAGCGAGGCCGGCATCGGAGCCTGCCTTGAGGCATGACCAGTGCTGGGGCCTCCGAGGCCGGGATCGGAGCCTGCCGAGGAGTTAGGCCGCTGCTGGGGCCAGCGAGGCTGGCATCGGAGCCTGCCTTGAGGCAAGGCCGGTACTGGGGCCTCCGAGGCCAGGACAAGAGCTTGCCGAGGGATTAGGCCAGTGCTGGGGCCAGCGAGGCCGGCATCGGAGCCTGCCTTGAGGCAAGGCCGGTACTGGGGCCTCGAGGCCAGGATAAGAGCCTGCCGAGGGATTAGGCCGGTGCTGGGGCCAGTGAGGCCGGCATCGGAGCCTGCCGTGAGGCATGACCAGTGCTGGGGCCTCCGAGGCCGGGATCGGAGCCTGCCGAGGGGTTAGGCCGCTGCTGGGGCCAGCGAGGCCGGCATCGGAGCCTGCCATGAGGCAAGGCCGGTACTGGGGCCTCCGAGGCCAGGATAAGAGCCTGCTGAGGGGTTAGGCTGGTGCTGGGGCCAGCGAGGCCGGCATCGGAGCATGCCTTGAGGCAAGGCCGGTACTGGGGCCTCGAGGCCAGGATAAGGGCCTGCCGAGGGGTTAGGCCGGTGCTGGGGCCAGCGAGGCCGGCATCGGAGCCTGCCGTGAGGCAAGGCCGGTACTGGGGCCTCTGAGGCCAGGATAAGAGCCTGTCAAGGGGTTAGGCCGGTGCTGGGGCCAGTGAGGCCGGCATCGGAGCCTGCCGTGAGGCATTACCAGTGTTGGGGCCTCCGAGGCCGGGATTGGAATCCTGCCAAGGGGTTAGACCGGTGCAGGGGCCAATGGCCAGCATCGGAGCCTGGCGTGAGGCAAGTTCACTCCTGCGGCCTCCAAGGTCGGGACCAAAGCCAGCTTAGGGGTTTGACCGGTTCAGGGGCCAGCGAGACCAGAACTGGGTCCTCCCATGAGGCAAGGCCGCTGCGTGAGCCAGCGAGGTCTGGATCAGTCCACTGAGTAGCCAGGCCACTACTGGGACCATCAAGAGTGGGATTGGTACTTGCAACGCAGCATGCACAGAGAAATATCGCAGAAAATATAAATCAGACGCTTCTCTTAATCAGCAATAACTAGAAGGAAACGGGCAACAGGAAGAGGTTGAGCTATAGAAAGGGCCCTATAGTGAAGCAACTAATGTGACCAATCAGAGGGTATGTAATACTGGAGGACGGAGCCTCTTTAAAATGCAGGAGGTACATAAACAAATGTATCAAAGTAAATCACCAAAGAAGTGTGGGATGGAGGGAGGGGGAGGGAATGGGACGGGGGCTGGAGGAGGGCTAATTGGATGATGTGTGCTTGTATATCCTCTCAAGTCTTGTACTCCAATGTGATTGATATATGACTACAATGCACCAATTTAAAAAATAAATTAATTTAAAAAAAAAAGAAAAAAAAATCACCAGGCTCCAGAGAGAAAGCAGACTAAGAACAGAGCTCAGAGCCACAGAGGAGATACACTGGCCTCACGCCCGAGGACGCGGCAGCAGCGCCATACTGCCAGCGGCAGCGGCGAATTCACCGGACAGCTACAGCAAGCCGAGGTGAGCCGCTGCGGAACAGACAGGCGGGATCCTTTAGCGCAGGGAGCATCTAAAGCTCCCAGTGGCTGACTGAGCTCAGCACACACTGCAGGGACTCAAAGTGGAAATCAAAACCAGAGAAGAAAAAATACGCCAGCCTCATGGCTGAGGGCGTAGCAGCGGCGCCATATTGCCACCAGCGGCAGCAGCAGTGAATTCACCGAATCCAGTAAAGCTACATCTGCGTACTCAAGAGCAGTGAGTCAAATTGCGGGCCACAGAGGAGAAATCCCAGTACTGTACTCCCTGGGACTTGACCCGGTGGGGGAGTGGTGGTGGCAGAGATATCACACCATAGGAGAATGCCCAACCTGGCACCCCCCATAGTCTAAAGCAGCCTCTATCGACTCCTGGGTCGGAGACTCTGTGATACAACCCAGTAAAGGAGTAGTGGGGTCAGAGATACTACAGACTCGAGATCCAGAGCACCTTAAGCGAAGTCATAGTGACCCAAGGGAAGAACCCAGAGAAGGCACAAACTTCCGAAATCATGGGAAAGAGGAATAATACTGGAGTAATGAATGCCCACAACCCCACAACATCAGAACCCGATAAAACAGAAAATCAGAGATTTCTAGAAGATCAAATCAGGAAAATAACTGTAGAAATAATAGAGGTGCTTCGGAAAGAACTCAGAGAGAGCCAAAAAGAGATAAAGGATGCAATTAATGAAGTAAAGGCCTCAATTCAAAGCATGAACAACCGATTAGACCACATGGAGAACAGAATCTTGCTCTTAGAAGATGATCATTCCAAAAATGAACGCATAGTTTCTAATCTAGGAAAAAATATCCGACGGCAGGAATCTGATATTGAAGAATATGGGCCCATTTTAAGAGAGCTAACCTAAGAATAATTGGAATAGAGAAGGGAAAAGAAAGTGAAAACAAAAGGAACAACAATCTCTTCAAGGAAGTAATAGCAGAAAATTTTCCAAACATAGAGCAAGAGGTTGATACACAGATCCAGGAAACTTATAGAACTCCCTTTAGACAGGATCAGAGAAGAGGATCCCCACGCCACATAATTGTCAAAATGACCAATGTGGAAGCCAAGCAGAGAATCTTAAAGGCAACAAAAACAAAGGGCCAAGTGACATTCAGAGGCAAACCAATTAGAATCACTCCAGACTTCCCAAACCAAGTCATGAGAGCCAGAAGGGCTTGGAGTAACATATTCCAAACTCTGAAAGAAAACAACTTCCAGCCAAAAATTTTCTACCCAGCAAAACTTTCTATCAAATTAGATGGAAAAATAAGAAGCTTCCATAACAAACAGAAACTGAAGGAATTTATGTCTTCAAAACCAGCACTAGAGAAAATACTCAAAGAGATTAACTACAAAAAAGAAATAGGTAACACACACCAGAACCAGAGAAACAAGATTTTCCATCTAACAGACAACTAAGATTGGTTATCTGTGGAGATTCATTATTTATGTTAATCTGTTACCTATCTGTAAATGGTATTGTTTGCCTTTATTGTTGTTAATTTTTAGGATTTCTATTTGGAATATTAATATACCTTCAGATATAGCATTTGGAAATATTTTTTCCCATTCTATTAGTAACTTTTAACTCTGTTTACATTGTCTTTGGATATACAATATTTTTTTTATTTTTTAGGGAGTTTGTATACTCTTCTGTTGCCTGTGCCATTGAAATCATATCCAAGAAATCACTGCCAATTTCAATGTTGTAAGGTTTTAGGACCCAGATTTTCTTCTAAAAGTTTATAGTCTTAAGATATATATTTAGATCTTTTATCTATTTTGAGTTAATACTTGTATATGGGATTAGGTAAGGGTCCAATTTTATTCTTTTCCATGTAATTATTATTTTTCAACAATATTTAGTTAAAAGATTATTATTCCCACCACCAAATGTTCGTGGAAACCTTGTCAAAAATAACTTGACAATATAGGGAAGAATTTAGCTCTAGGCTTTTATTTAATTCCAATGGTTTATATATCTGCCTTTAGAACAGTACTACACTGTTTCAATTATTGTAGCTTTATATGGTTTGAAATCAGAAAATATATGTCTTCTAGCTTTGTTCTTTTTCAAGATCGTTTTGGGTATCTAGAATCTATATTCCATATTAGGATAGATTTTTTTCTGAAAAATAATTATATAAATATATGATAGTTTCACCTAAAAAATAGAAAAAAATAGAAAAAAAATATTCTCTGGTAAGAAAGAAAGCAAAAATAAATATTGAAATGTTATCTTTAGGTCATCAAAAGCTTGGTATCAGACAAATGAAACTGTTCTGTGAGATTATCATTGTTAATTTTGGATAAATTGCTATAATACTAGATGTCAACCACTAAGCCAAGCATGGGAAGGAGGGATGGGGAGAAAATGGGTTGGGGATCGGGTGGGGGCTGACTGGGCGATGTGTGCATGTATGTCTACAAAAGTTTGTATCCCACTATGATGTATGAATACAGTGCACCAATAAAAAAATAAAAAATTAAAAAAACCATCTAGTCCTGGGCTTTTGTTTGATGGTAAACTGTTTATTGCTGCTTTAATCTTTTTTATTGCTTTTAGTTGGTTTAAGTTTTTTAGATCTTCTTTACTCGGTTTAAAAGGTTGTATTCATCTATAAAGTTGTTCATTTATTCCAGATTTTAAATTTTTTGTAGTATAGTTTTCCAATGGTGCTTCTGATAATCTTCTGGATTTGTATACTGTCCATGGTAATATCTCCTTTTTCATCTCTTAGCTCCATAATTTGGATTCTTTTTTTGTTAAGTTGGCTACTACTTAACTATCTTGTTAATTTTTTTCAAGAATTTATTGATTTTCTGTATTTTTATTTTCTACTTTATTGATTTCTGCTCTAATTTTAATAATTTCCTGCCCTTCTGCTAGCTTTGTGGTTAGACTGTTTCTGGTTTTAAAAGAATTTGAGGTGCTTCATTAAGTTATTTATTTGGTGATTTTCTATTCTTCTTATATGGGCACTCAGTGCTATGAATTTTCTTAATACTGTCTGCCTTCAAACTGTCCCAGAGGTTTTGATATGGTGTATCTCTAATTTTGTTTGTTTCCAGGAATTTCTTGATTTCACATTTATTTCTTCTATTTGTTCAGTTTCCACATGTTTATGTGGTTTCTCTAGGTCTTCTTATAGTTGGTTTCTAGTTTCATTCCACTGTGGTCTGAAAAGGCACAGGGAAGTATGTCACATTTTTTTTTAATTTGCTAGTGCTCACTTTGTGGCCTAGTATGTGATCTATTTTGGAGAATATTCCAAGAGCAGGTGAGAAAAATGTAAACTCTGCTGTAGATGGGTGGGATATTCTATATGTATCTAATAGGTCCATTTGGTTTGTGGTGTTATTTAGGTCTGAGACTTCTTTATTGACCTTCTGTCTAGATCAGCCTAGCAGTGTGAGAGGGGTGTTGAAGTCTCCAAATATTATTGTATTGGGATCTATTTGTGACTTACTGTCACAAAAAGTTTGTTTTATGAAAGTAGCTGTACCTATGTTTGGAGCATAAATATTGACTATCATTATTTTCTCTTTCTGGATTATTCCCTTTACCAGTAAAAAAAAAAAAAAAAAAAAAAAAAACCTGCTCTGTCTCCTCTGATAAGCTTGGGCTTGAAGTCTAACTTTTCTAATATCAGAGTTGCTACTCCTGCTTGTCTTAAAGTTCCATTGGCATGGATTAACTTCTCCAGCCCTTTACCTTTAGTTTGTTACTATATTTGTAAGATGTGTTTCTTGCAAGTAGCAGATAGATGGATTCTGGGTTTTTATCCATTTTGCCACCTTATGTGTTTTTATTGGGGAATTGAAACCATTTATGTTCAGTGTGATTATTGAGAGATAATTATTAATTCCTAACATTTTGAGTTTTAATTTCTGTTTGATGTAGTGTTTGTTCTTTGCTTAGTTGTTGGCTTAGTGAAAATTATTGTTTCTCTGATTTGGACATGTATTACTTATTTCTTCCTTGCAGTTAATCTCTTTGAGTATTTTCTTTAGTGCTGGTTTGGAAGACACAAATTCTTTCAGCTTCTGTTTGTTGTGGAAGACTTTTATTTCCCCATCTAACTTGAGAGATACTTTTTCTGGGTAGAAAATTTGGGGTTGCAAGTTGTTTCCTTTCAGAGTTCGGAATATGTTAGTCCAGGCCCTTCTGGAGTTCATAACTTGCTTTGGAAAGTCTAGAGTGATTCTTCATGGTTTGCTGCTAAATGTCACTTGGTATTTTGTTCTTGTTGCCTTTAAGATTATTTCCTTGGCTTCTATGTTGGTCAGTTTGACTATTATGTGGCATGGTGAACCTTTTCTCTGATCTTCTCAAAAAGAGTTTTATAAGTTTCCTGTATCTGTGTATCAACCTCTATTACTTATGTTTGCAAATTTTTCTGATAATACTTCTTTGAAAAGTTTGTTGATCCCTTTGGTTTCACCTTCTATTCTATCTTCTGTGCTGATTATTCTAAGGTTAGCTCTTTTAAGATGGGCCATATCTATTCAATGTCCAATTCATGCTGTCAAATTGTTTATTCTAAATTATATACTATACATTCATTTTTTGAATGATCATCTTCTAAGAGTGAGATTCTATTCTTCATGTGGTCTAATCTATTGTTTATGTTTGTCTCGATGCCTTTACTTCAATTATTGCATCTTTCATTTCTTTCAGGCTCTTATTTTAGGAAATTCTGTATAATTTTTACTGTTAAATTCTTCATTTGTTTTTCTGGCAATCTCTGCAATTCTGTATTGTCAGGTTCTGTTATTGTGCAGTTGTGGAAGCTCATTGCTTCCTTGTTATTTCTCTTCATCATGATTTTAGAAATTTTAATATGTTGCTTTTGATAAATTTCCCTCAATCTCTAAGTGTCAGTTGGTATATCCAAGGGCAAGTTGTGTTATATTCAATGGTGAAGGTTGAGTGAGGAGGAAAGTGAAGTCATAAATGCAAGAATAAAGTGAAGCTACAGATAGGATCTAATATGATGAGAGTATATAGTAGAGATTAGAGATAGTGAATATGTAGTCAGATCCTAGTAACCAATGTAGAGTATTTAGTATATATTTATGACGTGTATTTAATACAAGACATAAAAAAGAAAAGGAATAGAGAAAAGAGAGTAGGTATGTAAAAGGGAAGAGGCTTGTGGAAGGCATATGGAAGAAAGCAAACAAAGAAGCATACACACACACACACACACACACACACACACACACACAAAAGCAAAATAACAAAATTATGCAACCCTATACATACATGAATACTCAGCAGACTTGGTCTCTGCAGTCTTTTTTATGCAGATGACAAGAACACCTAGTAGCTTTCTTTCTACAAGCCAGGTTCTCGAGTTTCTCTCAATCTCTGCAGATGGCTGGTACCAATGGGGCTGGATCCAGTGTTAAGCATAGGTCCCTCCATGCTTTCCACTGATATGAGGCCTGAATTTTTCTGAGCCTCTGCTATGTCCAACAGCAGACTCTATTCCCCCTTTTTCAGGGTTGAACCCAAAGTCTCAGACCCTGAGGGTTTATTGCTGGCTGTACAAGTACCTACAGCTGTGCTGGACAGTCTCTTGCAGGAATGTCAGGTTCACTTATGGTGTTGTTGAGAACTGCTCTAGATCTCAGGTCATTGTTTTGTTTTGGTTTTTTCCCCCTATGGGTCTCTGGCAGTTTAGCATGGTGAGGCTAGATGATGACACCACAGCAATCAAGGCCACAGCCATTGGAGGCGGGCAGAGTACTTTTCTGCTCTCTGATTTGCCTTCTAACTTTTTTTCTGCCATCTTTCACTTGTTGTGCTCTTTTTAAATTTATACTGATTTCTTTCTTTTTTCAGAAATAGAGACCAAGTGTCAGCAAGACTGATATGTGCTGCTTACCTAAGTCACCATCTTCCCTGAAGCTTTCAGGGTAGTTTTGATTTGCATCTCTCTGATTGCTAATGATGTTGAACATATCCTCATACATTTTTGACCATTTGAATTTCTTCTTTTGTAAAGTGTCTGTTTAGTTAACTTGCCATTTTTGACAGGGCTATTTGTTTTCTTAGTGCTGAGTTTCATGAATTCTTTGTATATTCTAGATATTTATTCTCTATCTGAGAAATAGTTGTAAATAATTTTCTCCCATTCTGTTGGCTGGCTCTCTTTTGAGGTTTTTGGTAGTTTCCTTTGATGTACAGAAGCTCTTTAGTTTCATGCAATTTTAAATATTGATCCTCCTTTTTTTTTTCTTTTAACAATTTTTTTATTGAACATAAATAGTATACATTTAAACTATATTTGGTGCCCGCTCCCATTTTCCCTTCCCCCCTCCCACCAATGGTTGTCCAGGTTAACCATGTCATATTCATAATTTTACACATATTCAGATGTAGACCCTCATTAATCAAGATCAGCCTTCCTCCTCTCCTATCTTTCCATTCAAACTTTGCTGATATTTCCCCTCCATTATCTGGAGTTCCACTGGTATCCTCTGTGTTTCCTAGTTTGGGCATATTAGAGGAAACATATGTACCTTCTCCTTCTGTGTTTGGCTGATCTCACTTAACATAATGTTCTCCAGGGCTTTCCATCTTCTTGCAAATGATATAATTTTGTTCTTCTTTATGGCTAAATAGAATTCCGTTCTGTGTATTTCCCAAAGTTTTGCTATCCATTCATCTGTTGATGGAGATCTGGGTTGGTTCCATATTTTGGCTATTACAAATTGTGCTGCATACATATTACAAATAGGTATGCATATGTTGCTGTATTTCTCTGAATTCAACCCCTTTGGAAAGATACCCAGGAGTGGTATACCTGGATCATATGGTGGATCTATTCCCACCTTTCTTAGGAATCTCCACACAGATCTCCATAGTGGCTGAACTAGTTTGCATTTCCACCAAGAGTGTAAAAGAGTTCCTTTTTCCCCACATCCTCACCAGCATTTGTTGTTGTTTGGTTTCTTTATGCTTGCCACTCTGACTGGTGTTAGATGGAATCTCATTGTAGTTCTAATTTGCATCTCCCTGATGGCCAGTGATGAAGAACATCTTTTCATGTATCTATTGGCCTTTTGTGTCTCTTCTTTTGTGAAGTGTCTATTTAGTTCATTTGCCCATTTCTTGATTGGGTTGTTTGTTTTGCTAGTGTAGAGTCTTTTGAGCTCTTTGTATATTCTGGATATTAGCCCCCTATCAGAATGGTGGTTGGTAAAGATCTTTTCCCATTCTATAGGCTTCCTCTTTAGGTTATTGATAGTTTCCTTTGATGAGAAGAAACTTTAGTTTGATGCTATCCGACTTGTTTATTCTTGCTTTAATTTCCTGAGCTTTGGAGGTTTTACTGAGAAAGTTACTGCCTGTGCCAATATGTTGTGGTGTTGAACCTATGCTCTCCTCTACTAACTTCACAGTCTCAGGTCTAATTTCTAAGTCTTTGATCCATCTTGAGGTGATTCCTGTGTTTGGTGAGATATAGGGGTTTAGATTCATCTTTTTACAAATGGTTAGCCAGTTCTCCCAGCACCACTTGTTGAAAAGGCTGTCTTTTCTCCAGTGAATGTGTTTGGCCCCTTTGTCATAGATTAATTGACTAAAGATGTGTGGGTTTGTTTTTATTGCCATTTCTATTTATTTGGTTGTTATTGGTTGGTTTAGGCTTGCTATGTCCTCTTGGTTGAGTGTAGGAAGGTTAACTGTGCTTAGAAATCTATCAATTTCTTCCAGGTTTTCAAGTCTATTGGAGTATAAATTTTTAAAGTAGTTTCTGATAATCTTTTGAATTTCTTCACTATCTGTGTTGATATCTCCTTTTTCATTTCTAATTTTGATAATTTGAGTAGATTCTCTTTTTCTTTTGGTTAGGTTGGCCAGGGGTTTATCAATTCTATTAATCTTTTCAAAGAATCAACTTTTTGTTTTATTGATTCTCTGAATTGTTTTTTGTTGTTGTTGTTCTCTATTTCATTTATTTCTGCTCTAATTTTAATGATTTCTTGCCTTCTGCTGGTTTTGGGAATAGACTGTTGCAGTATTTCTTAGTCCTTGAGTTGTGTCATTAGGTTCTTTACTTGGTGGTTCTCTGTCCTTCTTATGTGGGCACTCAATGCAATAATCTTTCCTCTTAATACTGCCTTCATGGTGTCCCATAGATTTTGGTAGGTTGTATCTCTGTTTACATTTGTTTCCATAAATTTCTTCCCTAATTTCTGCTCTTACCCATTCATCATTCAATAGTGTATCATTCATCTCCATGAATTTGAATACCTTCTTTTGAGTTTCCTGTTGTTGATTTCTACTTTTATTCCATTGTGGTCTGAAAAGATGCAAGGAATTATATTACATCTTTTGAATTTTGCTGGTATTTTCTTTGTGTCCCATGATGTGGTCTATTTTGGAGAAGGTTCCATGGGCTGCTGAGAAGAATGTGTATTCTGTTGTTCCTGGTTGAAATAATCTGAGAATGTCTATTAGGTCCATTTGGTTTATGGTTTCCTTTAGTTCTAAAGCGTCTTTACTCATCTTTTGCCTTAAAGATTGATCCAGTGGTGTGAGAGGCGTATTAAAGTCTCCCAGAATTATTGTATTTGGGTCTACTTGGACAGTAGGGTTTGTTTTACAAATGTGGTTGCACCCACATTTGGGGCATAAATATTTACTATCATTATATCTTCTTGGTGTATTGTTCCTTTTAATAAAAGGAAGTGCTCTGATTTGTCTCTTTTGATGAATTTTAGTTTAAAGTCTGTTTTGTTGGATATCAGGGTTACTACCCCTGCTCTTTTTTGGTCACTTTTGGCATGGTATATCTTTTTCCATCCTTTCACTTTCAGTCTGTGAATGTCTTTGGCTGTGAGTTTCTTGCAGACAGCTTATGTTTGGATTATGTTTCCTAATCCACATTGCCAGTCTATGTCTTTTGATTGGTGAGTTAAGTCCTTTGACATTAAGAGATTATTGAAATATGATTTTTGTTTTCTGCCATTTTGTGTTCTGTCTATTCTTGGGTGATTTGATCTTTCTTCTTTACTTAAATGGCCCACTTATTAACTTCCTCTCTTCTCTGATTCTGAAGTCTGCTTCTTTTTTTCTTCCTTATGGTTTATTTCTTTAAGAATTTTCTCTAGTGTTGGCTTTGAATTCATGAATTTTTTGAGATTCTGTTTATCCTGAAAGACTTTGGTTTCACCATTGATCTTGAATAGTAGTTTTGCTGCATAAATAAGCTTTGGTTGGAAGTTATTTTCTTTCAGGGTCTGAATCACATCGTACCAGTCTCTCCTAGCATTTATGACCTGGGTTGTATAGTCTGGGGTGATTCTTGTTTTGCCTCTATATGTCACCCATCCTTTTGTTCTCACTGCTTTTAAGATTCCTTCCTTAGCCTTTATATTGGTCATTTTGGTTATTATGTGGCGTGGAGTGGTCTTTCTTTGGTCCTGTCTCAGTGGAGTTCTGTATGCCTCCTGGACATGAAGGTCCAAGTCTCTTTCCATATTTGGAAAATTCTCTGAGATTATTTCCTTGAAGATATTACAGATGCCCTTGGTCTGTACCTCTATCCCTTCTTCAATGCCTATTATCCGTAAATTAGGATGCTTCATATTATCCCATATTTGCTGGATGTTTAGGTTTTGTTGCTGTAAAGATTTCTGTATATCGCTGACTGTGTTTTTGATTTGGGTTGTACTGTCTTCTAATATTGATATTCTGTTTTCCATTTCATCTAATCTTCCAGAATTTCTTTCTATTGCTGTCTTCATTTCACTTATTGCCTCTTTCATTTCATTCCAGACCTCTTTCTGATTCATTTTTAGTGTTTCTAACTCACCTTTCACCTCCTCTAGACTTGTTTTAAATCCTTTCATCATATTGTACATCAAGATTCTGAACTCCCCTTCTTGCATTTCTAGTAGGTCGGTATTTGTGATTTTTGCTGTCTCTTCATAATTCCTGGTTCTCATATCTATAGTGTTCTCTGTTCTGTTTTTCTGATTTCTACCCATCATTCATATTATGCTTAGTCCAATCTTAATATTAGGAGTTTAGGGGTATGGGCACGTCAGCAGAGCATTTCCTGTGTTGAGGGTGGGTGATGTGGAAGGAACTGGGGTGATAGGTAAAGGAGTCAGATTAGGTAGAGGATATATTTAAGTTGAGAAAGACTTTAAGTATGATAAGGTAATATCTTGCTGAGAATAAGAGAGAGTTAACTACTAGGACTCTTGTCGTTAGTACAGTAATTAAGGAGATATTAAATACTTTTAGTATTAAATAAGGAGGTATATTATGGGGAAAAGTTTTGGGGGAGAAGAGTGTATAGGTTAGTGTGGGGAAGTTTGTAAGAGGGGTAATGGAAGGAGCAGACAAACATAAAAAAAAATCCACACAAGATACCAAGACTATTATGTAATCCAAGAAAAAGAAAGGAAAAACCAATTAAAAGAGGAGAATGAAAAAAGGAAGGAAAGAGAAAGAAAGAGGAAAAAAGAACAAGAATAAAATAAAAGGAACTAGCAGCTGTGTGAAATCAGAAAACAAGGCAAACTATCAAATATATATAAAAAAACAAGTTAAAGTAAAAGCAGGATGTGGAAAAAAATAAAACAGCAATAACCATAACAAAACAACAGCACTGTAAAAGCAAAACAAAACAAAACATCCATAGTAACAGTAAAATAAAAAAAAACAGTCCTACTTATTTACGAAAATGGGGTCAGATCCATATAATATTTGTGTATCTGATTGCTTTGGTAGTTTTCAGAATATAATCCAATGTCTCTTAGTTTTCTTTGTACTCTATTTTTATCTTCTTAGGTCACTCTGAGTGTTTGGACACCTTACTTTCCTTTAACTGCTTTGAGTTTATGTGTCAGGATGTCTGGTGTCACTGTTATTAGATTCTATACAATTCCCAGGTTCTGTGTAATTCCAATTTGCAGTCAGTACCTCTGCACTCACCACCCTAGACTCCAGCCTGTGCTTCCCTACAGCAGGAGTGGAGGGTGTCCAAAGTAGACTTGGAACCTCCCCCTGCAGTCCTGTGCAGATATTGTGTCTCGTTGGATTTTCCTGTGTCTCTGGAAATTCTAACTGGGCTAGCCAGTGTGGTCCCAAGATGTGCCCTGGGCAAAGGGTTGCTGGTTCCTGGATGCCCACACTTACTGCCAGAGCTCTGCCAGTTCCAAGAGTACAGGCTGGGTGTGCTGCCATTACTGGACCCAGGTGTGGGTGGGTGCAGCTGCCTAGTGCTTGCTGCTATGCTCCTCCACGGTGCATTGGGCTGTGTTTTAGACTAGAACTGAGTATCAGGCTGCCAGGTGGGCAGAAACTCCCAGCGGTGGGCCAGGGGCACAGGATAGGTGCACAGGTGTCCGGGGGGCACAGGCACTGCAAGGTGTCCAGCAATGATCTCTGCCTCCCGTGGGCTGTAGAAGCTGGGTGCCCGAAGAGATCTCACGGGCTCACAGAGCTTTTGCCGCCTGGAAAGCAGGCCTCCGGCAAGGTGGGTATCTGGGCTCCAGTGGGGGGGCGGGAGCTAGGCACACAAGGTAGGCTCTGATTTAGGGGTGGAGGTGGTGCAGGCACTGACTACTAGTGGGGTTCCGGGGAGCAGATAGGATGCGCGAGGAGAGTGCTGGGTTCTGAGGCATAGGACAGATGCCCCGGGCCAGTGCTGGGCCTGGGGCACATGCTGGTACCCACACTTACACTGGACGCACTCAAGTACCTAGCTTCCTTGATCAAGGCATCCATGGGAGTCTCTGTGCCATTGTGATCCAGTCGCTGGTGAGCACACAGAATTCTGACGTGGGTGCTGCTCGCTGCTTAAGATGAGGCTCTATGTCCATTTTCAGTCCCAGATTATCTTGCCGCCGAGGTTTCAGTCAGAGCTCGGGAGTGCAGTTTGGGCTGGCCAGCAGCCCGCCGGCGGGGTCCCGATTGTATCTGCAGTATATCTGGTGCCCAATCTTTGTTCTTCTTCTTCTTCGAGTTCAGAGTCTCCGCTGAGGTACCTGGATCTGTTTTGGTTCCTGGGATGTATTTATTTTGATGATTAAGACACTGCTATCTAAGCAGTTGAACTTTATTTGTTTCAGCTACTGAGAAGTGCTGTGTCCCTCAGTCGCCATTTTGAATCCCCCTGATCCTCCTTTTAATTTCTTGTGCCTTTGAGGACTTACTGAGAGAATTTTTACCTGTGCCATGTTTTGCAGTGTTGGACCATAAGGAGCTTCAGGGTCTCTGGTATGATTTCCAAGTCTTTGGTTCATCTTGAATTGACTTGTGCAGGGTGAGAAAGTGGGGGTTATTTCCATTTTTCTGTATATGGTTAACCAGTTTGCCAAAACCATTTGTTGAAGAGGCTATGGGATATGTACACAATGGAATTTTACTCAGCCATAAAGAAAAACAAAATTATGTAATTTGCAGGAAAATGAGTATAACTGGAGAACATTATGCTAAGTGAGATTAGTCAGTCACAAAAAGTAAAAAATCAGATGCTCTCTCTAATATGTGGAAGCTAGGGATAAAAAGGCCATGGAAGGAACTCTAGATGAGGAAGGAGAAACCATAGGTGAGCAAATAAGGCAACCTAGCAGAAAAACTGGAGTGGGGGGAGAAGGAAATTTCCTATTGTACATGATTTACATTCATAAATGTATCAAAGTCAATCAGTAATCCAAGCATGAGAAGGAGGGACAGGGAAGGGAATAGGGTGAAAAATAGGGAAGGGATAAATGAGTGATGTGTGCATGTATGCTTCTACCTTCTTGTACCCCATTAAGATGTATGACTATAATTTGCCAATAAAAAATTTAAAAAATAAAGATATTAAGATGGAAGGAATATTTTCCTCACTGAAAAAATGAATAAGTAAAAAAATAAATAAAGCCACATATCCCACAAAAAAATGAGTAGCTATAAGACTTTTAAAAAGAAAATCCCTTCCCTCTGCAGAATGCAGAGTGGCTTATCATAATAAATAAGGATACCTATATTCTCATATGAATCCTACCTGTACTGTTTGCCTCTTTTGTGACTGTGATCAAGGTTTCTTAAACTTTGTGTGCATTTATATTTTTATAAGTAAAATGGGAATGGTGAAAATACCCAGCTCATAAATAAATGGGGACAAAGTGAGATACATTAAGGATTTTGCACAGTCCCTAGCATAAGGATTCAAAAATGTGAATTGTCATTATTGTAATATAACATATGTCTTGAAGGAAAAATAGAAGGGTATCAACGATAGAAGGAAGATAAAAGCAAAGCCCCCAAAATGACAATAATTATGAGATCTCCAAGGATGATAAGGCTTGGCATATTGTAGGGACCAGGAACCAGAGCTCAAGATGCAAGTTTGACAACATTGGGAGATGAAGCTAAAATGATATACAAGACCCGGTTCATAAAAAACCTTTAAGCTTTTCTAAGAAGTGTTGGCTTTATCTTGGGAACATTTTAAACAAGAAAATAATATGGTATGATTTGCATTTTATAAACATATTATTGTCTTCTGTAGCAAGTTGAGTTTCTCAGGAAAAAACCCTAAGTAGGAGATTAGCTTGCAAGATGGTTCTGAAGGAATGTTATAAGATCAACCCTTGAGAAAAAGAAAGGAGGAAATCAGGATTGGGAAGAAGTCTGACCATAATACCATTCCTATGATGTATTGCTGACTCTCCAAGTGGTCAGGAACCAGAATGCCTTTCACAATTGTCTTAAGTTGGGGAAATAGGTTCAGAATGTAATGTCCTACATCAACCATTCCTTGGACATGAACTATCCTGGCTAAGGGTTTGATTTGGGGAATCCTAAATTCTGATATGATAAATCCTTCTTTGGAGGAGGATCTGGGGAGAAGATGTTCACATCTACTACATCTTTCCTATAAAAGACAAAAAATAGCTGGGCATGGTGGCACATACTTGTAACCCCAGTTCTTGGGAGTCTAAAATAGGAGGATTGCAGGTTCAGGGCCAGCCTCAGCTACTGAATGAGTGCTTCTATAACTTAGTGAGAACTTGTTTCAAAATAAAGAGTAAAAAATAGGACTGGGAGTATACCTTGAAGGTAGGTAGAATCCCCCTGGGTCTAATACTCAACACTGCAAAAAAAAAAAAAAAAAAAAAAAAAAAAAAAAAAAAAAAAAAAAAAAAAAAACACCAAGAGACCATGAAATGAGCTGAAGGCCTCTGAGCTCTTCTAGGAGCATACAATCAGGCAAACAATTGTGAACATAGGTTATACAGAGAGAGAGCGAGAGAGCGAGAGAGCAAGAGCGGGAGAGGGAGGGAGGGAGGGAGGGAGGGAGGGAGAGAGAGAGAGAGAGAGAGAGAGAGAGAGTATGAATGAGTATATGAATAAGAGAAAGCTTCCTCTATTCTTCTATCTGGTTATATTCAGCAGATTCCCCTTTTCCCTATCCTTTCTGCATCTTTATCAAAATATAAAATTTTATTTACAAAACCCAACCATACGTAGGAAGATAAACAATGCAGCCCAGGAAATATGAAAAGCTCAAGCTTGGAATCTTCATGGTCCCTCTATATATTTCTTACTTATTTTTCCAGGCAGAAGTTTCCATTTATAAAATTCTTACAGCTCAATTTGTCTTATGTTAGTTTTTCATTATCCTTGTTTTTTAAGCACATATGTACACGTGACAAATCATCATTCTCTCTGATTCATGTGTTCAATTAGCGTGGATATGAACTCAAGCTGTCTGACCCATGGCAATCAGAAAATATGCACCTCCTCCAGCATTAAATTAGCCTTCCATGGGTATCAAATGTCTGGCATGAAGGATGATTGCTTCATATGTCTATCTCTGTGATACAGAAGCCTCGATGTGGCTGGATCCTTTAATCCTGTAAACTTGCTAGAATGAACCAAATTGCAAGTGACCGTTCAGGAGGGCAGGATGTAGTTTCAATATCAGATACGAAATTTCAAAGACAGGAGTTACACAAGACTGAGGGCCTAGATAGCCTGGACTAGACACTTAAGACTCAAAAGGCATTTTGGATAAGATATCCTTTTTTTGTGGGGGGAGAGTGGTGGTTCTGGGGGTGGAACCCAGAGGCTTTCTAACTCTGGGCTATACTCCCAGACCTATTTTACATATTTTTTTTTTAAATTTGGAAACAGGGTCTCACTAAGTTACTGAATGCTTCACCAAGTAGCTGAGGCTGGCTTCGAACCTGTGCAATCCTCCTGTCTCAGCCTCCCAAGCGCAGGGATTACAAGCATGCACCACCACACCCAGCCTATTATTTCATTTTTTAAAAGGAAAAATATAAAGCTGATAAAGATTGAGTGAATTGCTCAAATATCTTGGTCCATTAGTAGCAGAGCAAAGGTACAATTTTCTTGACTCCCAATACAGAGTCATTCTTCTACTCCTCCTATAAGAGAGTGTGTATGAACTGTCAGGTTATTTGCCATAACTGGAAATATTTCAAGGTATATCTCATGAGAAAGTTATAAGAAATCTACTTTAGTCACTTCCATTTTAGTTTCCTGACTCACCAATAAAAAACTAAATATTTTAAAGCCATAATAAGAAATCTTATATGAGAAGCTCACCCATGTTAGGGAAGGAGAAATTCATCATATATCTACTCTCACCCCATCAAAGAGAACAAAGAGAGACCTTCTCCCCTCTTGGTCTTTGGAGAGCACACTCCTACATCTTACAAAACTGAAATGAATTCTGTTATCCTCCATCAACTCAACTCACCCAGTGCATTTATTCTCATTTTTCAGTTAGTTGTCAGATATTAGTGTATTTCCTCACTGATTATTTATTCTCCTGTTCTCCAGATTAGAAAGTCCAAAAGAGCTGGAGATGTTATCTTACTTATCCTTCTATCGTCAGCATATAGTAAAGCTTGAAAACTATAGCTGATGAATGCAGAGAAACACACGGCACACATGGTGACCATTAGCTCCTTCATACTACATTTCCCTTTCAACCAGCAATATCATTTTTCATATTCCTTCCTATACCCCTCCCCACTGTTCCTTCTACCAACCCTCTCTCCCAGATTTTTCAAATGTGGAAACTAATATGCAGAATGTTCATGCTTCTCTACATTATTGCACAACTAATTAGAGACAGAACCAAAATAGGATATTAAATTTCTGGGCTTCATATCTTTTCACTGGACCACACTTTCTGTGTGCTTCTTGACTTCTCTTCCTCCTTACATCCAAATATGTGTTTATATTTCTCCACATAAATATGTATATTTTCATTTCACAATGTAGAAAAAAGAGTATTTTCAAAACCTACATTTGTTCTGTAAGTCACTAACTCCCATTAGCTTCTCAATTTTTTTTTTTTTTTGGTACCAAGTATTGAACCCAGGTGCCTTCCATCCCTGGGCTATACTCCCAGGCCAATTTTATACTATATTTGGAAACAGGGTCTCACTAAGTTGCTAAGAGTGTCACTAAGTAGCTGAGCCTGGTTTTGAACCTGTGCGATCCTCTTGTTTCATCCTCCCAAGTACTGGGATTACAAACATGTACCACCATGCCTGGCTCAAGGACAATTTTTTTTAAAGTCATCACTAAGTTTAAGAAATGCTCCCTACTTTATGCCCCTTGTGGATATTCACCATGCATTTTAGAATCCTGGGCATTATATCATGACACTAATTTTATTTTGTTAGATCCTATTTTCCTAAATTTATTTGATCAAGAGAAGCCTTTTTTTGAACCTAACACCATTCATGTTCCTTATAACTAGGGTTTCAAGGCATGGTTTGGAAAGAACTAAGATAGAAATTCCTAAAAATAACATAGTATCTCTGTTGAAGATGTGATTCTTGCAAATACACTGTACTTATCAGGTGCTTCCACTTTATGAACAAACCTACCTATCCTGTTTAGGTAGGCTAAGCTCCAACCTATGTGTCATTAGACAAGGGGCAAAACTAGGAGAAAAGGCACTATCCAGAGAGTAGAAGCCAATGCAGAGCAGCAGAGCTTCCCCTGCCTCCTGGTTTTGAAAAACTCCTACTGTGCTAAATGTATGTCCCCTGGGTATCTGGATCCTTTACCCTTCGTGCACAAAGGCCACTATGCTGATTCTGATCAGCCTAACTTCAAAAATATATCTTAAAAAAAACATAATCAAGTAGACTGCCATCTTGCAGTTCAAACAACATATATAACCTTGCATTTTATAAAAAGTGAATTTTTTTTTAAATAAGAACATCCCATCTCCAAACCTCTGGTTCTCTTTCCTGGAACAGCAACTCAAGTAATTTTCCTTATAATTCATAACATATTCTTATAAACTTGTTGCATCTCAAGCTCTACTCTTCCTACTTTTGCTTTTATACATGACCTTGGGCACACTAATAAACTACTCCCTGCATCCTCGGCTGTAACACAAGCTGTGCAAGAACTTACTAGTTATTCCATGTAAAAGTATTAGAACTATGTCTGGCATGTGTTCATATATCAACAAAATTGCTATTATTTCTACTGCCATTGTCACCATCAACATTCTGCTTATCTCTTTGTAGAACTAGTTTTTAATTCTTCATTTCAATATTTTATTAGCCATCCAGAAGAAGTAATTATTCCCATTTTAAAAACTAGGTCCCAGAAACAAAAACAAAATGAAAGAAAATGTGAAACTCATATATATAATTTGTTAACAAGCAATTAGTACATTCATTAGTAAGTAAAGGATTGAATGAATACTAATTTGAAATGATAGAAGTGTAATGATCATAATTAATAAATTAATTTGCTTGCTGTTCATTTAAATTGCTGATTTCAGCCCAAAAGTAAACAAACATTCATCCTGATTATTGGCATAGACATTTAAAAAGAGAATCACTATGGCAACAAGATGGCTGTGACCATAAATTTTGCTTCAACGAATCAATCATCATCTGTCACCAACATTTCAGAAACAATAGAAACCGGAAAAACCCAAGGATCTACTATGCGCTACCCAGTCAGTTATACCCAGTTATACTCACTCAGAATATTCCTGGGTGTACTCATCTTCTACAGTCATGCAGATATTGTGCATTTATATTGATAACCACTAACCATGAACAAGAACTAAGCTAGAAAGACAGGAGTACCATAAAGCAGACCAGCACAGCATTGCCCTTATGCAGCTTAGAGTCTAGACAAGGAGAAAGTTCGTTCAAACAAGATATTTCAATGAGTACCATGGTGAGTGCCATGGTGCCATAGAGGTCACAATGAAATACATTTGTTTCTGAACATTCCATTAATAAAAATAATTGTTCTGTTTCCTAGAGCCATAGAAAGCAAATACCAAATGCTTTTTAAAGAGCTAGAATAATGTTCACATGTCTTTAGAATGACATAGCACTCTTAGCTTCTTTCTCCCATCCAATTTTCACTGGTGCAGGACAGAGGAAACACTTGGCTCCATGTGACTGACATCCATGTTACATCTTCTCCTTCAGTGAAGACCCCATATAATGTGCTGATCCAGAAATAAGTGTCCCATGGTTGCATGAAAATAATAAACCTTGATAAATGACTTATTCCATATAATAAAATATTTCAGTAATGAAGACTGCATGGGATGTATTTGCTCAGAGAAAAGTAGTGGCAATTTATAAGTTTCAAGACCAGAAAGAATAATAGAATGAGGCTATGGTGACCTTGTTTTCCAAACCAAAAACCAGGACACAAAGTCTAACAAAGGATTTTTTTTTTCTTTTACTTTATTTTACTTCTGGGAATTAAACTGTCTGAGAGGTACAGTTTAAATTCCAAAATATTGGCATTTCTGGGACATTGATAGTATATGGGAACAACAGAAAGAATAGCTGAAATTAAGACTGCCCTGAAAAACTCAAGAAATATTATTTTAAAAATTTGCATAAGAGATAGATATTTGTGATCTGTGAAACTGAAAGTACAAGAGTGGATGGATAAAGGAGTTGCCAAGAGTTCAGGAGAGACCAAATCAGCCTTAAAGGTCCTTTGATAAAAAATGAAAGACAGAAGAAAAATAAACTATTCTCATTTTATAATATCATTGAATGAACTAAATTGATTCTGTTTGTCCCTCTGGAGCAGTGTGTGTGTGTGTGTGTGTGTGTGTGTGTGTGTGTGTGTGTGTGTGTTTCAATGTAAAGAAACCAATTTGTCACCATAATCAACTATTTAAATAAAAAATAAATCCATATACATGTTTTCTGTTGGGCCTTTTTTTAGTTTTAAGCATAAGAGACCTATCTAGGCTAGCTTAAAAATGGAGCATGCTCATTTATTGGAAGATGAATGTACATGAATTACTAGGCTTCTCTTTCCATGTTGACTTCAATATTAATAGAAAATGACTTAGACTAGCAGGCTTTCCAAGCTTAAGTTTCAAGATAGTATATGACTATCTTTTTTTTTTAATATTCATTTATGTCATGGGTAGCAAGAAGTTGTAGGTTTTCACCTACCCTGATCTTGCAAATCATGTCAAAAGCAGGACTCTGGATGCCTGGTTTTACCAAGAGGATACTGTGGAAAGGCTACTAGCACTGAAAAAGTTGCCATCACCATACCTAAGAGAAAGTTATGGATGTCTAAACATCCAGAAGAATGATGTATTTCTAGTTTCATTCAATTCCACCTGGTATTCCAGATATACCCAGAGGTGCCTGCAAACAGCTCCACTCCTTAACTGTAATTCAAATTATAGAAGCTATTCATCCTCCCCTCCATCTTCAGGATATGTGCTGAACTCTTTGCTCTGTGCCTACAGTAGACAGCTGTTGCACCTCCTCTTTTATTTCCTGTTGGATGAACAGAAGATGCTACCTGTATCATAATCTCTCAATGCTTTTTCCTTATTGTATTGTCCCCTCTCAATGCCCCTGGAACATGATTCTCACACTTGTCATTGATGTCTTTGACTCACTGCCAAATGGCATCCCCTTTCTATAGACTATGTCCAACCCTCAGCTTAGACTAGGATAATAGAGGTCAAATATGCCAGAGAAATACATCCATCCCACCTTTAGTATCTAGCAGATTTCATGGATTAGAGCCACAGCAATACGTGTTTTCTGAATGAATTAAAGTCTTTCTACTCAAGAATTGGGTTGATTGACAGATGAAGATTATTTCTTTAAGGTTTAGGGTATCATATGCAACAGTAGATGTGAAAGTCAAAGGAAGGGTTGAGAAATATTCTCATTACAGCCTTCCTTCTTCCTACCTACTCAGTCCAAGACTAAAAAATTACTTAGGAAATGAAAATTTTATACAAGAGCAAGCTAGTCAGCACCCACAAGACTCTGAGAGTTACTATCACATCAGCCAGGAGCATCCCAGAGAGTAGAAAGGGCAAGAACAGGCCCAGAGAATTAGTGGTAGAGTAGTTATCATGCATGGGCTGTTCTTCATTGTCAAAACTGCCAGCCAAGAAGACAGTTTAAAGTGCAACTAGAATAACTAAAGTCAGAGGAAAAGAAAGATGTCATATCCTTGGTACCTACCAAGAAAAATCTCTACAACCCTGGTAAGTATTGACTATGTCTCAAACAACAGGGAGGAAAATCAAAGAAGGCATGCTCCTTCTGGTGAGGTCTCATCAGACTGTCAAACTAATGCCCACAGTCCAGGGGGATATATAATTTATTAGAGGCATGCTGCTGTAGAGCCAAGGGAGGGTATCTGTCCTACACCATGCTTCATTGAGTACTTCCTCTGTACCAAGCGCTAGACCAAACATAGTGGTTGCTATGGTTTCAATACAGTTATTGCTCCCCTCTGAGGGTCCACTCTGAGTAAAGTTCTGGCCCCAGTGTAGAATAAAATGAGGAGATAGATAGGGATTGCTATAACGATAGCCTTGATTGGGCTAAAGGGAATATGACTTAGTACACAAACAGAATAATTTACTTTAGAAATTAATTTGATTGATAGTAATGGTGCTAAGGTAGAAAATATGGAAAGATGCTGGTAGGGTCTACATGGACTGGGATCATCTGAAGACCAGTTTCTTCATTTATGAAATGGAAGCATTAGTAGGGCTGTTGAAGGGGCTGAATGGAATGAATTTTGTAGAATACTTAAAATGAAGTCAAATAGTAAGGTGCTCAATAAATAAGTGTGTGTATGTGAGTAAGAATTTAGTCAATAACAATTAGTCCTCTTCATCTACACATAGGTCTATAGACATGGCTTGCCCAGTAACTGAAGAGCCAGCAAGGGTTGTGATGAGCTCTGTTTGGGCACTACAGTGACAAACATGTGACCACTTAGTGAAACTGCACCTGTCTCAGAAGAATATCTACCTCTCTTCTTCTGCCTTCCAAATCTGCTATGAAGTATCACGCAAGCAGATTTGTTCTACTGGCAAAATGGTCTGGAAAAAATACTCTCAGAATGTCAATCTTGAATGCTGCATAGTATACAAGAGATTGCAGGAGGCATTGTGATGCTTGGTTGTCCACAGACATTCCAGGACATTATTTGTAGCTCCATGGACAGTGATCATACTATTCAAGGCTCCTCCTAGTGTAGAGTGAGGAGCGGAAATCTTAGAGCTTCTCAAACATTAAGCACATTTTCAACTTCTAACTTGAAGCTGGTATACATTTTTAAATATTTTAAACTATTCAACCAGAAACATTTCTAAGTTTATCTCTCTTAAGTAGTGAATAAGCCCAAGTGTCATTCTCAGAATATGATGCTTTGGCAATAGTTCAGATACAGCAAAGATTTTTATTCCCACACAGTTTTGAAATAAGAGTACAAAGCAAAGCTAGAAGCAAGTCTTAATTACCATGAGTCCTGAATACTCATTTTGTGCTCATCTTAATTTTACAAATGTTCAAGGAGGAAAAGAATTACACTTTTAGTGTCGATAAAGTTTTCATCATTTTTTTCATTTAATACTTTGTCTGTTACTATATTCCCTTTTATTGGTATCTCATCTGCAAAAAATTTTGCTAGTTTAAATAATGCCTGTGTGTTCTGGACTTTAGAACTAATAACTATTGAGCAATTACTATGTGGTACTACCTTTGGCAATTTGTATGCATTTTCTAATTTAAGCTTCTCAACCACTTCCAGGAATAGATATTGCTCTACCCAAGTTTCTGATGAATACACTGAGGCTCAGAGTTGAAATCATTAAGTAAGAAAACCAGAATTCCAAACAGATTTACTGAGTCCAATGTCCACAGTTCTAAGCACTACAGTGTACAATCTTTATTTCAGAAAATATCTGCTTACATGATCTTATCAGAAAAAAGGGGGATGGGGAGAGAGAGAGAGAGAGAAAGAAAAGAGAGAAGAGAGAGAGAGAGAATATCTCTTCCCCATTTTTGATTTGACAACCAAGAAGCTCATGCCCAAGCCCAAATTTTGTTATTAACTTCAGCTTTTCTTTGATGGTTTCCAAATTCTCTGTTTATTTATTTCTATGATACTATGTATGTATGTATGTATGTATTATTTATGTATGTATGCATTTTTGCTGATAATTGTTATATAACATTAAATATACCATAATATATATGTAAACATATGTGTGTTTTCATTTCTCTTATCAGAGATCTATTTGAAATTATCATCATTTATAACAATAAAAGAGCTTCCTAACTGAAGAGAGAGAAGAATTTCTTTTCACTTCATGACCAGTTTAATATTTTATTTTATTAATTTTCTGAATATTATGCATATTATTCATATGCATACCTAGAGTGTTTCCTTTTAAAAAGTTCAAGTGAAAAGTATGCACATAGGCAAGTCTGTGATAAATAATGCACATTGATCATAAGTATCCATTCTGAAAAGCCGTTAGAGATATTGATCTGATTTTAAAAGAGAATCTGCTGCTGATAGAGCAAAGTGATTCACTATTTGCAAGAATAATGAAAACAGATGCAAAGTATATGAGTCTCCGGGCATCCCAAGGACCAGTGGGAAAGATTAAAGAGCAAGTAGTATAGTGAAAGTCAGATTAAATCTGCTTATATTACTGAGTTGGTGATGTGAGAATCATTAGATAAACCATTTAGATGGCATTGGCTGGTTTCTAGGACATCCTGCCTGCCATCAATAGCAAGTATATTCACCGAACTGTGAATTTAAAGAATGCCTAAGTATGTAAGAAATGGTTGGCCGGTAATCTTGGAAGTGATTATATTTGTGTCATCCAACCAGTTTCTTAACTGGATTGCAGCCTTGTATTCTGGCAGAGTATCCCTGAATTCAGAACAGTATGGTTCCTCAAAGAGGTGTTCCTGCCTGTCCCCATGATATGTTTCTTTTGGGCTCCACATACTGACTCCATAGACTGGAGACCAGCCCTGTGACGTGAGCCCTAAACAACTTTCAAGGATACAAATGTCTTTCCTGACTTCCGAGTAACACCTAACTTAAATTCACCTTCTCTGGAGTCCAAGCTCCTTTAAAGGCCTCATTAATTCTCCTTGGATACCTGCTATCTCCTCATGTCAGTGTTTGCTCTTGGCCTAGACTATAGCTATCATTCCATCCCATCAGGATATAAAACTTTGCCCCCAGCTGGAACCTCTGCTTGCTAGCACCTGCAGCTGGGCCAAGTGCTTAAAGCTCAATTCTGTGTGAGAATCAGCTGCAGTGACAGACCATACATTTCTTTTTTTTTTTTTTTTGTACATACCTGTACACATCACTGATTTAACCCCTACCCAATTCCAACCCCATTCCCTCCCCATCCATCCTTCCCTTGTTTGGCTTAGTGGTTGACTTCAATATGTTTAAGTACATTGTGTGTTTTAGAGATTTTCCTCTTCCCCCCTCCTTTCTCCTCCATTAGGTTGCCTTGTTTGCTCCTCTATAGGGTTTCCTTTTTCATCTAGAGTTTCTCCTATGACCCATTTCTCCCTAACTCTCACATATTAGGGAAAGCATCTGATTTCTTATTTTTTTTGACTGACTAATCTCACTTAGCATAATGTCCTCCAGTTCCATCAATTTCCCTGGAAATGGTGTAATTGAGTTTTTTTAATGGCTGAGTAAAATTCCATTGTGTACACATCCCACAGTTTTGTGATCCATTCATCTGTTGATGGACATCTTGGCTGGTTCCATAGTTTGGCTATGGTGAATTGTGCAGCTATGAACATAGATACACATGCATTAGTTTGGTAGTTTGGTTTCCTATCTTTTGGGTAGATACCCAGAAGTGGTATTGCTGGATCAAATGGTAGATTTGTTCCCATTCTTCTGAGGATTCTCCATACTGTTTTCCAAAGTGGTTGCACTAATTTGCAATCCCACCAACAATGTCTTAGAGTTCCCACTTCTCCACATCCTCGCCAGCATCTGTTGTTGTTTGTGTTTTGAATGATTGCCATTCTAGTTGGAGTTAGGTGAAATCTCAGGGTAGTTTTGATTTGCATCTCTCTGATTACCAGTGATGTTGAGCATTTCTTCATGCATTTATTGGCCATTTGAATTTCTTCTTTTGTGAAGTGTCTATTTAGTTCGTTTGCCCATTTTGTTATTGGATGCTTTGTTTTTTTAGTGCTGAGTTTCTTGGGTTCTCTGTATATTCTAGATATTAGTCCTCTATCGGTGGTGTAGGTGGCAAAACAGACCATACATTTCTGTCTCTTTTGGTTGTCCATGACTACAGGTTCCTTAAATATGACAGGTAGGGGATATGAAGCTGAATATTTTCATTTCATTTATGTTTTCCTTTGATATTTCTCATTTTATTCAAATTGTATCATGTCAAATTTCTAGAGGAACATTTTACTTTTTAACCACTATATAGTTCTCCTGTAAATTTTTCCTATAAGTTTTTTACTTGAAATGAGAATGTGTCTTTTCTACTGCTGAAATATCCATCTGTTCCCTGGTCTAATAGGCTGTATTAGTCATAGTGCATATGTTGAGTTGACTTGTCAAATGCACCAGGGGTTTCTAAACATCTCTCTTTCTCTCCCCTCCTCTCTCCCCCTCTCCCCTCCTCTCCCCATGTCTTGTCTCCTCTCTCTTTCCCTCCCTCTATCTTTCTCTCTCTTGCCATGGGGATAAGTCAAGTTTACTTGGGTCCCATATACCAGGAAGTTGATTGTATGTTTTTCACTAGACTCCCTCGCAAATATTTCTCTCAAACCTGATCCCTGTTATACCAAAAGCTGCCCATTTCAAAGCAACTATTTTATATATCCTTTCTCTGTTTATGTGTTTGTTTTACCAATATAAAGGAAAAATTAAGGATGTAATGTGACAATTTAAAGCAAAATCAGAAAGAGGTGGAAAACCTAAGTGTTTTGGAGATAATATGATGATCCCTTTTTTATATTGAGGATGACTTAATTTAGAATTGTGGTCTTTTATTTTCTTCCTCCAACAGAAGGAGTTATTCTTCATACTTCATCCAACCCTATAAAGTTCAACCATCACTCAGTAAGGCTATTGCACCTGGATTTTAACATCATCCTTAATGTGTTGCAGATTATAGTATTTGGCATACCTTCATCCATTCTTAGACCGGCCCAGTGAGACTCCACACTGGTAGGGGTCCACAAAATAATTTCCTTTTTAAATCAGGACCCCTAAGCAAATACATTGTGAGTAAGACTTTGTTACAGTAAATACCACAGTATCTCCTAACTTGGTTGCAGCTGTTGGCTTTAAATTTAAAAATCGGATGATATAACTTGATTATGATGTAGAAGTTTTAGTATGGGCACAGGTGTCATGTTGGAAACACCAGAGTGTAAATAACTTCTAGCAGTAGGAGAAAGCATTACTGGGTTACTTGTGCAGGAACAGAACCTGCCCTGAGAGCCTGGCAGATCTTCATAAAAACCATGAGTGCAGTAAAGTTTGCACCATTAAAAGGGGAGCCCATACTTCGCACTCCAAACATGCACCATGGGCAATGCTGTTGCTGCAACACCTGCTGCACCAGCTGGCAAACTGAAGTGTCTTTAACTGGGCAAAGTCTAGCCCATGCCTCATATATCTGTAAGATATCAAGGCAGTGCTATTTCTTAAGGTAAATTTTGTTACTGGAGCTATATTTTCTCATAATTATAACAATGCATGCCAGAACAACTCTCCTAATAGTTTTCAAATAGAACTCTAATGAGCCACACCAGGCCACAGCGCCACAGAAGTAGCATCTTTCTCACCATTCTGATGGACATTTCTATCAAAGGACCTTTAAGTACACATTAACACTATAAGTACACATTAACACTATAAAACCTATCACAAAGGCAGAAATTCACTGTGAAGGGTACAAATGAAGTTTTCCTGCCTATGGGATGGCTGGTTAATTGGAATGCATAATTTTTTTTTGGTGGTACTGGGTTCCTGGAAACCCTTTTACCTCCAGGCTACACTCCCAGACCTACTTTTTATACTTTTATTTGGAAACAGGGTCTCTTAAGCCATCACAGCTGGCTTCGAACCTGCACTATCCTCCTGTCTCCACCTCCCAAGTGCGGGGATTACAAGCATGCACCACCATGCCTGGTGCTGCATAATTCTATGGTATAAGTGCTAAGTCAAATTGGCCTTTTAGAATGGTAGTTCTTTTGTGAGAACCCAACCATGAGGGGAAAAAAAGTATGGATATCCTCTATTTGGGGAAGTGGTCCTCTCTGATGGAGAGTGTGGCGCTGGTGGGGTGCAGGAGGAAAAGAAACAGTCTAAAGCTAGAATTAGCTAATCCTGGAGGATACAGTAATGACCTTTGTGAAAAAGGTCAGCTTTTCAAGTGCTATTGCTCATCTCAATAAAGACTTATCAAGCACACCAGATGGTACCAAAGTCAGTGAAGAAGTTTATAAAAACCAATTCTTAGCCCCAACTGTTGCGGATAGGATTTCTCTGAAGGTGGACTGAGATGGATATTTGCATGCTGCAAGTTTGTTGACATATACTACCGAGGCCAATACTTGAGAGTAAGAAAGAGCAGAACTGCACTGGAGGAGAAATTAAGTGACAATATAGTCACAGCTGAGTCTCCAGTGGTCCTACAGAGGGCACTGTTTTCTCAAACAGAGGCAAGGCAATAAGATCTTTATAAATTCTGTTGACCAGCCATTGAATACAGATGAGATGGATTTCTTCAATCAAGAAAATTCCCAGTGAAGAAGTCATTAAAAGCTATCAAACATCAACACTTTCAAAATTGCCTCATCTTGAAAGGGAGTCAGGGGGACCTAGGTAGCACAGCAGAACATCCACTATATTAAATGGGATGAAGACTAGATTTTTATTTCTGAATTAAGTGAAGTATCCAGTTGCTTTTCTGCTACCCAATCCAATCATTAAACATTAAAGCATCCATAAGATTCTAAGATAAGTCGATTAATTTAAACTGAACAATAAAAGTTTGGCAGTAATTATTTACAATTTCTCAAAATTATTCTTTCAAGAAGAAGGAAGCAGGAGCCATTCTTGGTGATGCACTCCTATAATCCTGGTACTTGGGAGACCAAGACAGGAGGATCACAGATTCCAAGCCAGCATCAGCAACTTAGCAAGACATTCAGCAACTTAGTGAGACCCTGTTTCAAAAAAACACGAAAACTAACATATGGCTGAGAGTATAGTTCAGAAGTAGAATGCTCCTAGATTCAATTCCTAGTACAGAGAAGGAATAAGAAGAGGAAAAGGAGGAAAAAGAGAAGGAGGACAATGATGACTCATGACCTACACAAAATAAACCAAGTGTAAAATCAGTGGTACTATAGAGTAGTTTACCCTATTCTTATCCTTTCATTCAGAATTTCCCTACCAAGACATTTACTTGTACATGAAGAGTAAATGCCTCTCTGCAGTATTGTGAAATTATAGTCCCTTCAACCTGACCTGCTATAGACAAACTGACTGGGGAAATTAACTCATAATGTTTGCTAAGCAATTATTATGCACCTGGTGTCCTTATGAGTGTTCTACATTACATGTATTATCATCCCTAATCCTCAAAACAACTTAATAAAGAAGGTGTTGTTATTACTACCATTATACAGAAGAGGAAACTAATTCATAGTAAAGTTAAGTAACCTGCTCAAGGTCACACAGATTATTCATGGCAGAGCCCAAAACCCAAAGCCTAAGACCCACAGAACATCTGCAAATGTAGTCTGTTGCCCCTACTGACTCCTACACCCTCCTCCATCTGTTCTTTGCCCCAGCAGGCTGACTCTATAGACGCATCTACTGTGCTCTCTTATCTTCTGGTTTTCAGGTCAGTTTGCCAAAGGGAATGATCATCAAGAGATGCCAGCATAGGAAGAAACCAAGAGTAGGTGTGTAGTACCTTGCTTACTCCTTGCTAGGCCTCAGGTTGGCACTGACTTCTGTCCTCTATCAAAGGGTTTTCCTACAGCTAGAAATATCACTGGGTCCTAATAGCCACCCCTCCTTCTTCCTACTTCAGACCACTATTGCTGGATCTAAGACACTGCTCCAATCTTTGTTTATTTCCCTTAGTCCTTCCTTCAGATTTGTAAATAGCCCCTACATCAAAAACTTGCCTCAATTTCCTCATTTAAGGGTTGTTCATGTTTCCTCTTGGGGCCCTGCTGGATTCAAAAATGTAGCTGGATCTTTTTTTGTGATGTCATGCTCTCCATCAGAAAGGGAATGGCTCAGCATCATGGTGTACACCTGTAACCCCAGTACTTGGGAAGCTAAGACAGGAGGATCACAGGTTTGAAGCCAGACTCAGCAACTTAGTGAAATACTGTTTCCACATAAAAAATAAAATTGGGCTGGGGGTGTTGCTCAGAGGTAGACTTTCCCCTGGGTTCCATCCCTAGATTAAAAAAACAAAGGGAACGATTCATAGGGACAGTGTCTTAGAACATCTGAGAGACTAAGTTACTATACTCAGTTAAGGCACAGTGATCTCAGTGCACAGAAAAAAACTCTATTTTTGAGGATAACCATATATATGGGAGGACAAGCTGACCAGAGGCAGGTGAGTGGGCAGCCTGGCAATTGCTGTTGCTTCAAAGGTGAGATGCACCATCCTAGAGATGACCTGGATGGACAGACAATGGATGTGGATAAAAGGATAGTTGAAAAAAATAGTGAATAGAGGTCATGTGGCCACAGAATGTATATGGTAGGGGAGTTTAGAATAAATATCTCTGCCAATTGTGGAAAGTATTTGCTAGTTACAAGCTCCATTACCTCTTAGTTTAAAACTTGATTTGTTTTAGGCAACTGGCCTTTCTGTATTCCTTCCTTTGCCCATTTGCATTCCTTTCTCCATATATCAGACAGAATATGATGTTAATGAGACATCTAGGGATGGGATGAGATGGGATGGGATGGGATGGGATGGGATGGGATGGGATGGGATGGGATGCAGGAGGAGGAGGAGGAGATTGGGCATTCTACTTCTTGTAGCTACCTCCAGGGGCTCACCATAGCTGCTGCAGAAGTATGGGACCTGGTGTGTCCTTTCTGGCCTGGCTTCAGGTAGTCAAGGGCCACTGGCTACCTGTTAAGAATTGCTAGTGTCACTCAATGAGGACGGTCCACCCTGCATCTCTCTACTTCACACCTTCTCACGCTTTTCCTCAGATACCCTTGAAGAGCTCTTCCACCAGGATATATAGCAGCCCACTATGGAACATAGCTTCTTGATCTCCCACATGCCAGTATGTGCTATAAGGACCAAGAGCACTGTCAGGCCCATCTGCTGAGCACCTTCCTCAGACACTTGTAAACTGAGATTCAAGGTCACATTGGCTGAGATGCTAGCTGAAACCAGAGCTTCTCTGAGAACATGTAGTCGTGTCAAGTAGGCTAATAGACCAAGTGGTCAAGAAATATGACTTACCTGGGTGACATGGAGCATACCTATAGTTCCAGTACTTTGGAAGCTGAGAGAGGAAGACCACAGGTTAGAGAACAGTCTCAGCAACTTAGCAGTATTCAGCAACTTAGTGATACCCTATTTTAAAATAGCCTGCATACCTTCAATATGGTAATTTACTCTCACCTTTCACACTTCTAAGAAAGTAAAAGCCACAACTGATGAAGAACCTATTTCTCTTTCAATTTTTTCCTTCCTTACCTCCACACCTTATGCAGGGAAGTTTCTACCAGTTTCTTAACCATAATTTCCCTGGCTTCAAAGCAAAGCAAGAAAGTTGGACAAGATCATCTCTAAGGTTTCTCCCAGCTCTGAAAATCTACAATCCCATAGCAATACCTTTCCTGTTGAAAAATTATACCTCTGATGGTTATCTTTCCGCTTGGGTCTGTAAGAGCTTCAAAGAACCAAAAGCAAAAGATAAAAATAACTTTCTACACATATAACCATTATTGTTTCATTTCATATTTCATTTCTACACTCTCAATCCCTTTTCTTTTGCACCTTTCCACAAAGTTTCCAGAACTTGCATCTAGAACAAAACACGTTTATCATGTCATTCTAAATAAAACCGGAAGCCTGACCTCAGTGGCAGAAAAAAGCAATGCCAAGAAATCAGAATGGCTTATGCCTGATGATGTAGTCCTGATGAAGTAGTTTGGCCCTTGTTCAAGGACCCACAGTAGAAATCCTTCATTAGCAACACAACATTTCCATTATTGCTAGTGTGAGGAAGGAAAGTGTTGTGAGCATTTGGGGGCTGAGGTTTTGACATTTGTCAAATGCAATTATCCAGACTTTTTAGCTCCACAGTGAATTGTGATGTTATCTTTCACTTCTCACACACACTCAGTAAATAGAAAAGTAAGCAGAGGGGTAGTTTGTAAAATAGATGTTGTAATAATAACATCATGTTTAAATTAGAATGACATGAATGAGTTTGTAACACTTTGAAATCATATAACTCTGAGAGAGCTAAAAGGTCTATTAGAGCTAATGAGGCTGGTAGACACGGCATTCCAACGGGAAGGAATGAGGTGGCATATACGAGAATCACAAAACAGGATGCAATCCAAATGACAGTCTTCAAACTGCAAATAAAATGTTAGCTTAAAGTGCTGGGTCTTCCAGATGAAACACAGAGAACAGGGTGCTGGATCTCAAACTTTAAAGCTAACCAGCTCTTGAGGGAAAAGATAAAATAGATGAGTTTCCCCTAAACAGTAACCCAGACACCTGCCACTCTGAGCACAAGCCAACAGACCTCATGATCCATCTTTCAGATGTAATTTTCAGGCATATCTCTTGCAACAGAATGCTTGTTCTTGCTGTATCCTAGGGTTCTAAATGTTAGCTAAGTCTCTCATTTTAAAATGTACCAATTATTGTATGCATGTATATTCCTATCACTCTATACCTCAATATGATGTGTAATTACCATACACCAATAAAAGCATTAAAAATAAATAAATAAACATAACCAACAATAGGGTATAATATATTTTAAAAAGTTACAGGTCAAGAACTGTTTGGAACATTAAAATGCATTCAGAACCAGGGTTTTCCTGGGACTTTATTCTCTGTGATATGGGGAAAAGGAGTATCTAGAAAACAGTATCATTGTTATTGGCCAACAACATCCAGTCTTATTCTCTTCTCCCTTGGGACCAAGACTGACTTTACCCTAAGGTACACTGGTATAAGCAAATTCCTCAGAAACCCCAGAGTATCCAGAGTCACAAACTACATTACTAAGGTGCCAAAATGTAGAAATGGAAAATTAAATCTTTATAAAATAGAGACAAGCAAGGAATTCTCTAAATTCAGTCATATTTTTTTAAAGATAACTCACATCCATTAAATAAATTTGAGTATAAGAGTTAACAAACTGTGAGCTCCATTAAACAAATTAGAAGAGTGGATGCAACCACATTGATTTTAGTGAAGAGAATGCTTTGGAAAAGTTTAATTTTGATTCCATTATGGAGGAGTGAGGTTCCATTTTCCCCTCTTTCACTGTGGCCTGATGTCTCTACTGACCCACATCAGTCTTTTTGCTAGTTGGCTAGCCCCAGAAAGTATGTGTGTTTATAAGCCTGTGTTTGTCAGGACTCTTAGTTGCACACAATAAACTAGGTTGTGACAGCTTTCCGCATAAAATAAGTTCTTGCTAAATTATATGAGATAGTTCATAAAATCACAAAGAGGACCAGAGAAATAGACAAAGAAGCCACCCAGGAAGGAATAAACCATCCACAGAATGGAACCTCTCTGCTAAAAACAACATTCAGACCCCAGGTGGCAGTAAGAAGGATCATAACTAGACAGAGTAGGTCCCAACACACTTTTCTCCAAAGTGGCCACTACTGCCCGGGCCCTCTGCTGACATTTGGACTCATTCTGGCTGTCACCTCACTTTGCTTACTGCCAGCCCTAATACTTCTTGACATAACCAGATACCCATACCTTCACTCTAGTTCAAGACTTTATTCAACATGGATGAAAATATGTAAGTATACCTAGCTACTAGTGTACAAAATCATACAAGGAAAAATTTTCAACATGCTATGACTTAGTTTTCATGATGCAGGTGAAAAAATGAATAAATATTATCAGCCAAATTTATTTGTAAAAAGTCTTATCAAGTGTTGAAGACACAGTATTTTACTACCTACTACCTAAAATAAAATAATTTAAAATAGAAAAGGACCCAAACAATATAAAGCCACAAAAACACTGGCTAAAAAGTAATTAAGCAAGTCATGACAAAATATAGAACCAAAAAGAAACCTTTGTTTAAGTTAAAGGGTAAGTTAAAGTTATAAGTGTAACTTAAACTAAGGGTAGCTTATTGTCACTGATCATAAAATGGTTGTAATTCCCAACAACCAAAATGGGAGAGTCAATACGTTATATGCTTTTCATTGTTTATTTAAAGAATGATTATCAGGGAAATATCTCTATTTCCTAGCTTTGAAGGGAGAAAAACTTACCAAACAGAAAGTACATCTAACAACAACAAACTCATGGTGTCCTTTATAATGATTTTTACAAAAGCTTAGAGACACACAGTAGTTCTATTTATGACCATGTTTTATTTCAGAGTTTAGGGAATAATTTTATATTGTGGTTTTGTGAAGGCATTTCTACAGAGAATCGAGATAATACATTTCAGTAGGTGGCTAGCTCATGGTGTGTTTTGATACCAAGATAAAGCCTAAAGAATCCGATAAAGAATAAATGGTTCAACTGTCTCTAATACTGGAATACCAATTTTCTCAGCAGGAGTTTTGATGAACAATGCATAAGAGTAAAGTTCAGACTGAAGTCCTCCCATGCAAGTGCTCTGTGCTACTGATTACCCAGAGATACATAAGTTCTCAAATGTAGGCAGTATCACAAGGACTGTACTAAGGAAATTAAAAAGCAAAAGTTGTTGTTTGTCTTTGATATAGGCAGCACACTACATAAGGAGAAAGGGAAAAGTTTGTCTTACTTTTTCTCAATAAATAGTTTTGAATTCAATAGTTTTGAACTAGTTCGAATACTTTCCCAAGAGTCAAATGGAACTACTAGAGTTCTTCATGTAAATAATGAGTAAAAGAAAGAAAACTGAACCTAGAATTAAAAAGCAGAGTTCCAGTCTTAGTTCCCTTAACTAAGTTGTGTGACATTAATGACTTTATCATTTCCTCCAAGCCAAAATAAAAGGAGGAAAGGCCATGATTAAAACAGGCCTTCTGGTTATTGAGACATAGTATTAATTATTTGTTGCTGTGTAACAAATGTCCCCAAAATGCAGTGGATTAAAACAATAGCACATACTATCTGATGGTTTCCTTGGATCAGCAATGTGGGCACAGCTTAGATGGTTCATCTGGTTCTGGGTTTCTCACAAGACTAAAGTCATCTCAAGGTTTAACTGAGACAGGTTCTCTTTCATGTTGTTGGCAGGATTCATTTTCTCATGGGCTATTGGCCAAAGGGCCTCCGTTGTCAATGAATTATTGGACAAAGACTTTCCTTGGGTTTTTGTCATGAAGGTGTCTTCATAGTGTGTCTTACAACATGGGAGCTGGTCCCATCAGGGTAAGTGAGTAGGAAACAGGGTGATGGTGAGATGGAAGTAACAGCTTTTTGTAATTTAATCACATAAATGACAAATTACTGCTTTTGCTATAACATTTCATTTGTTTTGTCTGTGTGTTTGTTATGAGTGTTTTTTGTGATACTGTGGTACTGGAGATTGTACCCAAGAGCATTCTACCTCTAAGTTACACTCCAACCATTTTTATTTTTTGTTTTGAAACAGGATATTACTAAATTTCTGAGGATCTTGCTAAATTACTGAGGCAGGTCTCAAGCCTGTGATTCCCTTGTATCAGCCTTCCAAGTACTGGTATCTATTAGTTAAAAGCAAGGAACTTGGTCCAGCTGGCACTCAGAGGCAGGGGATACATAAGATTCTGAGTACTAGCAGGAAAGAGTCATAGTAAGCCATTGCCACAAACACAGATATGGTAACCTGGGAGCTGAAGCTGAAGGCCAACTTCTGAGATATGATATAGAGTCATGGCTTTTCATAAAATTTAATAGGAAAAGCCATTTCAAACAAAAATTTAAAACCATAAGGATGCAAGGTTGTCATCTCTAAAGCACAGACTAAGCCCCCAAAGATGGTAGATACTTGGCATTATGGCCTCACCCAGAGTCAGCCTGGGCCCAATGCTAGACTCCTTTCCTCTTGACACTCAGGAGTTTAGACACAGGCTGGCAGCACTGAAAATGTGTGTTCAGCAACTGTCTACTAAGTATCCCTGACAGAGGAAGAAGTGAAGATCTGGTCTGATCGAAGATGGAAGTAAGCCACAGAATCACCCAGCTTCCCCTTCCAACCCCTGTCTTGCTCAAAATAATTATGACTTGAAAATATATGTTCAAATACTTATGTGAATATCTTAAATCTTGTGTTTCACAAAGAAAGCTTGAAAATTAATCACTGTAGTCAGAAACCACAGAAACCAAGTCATGTAAAGCCAAGGAATGAAGATTAAATGTATTTCCACTGGGAAATGCAAGGAATACACAAAACTAAGTGAGTAGAGTTTGAGTTGAAATGGAGAACTGGGACCAGACTGAGCTGGGAATAGGTAAAAAAAAAAAAAAAAAAACTAGAAAAGAAGTTCTCTGACAGTCTCAGTGCAACTCTGGGCTTCACTTGTCTTCTTATACATACTTGTATAAGAACATTCTTGAATGTTCTTGAACATTCTTATAGCAATGAAACTATAAATGAATAGAATTGAACTTCATTCAGATTAACTATATGTCCTGATTTTGCCAGAACAGTCCTGTATTATGCTTGTGCCACTAATAATAACAGCTTTTCTTGCTCTTAAAAATATCCCAGTTAGAATAATAAATTTTCTCTCACATTTATGGACACCAAGCTTAATAACATACATCTTTAAGGACTGTGTATTTTCTACTTGCCTCAGTCATGGCCTATGATGGCTTTCATTGGGTATAAACTGAAGCATGCTTACTTGGTAACTAGGAAAAGATGCATTGATGATGCCTTTCCTTATACTCACCTTTGAAAATCTGACCTTAAGAGGAAACTTCCAATATCTTCTCTCATTGTGTCAATTTTTATTTCTTGTCAAATAAATAAATTATCCTGTAAATTTGTAAGCTAACTGCTCTTGAGTTTTGGATCTTAGGAAGGGAAAGTGAAGCTGAGACCCATTGAGTAGTAAACTGTGCCTTCCAGAACTAGTAACAGATGCTGGGAAACATTATGGATTTCTCTGGGCTTTAGTTTCTTCATAAATAAATGAAGGACTTGGGGTAGATGATCTATATATTTCCTTTCAGATCTAGTTCTAAACATCTATGTTTGCAATAGTATGTTTGATCAAATATTTTTCAACCACTTCCTCATACTGGAAGCTATGTGGGTAGGTGCTGGAAAAAACATGAATAAATTCAGTCCTTTCCTTCAAAGGGACTGTGCATTAGTGGAAGACATAAGTAATAAAATATAAAATGTTGGCTATAAACCAGGTATGGTGACACATGACTATGACCCCAGTACCCTAGTGCTTGGGAGGTTGAGACAAGAGGACCACAGATTAAAGGCTAGCCTCAGCAACTAAGCAAGACCTTCAGAAATTTAGCAAGATCCTCTTTCAAACAAGGCTGGGTGTGTATCTCAGAGGTATGATACCTCTTGGTTCAATCCTCAATATAAAACAAGATATTGTAGGTAAACTCAGAACTTTAAAGAAGACATGAAAGATGAAAGAAGGTCTTCATTTGGATGGGGATAATTAGGTAAGACTTCTTGAAAGAGACAGCACCAGAACTGAGTCTTTAGAAGACATATAGGAATTAACCAGACGAAAAAAGATAACATTCTAGACAGAACACAGTAGGAGCAAAATCTTAGAGGCATAAAGTAACACTTACATGGGAGTGAAATAAAAATGGTTCAGTAGCTGAAGTGCCCAGAGTCTAGCTGGAATGCTCTGTAGAGGCTGATTATGCATGAGCTTAGACACAGGAATGTAGATGGCATCCTGTATTTAAGGATAGGCATTGGAAGAATCTTAAACAAGGAAGTAATATGTTCTAATATGGGGATTGACCAGATTGAACCCAACGTGGATTTCTCTTCCAGACAAGCATCTCTTGGATGATTAATAGGAGACTAGGAGAAATAAATTCTAAGACTGACAGAGTGTTCCAACCATTAAAACTAACAGAAATTCAGGAAACTACAGAGCCATCAGAGAGGCTACACAAAAACTGTCATTACTTTTGCTAATTCAAAATTAAGAAATATAAAATGTGAAAATTAGAACTCAGAGGCTTATTAGGTTAAATCCTTTCATTTTGGAGAAAATAAAAGTCATTCAATCTTGGATGATTCTTCTCTCCCTCTCCTCCCTCCTTCTCATTCTGACTCGCTCTAGGTCATGTTTCCTCCTACATTCCCATGAGGTTTGAAATCAGAATAAAAGCCCTTTTCTACCTCAGCTAGTACCTGCAGAGAGACAATTATTGGATAGCAAAAGGTAAAGTGACTTCCCAAAATATACAAAATACATTATATTTAAAAACATAGATATACATTCTTTTTCCTATATTTCTATATGGAGCTAAAATGTTTCCTTAAATATACAGATACATAGATAAGAGTATTTTCTCTTTTTTCTCAAACAAAATATAACAATAATGCATTATCTGAGATTTACAGTTTTGACTTCATTAAATAAAGTATGAGGTCAAAGATACATGTGAAAGAATCAAATCATAGCATCCTTCTAACTTTTTATTATTTCCTTTCAATCCTCTGAGTGGTCTCTGATCTAATTCAACAACAATTTTCTTCTTTCTCAACTAATTTTCGTCAGTAATTTTCAAATCATTCAGCTTATTTTTCAGAGAACCAATAACCCTCACTAGCATTTGTTATGTTTTGTTTGCTTCTTTAAAATAGCCATATTAACTGAGGTTAGATGATAGCACATTGTAGTTTTGATTTGCATTTCCACAATGGCCAAAGATATTGAACATTTTTTACATATTTACTGGCCATCTATATTTCTTGTATCTATTCAGATCATTTGTCCAACTGACCACATTGTATGGAACCAGCCAAGATGTCCATCAACAGATGAATGGATTACAAAACTATGGGATATGTACACAATGGAATTTTACTCAGCCATAAAGAAAAATAATATTACATCATTTTCGGGGAAATGGATGGAACTTGAGAACATTATTCTAAGTGAGATTAGTCAGTAACAAAAAGTAAAATATTGGATGCTCTCCCTAATATGCAGAAACTAGGAAGAAAAACAGTGATAGAAGGAGCTCTAGACGAAGAAGGAGGAACCATAGATGTACAACTAAAGGGCCCTAACTGAGGGGGATAGAAGGGAAAAGAGGAATTACCTACTGTACCTGATGTACACTCATAAAGATATCAAAGTCAATCAGTAAGCCAAACATAAGAAGGAGGGAGGGGGAGGGAATTGGGAAAGGGCTAAATGAGTGATGTGTGCATGTATGCCTCTACCACCTTATACTCCATTAAGATGTATGACCATAATGCACCAATAAAAAATTTTAAAAGAAACAAAAATAATTAAAATAAACAAAAGGGAAGAATATTAAAAAGCTTGACTATCCAATATTACTTTTCTGATGTTTCATGCAACTGTCTTACCATTACAACTGTAAAAAAAGAGGCTTTCTTACCACATAGACTTTGAATATAAGAGACAATAATTCTACAAATAATAGCAAGCAGAAACTAACTGATAAACAGAAAGAGATTTATTTTTAAAAGTAAGAATTTTCACTACAGAGGACTCACTGTTGATTCATTTAGGTTTCACATGTTTTTTGTTTTGGTTGCTTGGGTTTATTTATTCATTTATTTACTTTTGTCTCTTTGAAGTGAACACCATAAACAACAAAGCCAGGCTTTCTTCTGAGAAGATTAGGCCCAGCTCAGTACCTCTGCTTTATTCAAATACAATACTGAAAAACTAATAACTTGAAAAATGTGGAGCCTTTCTCTGTGTGAACAACATATGCACATGAAATGATAACTTCATTCCTTTTCTAAAGACTCCCCAATTGCTTCCTTATAATTGGCAAACAGAAAACCTGCTGGGCTCCCCCTTCAGCAGCAACAAACCCAAAAGGAGGCAGCAGATGGCACTCATCCTCCTGACTCCCAAAATCCATATGCACCTTTGAATTTCTCAGCTTCATGGCAATATTGGAAAATGATATGCTGCCATCAACAAGGGACACAAGATAACAGAGCCTTCTTGGATTAAGAGTTAGGTGCTCTGGAGAGAAACTAATGGTGGGTAATTTGGCCTAAGAATAAAAGACCACCTTTTAGGAGGAGCATGTTACAATCCACCAAATATGAATTTGGCAACTTGAAGTCTAAGCAGACAGTGAGGCTCTCCAATAATATCTTTTTCATGTTAACAATCATTGAAATTGAAAAAGCATATATTTTGAAATTCTATCAAAATTTTAGAAATTAGGCTCAGTGAGGCAATGAATGACAAATATCAGGGGAAGCAATAGATATATATCTTTCTTCTTTTTTTTTTTTCCCTAGGAATTTAACCCAGGAGTATTCTACCACTGAGCTACACTCCAGCTCTATTTTATGTTTCATTTTGAAATAGGGTTTCACTAAGTTGCTAGAGGTTTCACTAAGTCATTGAGACTGGCCTCAAAACAGCCAAAACTGCCATCCTTTTGCTGCAACTTCCAGTGTGCAACCACACCTGGATTTTTTGGGGGAAGGAAGTATTGTAGCCATACATACTAATGGAGTAAAAGTGGTAGAAGCATACATGCATACATCACTCAGCCTTTCCTCAGTTCCCACCCCATTTACTCCCTTCTCTTTCCTCATGTTTGGCTTAGTGATTAACTTTGACATATTTATGAATGTACATCATGTACATTAGGGAATTTTCCTCTTCCCCTCTCTGATCCCCCTCAATTAGGTCACCCTATTTGTTCATCTATGGTTTATCCTTCTTTGTCTAGAATTCATTAAAAACACAAACAACAACAAATGCTGGTGAGGGTGTGGATAAAGGAACTCTAATACATTGTTGGTAGGATTTCATATTAATACAAACACTTTGGAAAGCATTATGGAGGAGGATCCTCAACAGAATGGAATGAATTTACCTATAATCCAGCAATACCACTTCTGGGTATCTACCCAAAACAATGGAAACCAAACTACCAAAGTAGCATATGCATATCTATGTTCATAGCCACACTCATCTTTGATTCTTCTTTAAGAAAATTAATATAAAGGATAAATCTATTAAGATTCATCAAATATCTGAAGGATAAAAAGGCCCCTGGATTGCCTGGTGTGGTGGCGCACACTTGTAATCCCTGCGCTTGGGAGGCAGAGGCAGGAGGATGGCACAGGTTCAAAGCCAGCCTTGCTGGATTAAGAGATCCTATTTCCAAATAAATATAAAATAGGTCTAGAAGTGTAGCCCAGAGGTAGAAGAGTTCCATCCCCAGTACCACCTAGAAAGAAAAAAAAAGGCCCCTGGATTCATTGTATCACCATTTTTAGATATGTACTATATTCTAGGCTCTGTACTTTGGTAGTAGATATACAAAGATGGAAAACAATATTAGCTAACTGTTTTTGAACTCTATACTTATGTACCACATTGCTTAATTTTTCTTAACAATCCTAGGAATAAGATATTGTTTTTAATCTCATTTAACATATGAGAAAAATTTTCCAGGGTCACAAAATTAGCAACCATTAGACTCTGGATTTGAGTTTAGATAATCTTAACTGCAAAACTTACTGGATAACTACCATTCAATGTCTCCTCCAATACAAAAAGTCTTATACTCAACATAAATTTCATCAAGTGAAAGATTCAAAATAATACTTCTGAAAATCTTATGTCAGCATTTTTTTAACAGAATATGAATGGTACTTGGGAGGATGAGACAGGGGAATTTGAGGTTCACGATCAATCTCAGCAATTTAGTGAGATCCTCAGAAACTTAGCAAGACCCTGTTTCAAAATAAAAAATAAAAAAGGTTTGAATGTGTAGCTCAGAGGTAGAATGCATCTGCATTCAATCCCTAGTACCAAAAAACAAACAAAATTCATGAAAGGAAAGAACGGAGCCCATACTAAAACCACCTGGATAACAAGTCAATAAAGAATCTCAGTGAAGAACTGTTCTGGACAGCATTCTTGTAACTATAACCTAAAGACTTGACCATGTAATTTAGAGGAGGGAAGATTTTTTTTTTAAGTTTCAGATTCAATCCATGTGAGACCCAGGACCATGGATCGCAGGCCTAGGAGGGGAAACCAGAGGGAGGGAGAGCATGTGGGCCGTGCTCCTCATATCATGGAGGCCAGGCAAGAGAGAGATTGGGGGTGGAAGAAGCATATAAAACCCAAAAGCTGCACCTCCAAGGATCCACCCCCTCCAGCCACACCCTACTTGCCCAGTCTACCATCTAGATAAATCTATTACAATCCACTGCTGAGATTACAACCCTTAAGACTCAATTACATCAACTCCAAACACTAATGTATGAGCTCTTCAGGGCTATTGTATATATAACCATAACAAGAACACATTGATTACATATTTGAAAAGGTAAAAAAGCTAATTCAATCTCTGATCGCCTAACTAAATATCCTATTTCTCATAAGTTACTGCAGGACAGGGCAGGCACTATTCAATATTTTTCTTATGGTTTCTTTCTAGGAAAACTCCAATAGAGAAGCAGCAATATGAAATAAGAACAGCAAATAGCTGGGGTCCAGGAAACTAAATCATTAACAAAAAGTACATTTAAGTCAAACATCACATTACATACCTTAAATATATTCAAATTTTATTTGTCAATTATACCTCTATAAAATGGGAGAAATTGTTTTAAAGACACATATATTATAGACCCAACTGTGCTATTTATATACTTCATAACATTTGGAAAGTTGCTTATCTTCTATGGACCCTAAGATTTTCTTCTCTACTAAATTAGCACCACATTTTCCTTCAAAAAAACCTCACACATGTATTATAGATCTGCCAAAAGGCCCTACAGATATACAAAAATTAAGACATTAACCCTTGAAATAATCAATAACAGTATCCACCCAGAGGGTTATTTTGAGGATCAAATGAAGTTAGTGAAGGGTCCTGTAGGCATTCACACATATTCAATACTCCCTGAGCCAGGTGCTCTAGATAAAATAGTGGGCAATAAAGAGGTGACTCCATGGATAAAGCTCATATTGTAGTCTGCAAATAAATGAATACAGAAAAGTAAAGAAGATGGTAACTGCTAAAAGTCAGTAATTACTTAACATTGACTAAGGAGATAAGGCTACTTTAATTGGGTTAGTCAGTAAAGACTCCACTGAGGAAATGACATTTGAGCTAAAGCCTGAGGAACAGAAAGGGCCTCACCATGAGAAGATCTGAAAGTATCCAATCTAGGCAAAATAAGCAACAAGTGAAAAATCTCAAGGGCAGAAGCCAAACTTCCAGAAACAGAACTTAAGTCACTGAGGCTGAAGTATAATGATCAGGGAAAGAGAACTGCTTGTGGCATTAGAGAGGGGAGAGTGGAAGTAGTCATGCACATCCTTGTGGATAAGAAAGAAAGATGTCTATTATACCCAGTTGTAATGGCACCAGGTGAGGGCTTTGAGCAAGCATGCTACATAATCTGACTTACACTCTTAAAAATTTAGTTCAGTTTCTAGGGGAATAAAAGGAGACAGACAACTAGATATTAACAGTGGAGATGAATGGACATGGACAGATTCTATCCATATTGTATAGAAAATACTAAAAGAATTGCTGATGGATTGGACATGAGTAAGGGAAAGGGCAAAGGAAAATTTTTAAATAATATATGATTTGAAGTTTTGGAAACTGGGTATTTGTGATGCCATTTGCTGAAAAGGGGAACAGAGTTCTACTTTGACCAAATTCAAGATCCCTCTTAAACATCTTAATGACATTTAAATAGAATGTTCTATTTTGAGACTCAAAAGAAAGATAAAAACTGAGTATACAAATTTAGGATATATGTACAAATAGAAAGTAGTGTAACTGCCTGCCTAGTCCATTTTATTTTTTTAGGAGGTCATTTTAATAACAAGGACAAAAATGATTTAGAAAATGGAGGGTTTAATTATAATATAGCTCTTTGATAATCAATTGACTCAACATATCCTAGCAGGTTTGTAATCATCACTTAATTATTTTATCTATTTTGTTTAGTGTGTGTGTGTGTGTGTGTGTGTGTGTGTGTGTGGTACTGGGGATGGAACCCAGGGGCATTCTACCTCCAAGCTACACCTCCAGACCTACTTTTTATTCTTTATTTTGAAACCGGGTCTCACTGAGTTGCAAAGAGCCTCACTAAGTAGCTGAGGCTGTCTGCGAACTGTGATCCTCGGGTCTCAGCCTCCCAAGTGATAGGATTACAAGCATGTGCCACCATGCCCGGCTATCTATTTTGTTTATTTAAACTCAGCTTTAAAAAACTTTTTATCCTATTTTATAAAACCTGCACTATGTGCTAAGAATTTTCTACATACGGTAATAGTATCTATTCTGTTGTATATTTCATCTATACAACAACGTAATAAAAGCCATTGACTACTGTTTATTCATTCGTGATTTAATCTTAAGTCTAGTCAAATAATTACTGAATCATTAATCAATCTGACTGAATGAATAAATGTAATTACAATTTTTAACTTGTATGTGATTGAAACATCTGGGCATAAAAAGAAAAAAAATACTGTTACTTTCTAATAATGCCTAACTCATGCTTTTCCTTCTTTCTTTCTTTCTTTCTTTCTTTCTTTCTTTCTTTTTTTTTTGTGGTACTAGGGATCAACCCCGGGGACATTCTACCTCTGTGCTACATCCCCCATCCCATTTTATTTTTTGTTTTGAAACAGGGTCTTGCTAAGTTGCTGAGAATCTAAGTTTCTGAGGCTGTTCTCAAACCTACAATCTTCCTGTCTCAGCCTCCTAAGTACTGGGACTACAGGTATGTGCCACCATGCACAGCTAATTCTATATTTTCCTAATTGAGGTCTGAATACATCTAGTAAAATATTTATATGCCCCAGGCATACCAGAAGTCATGGGACTTTCCACAGGCTTCATATTTCTTTGGCAATTTGGCAGGTGAAAGGTTTTTCTAATAGAATAACCACAGACATACAAATGAGTAGAAGATAAACTTTGCAATGGTGGAAATAAGATGTGATACTTCTAAAAACTGAAAGAGTAGCCACAGACCACTTTGGTTTATACTACCAGAACCAGCCCTGGCTGTCCAGGTTCAGAGTCTTTGCCTAGCTAAGGGCTGCAAAAAGGCTTCATTATCCCTCTCCCTTTGAAGGAGAGTTTTCTCTCAACATCACAACAAGGAAAATAAAATTCATTCAAAATTCATCTCAGTTGTGAAGAAGAAAGTTTTGCAAGTTGAAAAATGCCAAGCCAAAGCACAAGAAAAGGCTCAGAACTCTCCGATTATCTCTCAAGTCCATCTTTATTGTCATCATAAGGGATAAAGAGAGAGAAAGCAGCCTGGGACTCCCAGCCCTTCCTGTAAGCCCTCCCCTGCACTTGATGATATGCAAGTGTGCTCTTTTTTCTTATTCAACAGCAGTCATTCTACTTGAAAGTCAACAAAGGTCAGGCAGTTAGGGAGAAGAGAAACTTAGACACATGCTTCAAACAGGCTGCACTGTTCTCAGGTGGCTCCCGGGCTGAGTTATGTATCTTCTCTTAGCCTGTCCTTGCTTTGGGAATCAGCCCCACTATACACACTAGAGTAAGGAAACAAATAGCAGAGATGAAAGCAAAGCCAGGGGTAGAAAAAAGCATATGCTTGGCTTTCTTCCATGTATTTGAAGGATGAGCCCTCAGAATCTGTTGCCTTTTTTCTGCTCTGGGCTTCAGAAAGACTAAAGGGAATGGAAATGTGCCCAGATTTTGTTTCTTTTAAACAGAGCCTTATAAAGCCTATCTTTTAGACTTACCCCATGGACTCAAATACAAATAGCAATGCCTTGGCCAGCAATCATGGAGTGCAAAGGCTACAAGGATAGATGTTATCAAATAAGATCAAAAAAATAAATAAAATGAAATTTAAGAACTTCTAAATAACCATTTCCCATTCCCATGTCACACTCTGTGGGTTTTTTCTCTGTACACACTGCTTTCTGAATCTTATTTTCTACAAAACAATAGTTCTATGAGGTCATTCTTTTTGCAAATACTGCTTCTTCTTTTGGACCTCTGCTACATAGACTTTGATGAATTATTATACAATATTATCATTGGGCAATGCATGATCTTGTTTATTTCATTCTTATTTACCCATTTACTTACTTAGCAATTAATATATAAATATGTGTAAATATAGAGTTTTATCACATACATACATATTCTGCAACACTATCCATTTAGTTCTTTCACTTTCAAATATTATGAATATGCCACACTATATACTATCTTCTAGACTTTGTGGATTAACTCCATTATGCTGACAACATTCATTAAAGTTGTTACATATTTCTATAGCTCATTTATTTTTAGTGCTATGTAATATCTTATATAAATAAATTATAACTTGTTTCCGTTTTCTTCTCAATGGTCATTATCATTTTGTGATTATCATTAGAGCTACTATAAACATTCTTAGAATGGGTACCTTGTCTTAAAGCTGTGTGAAAAAATATGATACTGGACTTAGCCATTTACACATGGTAGATTTACGTAACTATTTTATACTCTTCCCAACAACAACAACAACAAAAATATTCAGAGAATAACCCATCTAGTTATTCTAGTTTACATTTCAGATCTATGACATACAAATTATATTTTGAGCATGTAGACAAATGAAAATTCAATTTGAATTATGACTCAAAATATCCTTTAAACAAAAATGAGAAAGTATAAGCCCCACTTTCTCATTTTTGCTGTAATGTAAATAATGATATGGACCCCTCTAGGTTACATGTAAATGAAAAACAGATTACTAAGTGGATGCAAATCAGCAACTTGAGGGTGATAAAATATTGAGCTAATTTCTATATAGTTTAGGGACAAATTATATGATCTCATTTAATAGATTCACACAAATGATAAACACATAATAGATTTATACACCTACATGATGTACACACACATGCACACATACTCACACACACACACACACGCACACACACATACTGATTGTTCAAATAGAAAAGCTTGAGTATATTTCTCTGTTATTTTTTTAATTTTCTCATAGATTACACTGAGTTGGGAGAAGTCAGTCAAGTAATAACTGAAGTGGTAGGTTAGTAGAAATAGCACCAGCTAATGCTTCCTGAGCACTTACTATTTATGTTAGCTTCCATCGCTGAGAAAAATCAAGTTAAAAAAGGAACAGTTTGTTTCTACCCATGATTTTAGAGATTTCAATCCATGGTTGCTTGTTCTGCTCACTTTGGGTCTGTGATGAGGCAGAACATCATGTTGGGCAACATGTGATTGAACAAAGCTGTTCATCTCATAGAGGTCCAAAAATAGAGAGAAAGAAAAAGAGAAAGGGAGTGGAGTCCAACACCCTCTTCAAGAGCACACTCCCAGTGAACTCACTTCCTTCCCCTAGGCTCCACCTCCCAAAGTTCAACACCTCCCAATAGCTCCATAAGTTAGCAACCCAACCCTTAGCACATAGCCATTAAGGCATATTTAAGATCCAAGCCACAACACTATGTTCACATGTATTATGAGTTCAATAAACGAAAGGACGCCATGAAGTAGTTTCCTTATTATTTCCACTTGCCAATGAATACACTAAGACACAGAAAAGTGGACTCAGTCCCCATGGTTGTACAGCTATCAAGTTACAGAGATAGATTCAACTTCAGAACATCTGATTCCAAAACACTTGCCTTTAACTACTCTACTTGACACCACACAAGCAGAGTGGTCTCAGGCTTTGGCCACCTAATGGACCATACCATCTTTGTGGCCATGGATATGTCCTTCACCCTCTATAGACCTTAGTCTTTTCATCTTACACATGTTAGAGATGGGCTGTATGATCTCTAAGGTGCCTTCAACTGTAGCATTATTCTTTGTGTTTTGATCCCCATACAATTTATCTCTAATGATCAATTCTTTAATTTGGACCTAAAACATTAATCCTTGACTATTCAGTTATAGATACACAATTACATATATATATATATATATATATATATATATATATATATATATATTATACACAGTTGTACAATTAATGTCTACTGCAATATGATCACCACTTTTAAGGTCCAACAAACTTGCCTAGAGATACCAATCAAAAGAACAATACATAGTCATAAGGCAGAGGAAGGAAGATAGGGTGAAACACTTAGTAACCCTTTCTCCAGTGGCAAGGGTATAGTGAAGAGGAGAAATGAAAAGTAAGCACTGTAGATTTCAAGGGATAAAAAAAAGAGCTGCACAGTCAGGATGTATGTCTTGAGAAACCCTTGTTAACTTGTCCATAGACCTCAGGAACCCCAGGACTTCTGTCTGCAACATGGTCTGTATTTAGAGCTCAATTCTGTAGGCATATTTATACAGAATGGCTACTGAAAGCTCCCAGCTGTGGAATCCCGAAGCTGCAAACTATATTTATGTGCAAGGCTGCTAATCCTTGGTCCCAGCTCCGTTCAAGTCTATAGAAACATTTTGTCTCTGTAGACAAGTCCTTGTAAATCTCTCGTTGTCGAAGGATTTAGTTCACTGATTGTCAGCCATGAGCTACTTCATAAAACAACTCACAGAGGAATAGAGCCTTCTGCTCTGCCTTTGGCAGGGAGCTTGTTACACTAGATAACCTTTTAATGACTGTATTCCATTTTAACTCAGCTCCAGAGAGAGGAACTAAAAAGAAAGGAAAGATCTTTCCTTAATGCTATGCTTTTTTTTCATATTGTATCTACTGAGGCAAATTAGAAAAGATGGATAGAGGTTACTTTATACCCTGGAATCCTAGGGCCGTAAAACATTAAAATAGGCTAGTTGTTCATTGAAGAGGTGATGTTTCAGGGCTAAAAGATCCACTAAAATATGAAAAGACAAAGTTTCCAAACTAAAAATGGTACCAAATCTGCATCAACCTTGTTTTTAACACATGTATCAGCTAAGCTATTACTTTTTAATTCTCAGCTGTGCTTTGTAATGATTACTCTCATTTTATAAATTGAAATCTCTATTCAGGAGAAAGAATATTGGATTAAGGGGTAAAGAAGCATATGACTAAGTATATTAAAAAAAATTTTAAAGGGATTTTATGGATATTCATTCCTGAATCAAAAAAATTACAGGGGACTATTCTCTCTGAAGGAAGCACTGAGAACAACATAATTCTTAACTGAATTCTAAACAGAGTGGGATAAAATAAAGTCTTTAATTTCAATATTTGGTTGGAAGACAGGGTTTATATGAAAATAAAATCAGAGTTCTGAAAAATAGGATGTGGTGCATTAGCAAGTAAAGCACTATCTCCCTACCTTGGCCCCCTCCCCATATACACATACTACCATTAAAATGATCAGGGGATAGAATCTATAAGGTTTCTTCATTCAATTTACTTCTCATATACTTTGGACAGAAGCCAGCCACAATTTTCTCTAAAAATTCAGACAGTAAATACCACAAGCATTTGGTATTTGCAAGCATTTCCTCCTTCAAGGCCACAGAGTTACAACCACACAACTCCACTGCTATCACCCAAAAAATAGTCTTAGACAACATATGAATGTATGTGTGCAGTTGTGTTCCAAAAAAGTCTATTTATGGATGTTGAAACTTGAATTTTATATCATTTTACATGTTACAAATATTATTCTTCTTTTAATTTTTTCCCAACCATTTAAAAATGTAAAAAAAAAAGCCATTTTTAGCTCAGGGGCTGCCTGAAAACAGATGGTGAACCAGATTTGGTGCAGGCCACAGTTTGCAAAACCCTGATCTTGAGTCCTTACTATGCTTAAGAAAAGCAAAAACTGACATAGCAGATATATTGGGGGTCTGATTTACATAAAAAGATGTTGATCTTTGTTCAGCCAAGACCTAGTCAAAAAAATTGTCTTGATGCTAAATAAAGATATTTTGAGGCAACTGTCTATTTTAAGTTAAAATAAAATGGTGAAGTACATATGTACCACTTCTAAGATTTTTGGATTTTCCCCATTACAATTAATTTAGTTGTATAGTTATTTGTTTAATGTCTAAAGCCAGGCAGGCAGGGACCATGTCTGTCTTGTTTGCTGCTAGACTTCTGGCATAGCTACCCTTGTAATCATTAGATAAATGGTTTTTCAATCAGTGTGTATTATTGAAATAGTTATTGAGCAGCCTAATGCCTAGCACTCTTCTTGGCTCTGTAGACACACTGATGAACCAGAGAAGCATAGCCTCTGCTTTTTCATGGGGTTATATTTGGGAAGAAGAGATAAACATAATAATGAAATAGATACTTTCTCAAGAGGTAAATATCCTGACCCGGTGTGATGGTGCAGGCCTAAAATCCCATACTTGGGAGGCTGAGACAGGAGGATTACAGGTTCCAGCCTGAGCAATTTAGTAAGACCCAGTTTCAAAATAAAATACAAAGAAGGGGTGGGGGGTAGCTGAGGGGTAAAATGCCTCTGGGATCAATCCCCAGTACTAAACAAAGAAACAAAAAAAAGTCCAATCATTGCAAAAAGTAATACTTTAAAAATTATGGTAGTGCATATGTGCCTGTAATCCCAGTACTTGGGAGGCTAAGGCAGGAGGATTGTGGGCTCAAAGACAGCCTCAGCAACTTAGCAAGGCTCTCAGCAACTTAATGAGACCCTGTTTCCAAATAAAACATAAAGTATGGCTGGAAACATATCTCAGAGGTTGGATGCCCCTAAGATTAATCTCCAGAAACACACCACACACACACACACACACACACACACACACACACACACACACACACACTTCATTATGAGAAAACCTGTCTCACAAATAACAGCCAATAACTAACAAAAATTCTCTTTTCTCTGCCTATTGTAACATCTTGATATACCCTAAACATTAAAGTACTTGGGGTTTTTCCTGCCTTTCTCAGATGGAGTTATACACTCCAAAAGAAAGATAAATTACTCTTGTCACGCTAGTGTTTCTGAGAAGAAATGGCATATCCACCTGAACAGTTCTATGGTTCAGGCTCTGTGATTGGCTGGTTTTTACCTTAACCTCTGACCTACACCAACACCTTGATTCCCGGAACCTGTACACCTGTGTGCATGTTACCTTACATGCAAAGGGAACTTCACATATGTGATTGTGGTTAAGAAACTCCAAATAGGAAGAATATCCTAGATTATCCAGATTAAACTAATCTAATCACATGAGCCCTTGAAATTGGTGAATACTTCTCATCAGATTTTCAAGAAGTACTCCTGAAGGAAAGGCCAGAGCAATTCAATGAACAGGATAGATTCAACCTGCCACGGCTGGCTTCAAAGAGGGAGAGGGTCAGTAGCCAGAGCCTACTGGTGACCTCTAAAATTTGACTAAGAATGGACCCCAGTTGACTACCAGCAAAGGAACTAGGAGTTCAGTTCTACAAAAGGAAGAAATTGAATTATGCCAGCAACTGGAGTGATCAAGGAAATGGATTATCCCCTAAAAATTCTGGAAAGGTATGGCAGCCCTATTTATAACTTGATGCTAGTCTTTGGAGTCTCTAAATAAATAGGAACAAAGTATACCAAACCTCTCTTAACAGAAACTGTGAGATAATAGGTTTGTGTTGTTTTAAGGCATTAAGTTTATGGTAATTTGTTACAGCAGTGATTTCAAACTAATACACACTGTTTCTAAGAATGTCTTTGAACAGCACTGCCCCTTCTATGGGGAAAGACATTTATGCCAAGAAAATTGAGTCCCCTGTGCCATGTAATTCATTCAGCAATCTCTCTAATGATGGTATTTTTAAAAGAAACTTGTAATGCTAATTACCACCTAATTATTTCAAACAGGGTGTAATCATGGGCAATATTTCCAGAACATGCAATACAATTAAAGTGACAAAGTCACTTGGATTATGTGAGCAAAGCAAGTGGATGATAAATATCATCTTGCTGAATCAAGATTCTCACTTAGACTAATAATGGATTAATCTGTATGTAAATCACATCATACAATTACAACTTCTGTTTGACATTCTGTCTGCTTTCAGATAAAAAAAAGGAAAACACAGACACACTTTCCTGATGGTAATAAGTGTCAGCACTGTGCAATTGAAAAACCACTCACAATAATACCTGTCTCTGATTATGTCTTAAAATGTGCAGGATTCTCCCTTTATTTTTGAGATTGCTTGATTTAATGTCATTTCAGAAGATATCCAAAAGGAAGAGCTATTTTGTTCAATACAGAAAACAAAGGGTGTTTTTTTTTTGTTTTGTTTTGTTTTTTATCTTACCTCAGGATATAATTTGAGCAAGGCTACAAGTCTCCCATCCCTATTGGACTTCTTGTGCTTTGGGGTTTTGTTCTTATTTTTTTCACTATCACAAGGTAAACCTAGAGATACCCAGCACAGAGTCATTACTCAAAGTGTCAAGAGATCTAGGAGCCAGAGGAGCAGAGATGAGTGGCAAGCCTGGTTTGGGCAAGTAAAAGATAAGAGACACAGGAAATTCTGGTGACAGAACCAAAAGAAAAAGAAAAACCTAAGGAGTTCTACTTTGAAGTCTAAAGCTATTTCTGAAATCCTGGAGAGGACACAAAAACCACTTGTAAGAATTGACTTGTTTGCTTTCTTGTCTGTCTATGTGTGAGGTTTTGTAGGAGCAGGGGAATGCTTCAATGGATGTTTTATCAAGGAAATGTTCAAAGCTCAAGCCCTAAGAGAGAGTTTGAGCTGAGTAAGTGCTGAATTCCCCCAGGAAACAGTAGAGACTATTTAGCCTGTGGTGTGTGGGGGCCAGCTTATACAGGCTCACAGGAACCAACTGTTGGCATCTATTCTCAACTCCATGTTCACTACTGTCTCATTGGTAGTTCAAGAGTATTTACATGATGGACATCTGGAACCCCTACTAATCAGTGCACTTGTTCTTGGAGAATCAGTGGTCATGAATTAGCTAAGATATGATTGTTTTCCCAGGAAGCTTCAAGATTACAAAGGCTTCCCATGTTTTATCTAAGTGTCATCTCATTAAACCATTGCTAACTGCTCTATTGAAAATAGGATCTATCATTCTTCTCTACCACTGTGGTTTCTAATGTCCCAATGTACATTAGAAACACCTAGAGAGCTCACCATCCAGGCTAATCAGATTTGAAACTCTCTCTGTGAGTCATTTTAGACATGGCTGAATTAAGGCTCCCAATTGATTCAGATGTGAAGCTGAAGTTGAGGGCGATTGTTTTAGCCTCCTTTCTGTTTGTCCTTCCTAATGATTGCCATTATCTGAAGTCATGTACTCTCCTTCTACACAATACATTGGATATGAGTATGGACATTGTATGATTGGTCAACTTTCAATTATTGGAGTCTAGAATTATGTCAGATGCATGGGAGTCAATGAGCCATATTTGGGGAAGAAAGAAAAGTAGGAAAAAATAAGGAATAAGGAGAAAGGGTGGGAAAGGGAAAGAGAGGGTAGAAGGAGAAAGGGAGGTAGAAAGGGGCTGTCTTCAGGTTGTATAGCTGGCTTCTCTGAGAGGATATTACACTTTTAACTGATTTATTACTTCCCCAGGACATGAAGGAGAAAGAAGATAATGAACAAATTAAGAAACTGGCCACAGGGACAGCCTAAAAGCCTGAGGAGAAACATGAACAGTTTGAAGCCCACCACCAAAACAGGAAAACTAAGGATTAATACCTACAATGACATCTGACAACCAATTTTGAGATTTTTTTTTGTTCTGTTATTACACAAACCAGCTTTGAGTTAGGGCTCTTTGAAGATCAAAGAGAGAGGCTCTACTTTCCCTTGGGATAAAATGGAACAGGGGAAAGAAGGAGAGCCACGTTGTTCTGCTCGCCAGGATGCCAGTCACATCATAGTTGACATGAAAAGCACCCCCTGGGTTGTGCAGTGTATGGCCATACTAGCAGTCTCTGAACAAGAGAACAACCTGGAAGGTATATAATGAAGTGGATTGATCAGAGAAGAACCCAAGGAAAGGGTCCAGACAGATGTTATAAATAGCAAGTACATTAAATGTTTCCCAGGTAACCTCAGAAATAAGTGTGAAAGGGCTAAGACCTCTCACAGTCACATGGTCTGGGTATGGGTTTTTTACACTATGATAGTAAGTGAAAGGGTGTCTCCAGGAAGATGAAAACACATATGCTTGCTGTGAGCAAAGCTGCACAGTGAACCAGCAAAGCCAAGCAAGGCTTCATGTGGGTGAACACTGAATATATTTGTAGCACAATTCATATGCAGAAAAAAAAGGTGTCTAAGCAACGAGAGGAATTTAGTTCAGAATGGTGGACCCTTAAAGGACTAGGAAGATGCTGGCTAGAAGAAGAAAAAGGAAGAAGCTCAACTGATTCACCTCCTACCCATAAAAAGTATATGTTGTTGCTATATCAGAGATAAAATACTATACAGGTTTGATGGTTTCCAGGATCTCAATAAATCTGTTCATACACCCTGAGTGCCAGAGATACAAGGCAGTGTCTGTGGGACCTGGTCAGTATCAGATGGCACTTGGTATAAAACGCTGAGAACTAGGTAGAGAGACTTTGTATCAGATATACAACATGTCACTGAATATTTCTGTGTCACTTTCCCAATAGCTACCATCTCACAAGGAACTTGTGAAAAATGAAATGTACAAAGTGATGCTCACTGGGACCAAACTAGCTTGGCCACTAGGGGGAGGCAAAGGGAAACCGGAAGCTTGGGAATACAGCATCAAGGGCTGTGGATGGAAGGAAAAGAAGTAGTGAGAACAAGCTTCCTTCCCCACAACCTAGCAGAGGAAGAAAACCTTCAAGAGGAGTGATAACAACAAACAAAGCAGAGGAGGAAGAGCTTAGATTTTTATTTTGCTTGTCTGAAACTGCCTTTTAAACAGAACCCTAGTTTGGTCCTTTTCCCTAGATAATCCTCAAAGAAAGCTCAATTTTATTCAAACTGCCCAATGAATAGATGGGTAGGTGACCTGAAATGTGCTCCATACACTAGGGAGCAGAGAGTTGGTGCATGACATATGCCTGAGAAAGCAAAGCAGCCTGCAGTAGTAAGAGAAGCCTGCTAGATTGGTTGATACTGACAGATGGACATTCACAGAAGAGAGTACCAGTATAACGGGCACCTTGGGTCTTGTCCAGTAGGTCTCTGAACTGGACAAAGGGGATCCTGCAGAAACTTCAAGGTAAATGCTAAATTCTAAAGTCCCGTAAAAGGACTGGTTTCAGAGTTGGGTATGGTGGTGCATGCTTATAATCACAGCATTTGGGAGGCTAAGACAGGAGGATTGTGGTTCATGGACAGCCTTAGCTACTTAATGAGGCCCTTTGCAACTCGGTGAGAATCTGTTTCAAAAATAAAGAATAAAAAAATAGGGCTGGAGGTGTAGCTTGGTGGTAGAATGCCCATAGGTTCCATCCCCAGTACCACACACACAAAAAGGACTGGTTTCAGTCAATATTCTCACTGATATAATCTAAAACAACTGGCCACAAAACTTAGAGAAAGGAAGATTTATTTGCTTACAGTTTTTGAAGATTTTGGAGTTCAGTCCACATGAGGCTGGATCTGTGGAGCTCAGGGCATGGCCTTGGGAAGCAGAGAGACAAAGAGAATAAGGCTTTGTTCTCACATCATGGAGGGTGGAACCAAAGAACCAACAAGCAAGGGTATTCAAAGAAAAGAGTACAGTCCCAAAGGCCACACCCACCTTCTCCAGCCAAATGCTATCTGCCTAGGTTACCATCCAGTAAATCCTTTATAATGAATTTCTTCACAGATGAGATTACAGCCTTAATGACTTTATTATAGCAACTTTGAAAATTAATACATGAGATCTTCAGGGGTCATTCTATATCTAGTCATAAAAGGACCCATAAGCAATCTCCTCAGGCAAAATAAATTTGAAGCAAAGTCCCCAGAAAGAGAATCTTGGGGAAAAAAAAAAAACTTTACTGTTGACCCAGAGAGAATAAATAAGTTGTAAATAGCCATTGTGTGAAAGAGCGAGGAGCCAGTTTAAGACAGCACTAGTTCACAGTAGACCTTTTCCGTCATCTTTCTTCTCCTCTAAGCACTCTGAACTTGAGTCAACAACTAACTAGGAAGATGAGAAGGGAAGAAAAGTAGGAAGCAGAAACAAAGAACAGAAGCCAATCATTTCTCCTTTCCTCCTGCCGAGTGCCTACCTGAAGCAAGCCCCAGCTCTAGAAAGGGAGGAAAATATGGCATTAAATCTTAATTATTTAACTAATATCTGTGCTCAAGACTTGTTTGCAACCTAAGTGACCCAAGAACTTTCTATTACCTAAGAAAAAGAAAATCAGAAATGTGACAGGCACAAAGAGGTAGGGCATCTTCCCCCGACAGACAAATAACTTCTCTTGCCATTAAAATTATGGGGTACAAAAAAAATCTTAAAAATAAAATTTTTATTGTGTTCCATCATTTGTCTTGTTTAAAAAATTAGTGACAGACTTCCGGGAAGATGGCGACCGAGAAAAGCGGGGCTTAAGAGTCCCGCTAACAACCAATCTCCATTACCACAAAAAGAGCGCCTTTCATAGCCAGAAAACACCATCATCAGAAAAACAAAAAAACCACCAGGCTCCAGAGAGAAAGCGGACTGAGAACAGAGCGCAGGGCCACAGAGGAGACACACGTGCCCGAGGACGCGGCAGCAGCGCCATACTGCCGGCGGCAGCGGCGAACTCAGCGGACGGCTACAGCAAGCCGAGGTGAGCCGATGCGGACAGCCAGGCGGGATCTTTCAGCGCAGACAGCATTTAAAGCTCCCAGTGGCTGAGCTCAGCACACGCTGCAGGGATTCAGAGTGAAAATCAAAACCAGAGAAGAAAAAATACGCCAGCCTCATGGCCGAGGGCGTGGCAGAGGCGCCATATTGCCACCGGCGGCGGCAGCAGCAGTGAATTCACCGAGTCCAGGACAGCTACATCTACGTACTCAAGAACAGTGAGTCAAATTGCGGGCCACAGAGGAAAAATCCCAGTATTGTGCCTCCTGGGACTTGACCCAGTGAGGGAGTGGTGGTGGCAGAGATATCACACCATAGGAGAGCGTGCAACCTGGCACCCCCCATAGTTTAAAGCAGCCTCTATCGACTTCCTGGGTCGGAGACTCTATGATACAACCCAGTAAAGGAGTAGTAGGGTCTGAGATAATACAGACTCGAGATCCAGAGCACCTTAAGTGAAGCCATAGTGACCCAAGGGAAGAACCCAGAGAAGGCACAAACCTCCGAAATCATGGGAAAGAGGAATAACACTGAAGTAATGAATGTGCACAACCCCACAACATCAGAACCTGATAAAACAGAAAATCAGAGATTTCTAGAAGATCAAATCAGGAAAATAACTGTAGAAATAATAGAGGTGCTTCGAAAAGAACTCAGAGAGAGCCAAAAAGAGATAAAGGATGCAATTAATGAAGTAAAGGCCTCAATTCAAAGCACAAACAACCGATTAGACCACATGGAGAACAGAATCTCGCTCTTAGAAGATGAGCAATCCAAAAATGAATGCATAGTTTCTAATCTAGAAAAAGATATCCAACAGCAGGAATCTGACATTGAAGAAATATGGGCCCATCTTAAGAGAGCTAACCTAAGAATAATTGGAATAGAGGAGGGAAAAGAAAGTGATATCAAAGGGATCAACAATCTCTTCAAGGAAGTAATAGCAGAAAATTTTCCAAATATAGAGCAAGAGGTTGATACACAGATCCAGGAAACTTATAGAACTCCCTTTAGACAGGATCCGAGAAGAGGATCCTCACGCCATATAATTGTCAAAATGACCAATGTGGAAGCCAAGCAGAGAATCTTAAAGGCAACAAAAACAAAGGGCCAAGTGACATTCAGAGGCAAACCAATTAGAATCACTCCAGACTTCCCAAACCAAGTCATGAGAGCCAGAAGGGCTTGGAGTAACATATTCCAAACTCTGAAAGAAAACAACTTCCATCCAAAAATTTCCTATCCAGCAAAACTTTCTATCAAATTAGATGGAGAAATAAGAAGCTTCCATGACAAACAGAAACTGAAGGAATTTATGTCTTCAAAACCAGCGCTAGAGAAAATACTCAAAGAGATTAACTACAAAGAAGAAATAGGTAACACTCACCAGAACCAGAGAAACAAGAGTTTCCATCCAACAGACAACTAAGATTGGTTATCTGTGGAGATTCATTATTTATGTTAGTCTTTTACCTATCTCTAAATTGTATTGTTTGCCTTTATTGTTGTTAATTTTTACGATTTCTAGTTGGAATATTAATATACCTTCAGATATAGCATTTGGAAATATTTTATCCAATTCTATTAGTAACTTTTAACTCTGTTTACATTGTCTTTGGATATACAATATTTTCTTTTATTTTTTAGGGAGTTTGTATATTCTTCTGTTGCCTGTGCCATTGAAATCATATCCAAGAAATCACTGCTAACTTCAATGTTGTGAGGTTTTATGACCCAGATTTTCTCCTAAAAGTTTATAGTCTTAAGATTTATATTTAGGTCTTTTATCTATTTTGAGTTAATACTTGTATATGGGATTAGGTAAGGGTCCAATTTTATTCTTTTCCATGTAATTATTATTTTTCAACAATATTTAGTTAAAAGATTATTATTTCCACCACCAAATGTTCGTGGAAACCTTGTCAAAAATAACTTGACAATATAGGGAAGAAGTTAGCTCTAGGCTTGTATTTAACTCCAATGGTCTATATATCTGCCTTTAGAACAGTACTACACGGTTTCAATTATTGTAGCTTTATATGGTTTGAAATCAGAAAATATACATCTTCTAGCTTTGTTTTTGCTTCGAGATTGTTTTGGGTATCTAGAGTCCATATTCCATATCAGGATAGATTTTTTTCTGAAAAATAAATATATGATAGTTTCACCTAAAAAAAAGAAAAAAATATTCTCTGGTAAGAAAGAAAGCAAAAAGAAATATTGAAATGTTATCTTTAAGTCATCAAAAGCTTGGTATTAGACAAATGAAACTGTTATGTGAGATTATCATTTTTAATTTTGGATAAATTGCTATAATACTAGATGTCAACCACTAAGCCAAGCATGGAAGGGAGGGATGGGGAGAGAATGGGGTGGGGATCGGGTGGGGGCTGACTGGGCGATGTGTGCATGTATGTCTACAAAAGTTTGTATCCCACTATGATGTATGAATACAGTGCACCAATAAAATAAAAAAAAATAATCACAGACAAAAAAAAAAAAAAAAAAAAAAAAAAATTAGTGACAAAAATAGAAAAATCCTATGACTTCCTCATAATTTTTTATCTGCAAAGTGGAATAAGGAATAAACTGGGGGGGGGGATTATTAAAAATAAAACCCAGAGGCATTCTACCCCTCAGCTACATTCTTCTCTCTCTCTCTCTCTCTCTCTCTCTCTCTCTCTCCATATGTGTGGTATGTATGTATGTATCTGTGTGTGTGTGTGTGTGTGTGTGTGTGTGTGTGTGTGTATATATATATATATATATATATATATATATATATATATATATATATATTATAGTGGTACTGGGGTTCCTGGAAACCCTTCTACCTCCAGGCTATACTCCCAGACCTATTTTATATATTTTTTTAAATTTGGAAATAGGGTCTCTTAAGCTAGCATGGCTGGCTTTGAACCTGCATGGTCCTCCTTTCTCTGCCTCCCTAGCGCGGGGATTACAAGTGTGCGCCACCACACCCAGCTATATCTTGAAATAAACCCTCACTAAGTTATATGATCTGATTACCAATCTACAATCTTCCTGTCCCAGCCTCTCCCTAGTACTGGGACAAAAGGTGTGTGCCACATCCCATTAGTAGTAAAATAATTTCTAGGAATGGAACTTTCTCTTCCAACAGCAAGAACTGTGGTGCTGGGAAGAGATTCTAACTTCATGGTGACAAGGTCAGACGTGATCTTGAAGAGCTAAATAGGATCTGTTGAGAGCATCATAGAACCAGAGACACCTTCCTAACAGTCAGGAATATACTTATCAAAAGAGGTTGGCAGCCTATACAATCATTATCTTATGTGTAAGAAAGAAGTAGCAAAATGAAAAGTGAAAAAGAACCCCCTGTCAGGTCACACTAAGGAAAGAGCAGCAATTAATTGCTCAAAAGCTAGAGGCTTTGGCATAAATATATACACAGTGATAAATTGCTCCAGTTATATGAGAAAGAAATTTTCAAATATGATTAAAACCTATGATCAAAACTTGAACAGGAAGGCCACCCCCCTGTTTCAAGTGTAGGGATCAGTGGGACATTTTTCAAATAATATAGAGAACACTCTCAAGGGAAGAGTAAAGCCAGAAGCTTAAAAGAAAAAAAAAATCTATATCCCCTGCTGCAATATACTTAGTGAAGTGAAGAACTAGAAGAGACAAAAATGGTAAAATTGGAGCTGGAATAGGGAAAATCAAAGAGCGAGTGAGAAGTTTGTGTAGTCTGAGTGATAACAGAAGAAGGGAGTTTCAAAAGCCTAAATTCTCTGTCTAAGGTATCTTAAAACCAGGAGGATCAAAGGGTGAGAGGGTACGCAGGAAATGGAAAAAAGGCCCGGTTGAGACAGCGTCCACGGGGAACTCTAGGCTAGCCGTGGAGATGAGGAAAGGCACACCCACAAGGAGCAAAGGAGGCAAAGAAACGAATCAGGCATGTGGGGCTCCTGGAGTTGCTTTTAATTGGGAGGTGGAGACATATGCACGATTACCTTTAATAAAAGGAAGAATTGGAGAAGTGACACAGAAACACAAACTAAGAGAAAATAAATTAAAGTATTTTGGGAATGGGACCCTAAAATGTCAATGGTTTGGGGTGGAGCAGAATTTAGATGGCAACGCTTGGGTGAAAGGCATTCTTGAAATACAGGGCAACAGGAATGAGCCAGAAGATGGCAAGATGGATGGAGAGAATGGTGAGAGGCTTGATGAAGCTAGTGCTAATTCCAAACACACACACACACACACACACACACACACACACACACACACACACAGAGGTTTCATCAAGGTAACAGCTCACAAGTATATGATAAATTACATATATTCAATCAATGTTGAATAGAAGCTGATAGCTGATTTACTGACTTAAGTGCATTAACTACTGAAATGAAATAGTTCATTGAAATTGTCTGCTGGTAGTGTTCAAAAAAAAAAAAAAAAAGACTTGAGTGTTTCACTGTTACTAATTTCCACAGAAAGTGAACCACAAAGAATTTCAGAAGACAAACCTAAATATTAACCAGAAGTTTATTTTGTATTTTTTTTTTAATTTCTAACTTTCGTAGTACTCTACTAACATACTTTGGTCAAGAACACAAATATTTTTCAATTCCATTGTGGAATGCCTATATGATTTGTTTGGTATATCTTCCATGGATATATCAATAAATATAATACTCCACCTGTGAATACTTAAATTTTAAAATAAAAATAAAAATGTGAACAAAAGAGGTTACTCCTAAATGTCAGTTGTGTCAATTGTAAGCCTCGGGCCACCACCATGGGGAACAGAGTCCTCTAATCAGAGAACAATACTTGAGGTGTTTGTGTCTTTGAAAAGTGTAAGAATTCACAACTGTTCCAAACACAATCACCGCATTATTTTACTAGAGGTGCTTTTCTATCCTTTCCAGTAAGTTTAAGTTATCTAAGTTTCTACATCCTTTTTGAGCCTCATATCTCAACACTTCAGTGCTGAACTGAGCGTGAACTGTGGGATAAATTAAATGTGAGAGCAAACATTTTCTGTTCTGTGCCAAAAGCTTTCACTTTATTCAAACCTGTGAAACCTGCCAGTTCATCAACACATGATTTTTCTTTGAGAAATCATATGTGGCATATTTCTCGACTAAAACTGACATAGATGGTCCTAGAAAACTTTACTACTAAAGGTCTAATGAAAACCAGTCCTCTGCAATGTCACACTTTTCAGAAAAGCCTTAATGTCTTTCCTTTAAAAAAAAAAAAAAGAACTGGTATTGAACCCAGGAACATTCTACATTTAAGCTAAGCTCCTGCCCTGTTATAATTTTTATTTTGAAACAAGATCTCAATAAGGTGCTGAGGCTTTTGCTAAATTTCTGAGGCTGGCCTCAAGCCTGTGATCCTCTTGTCTCAGATTCCCAAGTACTGAGATTACATGCATGTGCCACTGTGCCTGGCTGCATCATTTCCGTGAACGGATTAGCTATTTTAATGGCAGCAGAATAAGTCCCATTTTTTCTTACAGCAGTGGACATGCCTCTAGTGTTGTACTTTCGTTTTATATTCCCCTTTTCCTTTAAGAAAACTCAACTCTGTTTTTAAGGGCTCATCTTCTTTCTTAGATTGCTACCTTTGCCTCTCTACTGAGTGCAGTACAAGCATTTTATCCAAACAGAAATACCTTCCAAGTATGAAGTATTATAACCGTACCTAGTTCTTTTCAACTAATATGAGGGGAGTAGAAATTATTTTCATTTATTTTTGCCTTGTTTCACATAAATTTAAATTGTTAAGATACTTAAGTCATTTGGGGTATTTGGCGATGCATAATGTATAAGCAACAGCCAACAAATAGGTTGAGTCCCCTATAGATGAGACAAAAAGAGAAAAAGCTTAAAAAAAGTGGTGAAAAGTTAAAACTGTGAGACACTGATGTGATGTGCTAGGAATGTGGAAGTGTTTTGGCTTTAGGGGTGAGAATAGAATATTTAACAACTCTATATATTTAAAAAACATTTGAGAACCAAATATGATAATAAATGACAGAGCTTTGGAAAGTATAAAGTATTATGTCAAAATAAGCAACTCTTATAAATAATCAACTCTGTTTTATAAAATGTCACTAGCAATCGTATTTAAGGAAAGATGTTGGCAGAGATGTGATGGATCTTTCCCTTATCTTGAGGTCATTTCCACCTTTGACCTGATCCCTTGTATCCTTGAAGCCATGGACTCAGAAGGTCTGATTTATTCTTGTCTAGATGCAGCTGGTGAATATTTTGGCCTTGAGCTGTGATAGCTCAGATCTGCCAACATCTTGGAATGTTCTATATGAGAGAGGCTTCCCTTCCTTTCTAGGCCAGACCAGTGAGAGTAAGCGTTTTATTTCAATGTCTATAGCTTTTTCAAACAAATATTTTGTCAAAGATAAGACAAGGTTTTTCCACCTTGAGAGGGAAATGTCACCTGGTCCCTGCCTCTGGCCTGAATCTAGTCAACAGAGAGCTGCCTCCTGGGTCCAGAGTAGAGAAGAATAATGGTTGAGATCTGAGCTATCACAGCTCAAGGCCAAATTATATTCACCAGCTGCATCTAGACAAGTATAAATCACACCCTCTGAGTCCGTGGCTTCTAGGACACATGGGATTGGGTCAGAGGTGGAAATGACCTCAGGATAAGGGAAAGATCCATCACTATACCAGTGGGTACTATCACATTTAGGGTTGGATCATCCTCATTAATTTACTCAGCCAAACAACACTGTGAGCCTGGCAAATGCTGACCACACACACTGTGATTGCAAATCTTCGGTGCTCTGCTGGCCCTGTTTTTTTGATGGATGAAATGACTACTTGCCAGGTGATAAGACATCCTGAATGAACACCAGCCAGTCCTGGGTGCTTAGACAGAATCCAGGGAAAGCAGTGTCCATCTCTAAAAATGCAGAGCAGGGGTCTGGTGGAAAGGTTTGTTCAGCCTCCAGGCCCTTCAGTAAGAGGAACGAACAAAGTGTGTCACAAAATGACAATGGGCTGCCTGGAGTCAGTAAATCCATCAGTCAGAGGTACTGTCCAAGAATCAGCTGTGCTGGTGCTGGGAACCTAGTTTCTCCTTGTGGCTGGGAAAAGGTGACCAAGCTGTGATCAGACCCCATCATGAGTCAGCACTGCAGCCAGATGGCCCGTGCCCCCTACTAGGAGCACTACAGAACAATGGAGCATCTGCCAGGGGCAAACCAGCATCAGGACTCCTTTGCAATATAGCTATTTTTCCCTTTTTCCCTTTCCCATGCTGTATTCCTCTCATCCAAAGCCAGACAACTAGCAAATATTAATTAAGCTTCATAGAATTCTGTCCTAAAAGTGCACAGAGAAGCTCTCACCTGCATTTGAGAAAAGAGGAGAGATATTTTTAGTATTTGCTAAAAAACCACGACAGAAGATTTGTCAAGGTTTTTAAGTTGTGCTTTGGGACTTGATCAATGAGGAAAAAATAGATTTTCCTAACAACCCAAAAGCAGTGTAATACAATAAACTAGTAAAACTAGGATTCTAATCTTGGATCCAATATTTCCTAGGTGCATAATCTTAGTGTACCAGTCAGCTTTTTGTCACTGAGACAAGTACCTAAGAACAGTAACTTAGAGGAGAAACATCTATTTTGCTCATGGTTTCAGAGGTTCAGTCCAAGGTCAGTGGACTCCATTGCTCTGGTCTTTAGGTAAGGCAGAGCATCATGGGGGAAGGGTGAGTTAGAGGAAAACTATCCTTATGGTGGATAAGAAAAGAAAGGATATATATTCCCCAAGGGGACACCTCCAAGGTCCCATCCCCTCCAACTCAGTTCCTGCATTTTCCACCACCTCCCAATGGCCCATTCAGCTTTGAATTCCTGGATGGATTAATCTACTAATGAAGGCAGAGGCCCCATGATCCAATTCCTTCCCCAAAATCCTACCTCAGAATATTGCTGCTCTGGGGAATGAACCTTCAACACATGAGCCTCTGATGGGCATTCTAGATCCAAACCATAATAATAACTGAATGTTTTAACTCTCTAAGCCCCTAAAAATATAAGAATGGTGACACTGATCTTGCCTGATTCTAACTCAATGGTATACTGTAAATAGTTTTTTTTTTTAATTTTGAGACACAACTATTAATGAATATTAGTATGACTATCTGTCTTATTATATTATACCAAATTAGAAAAGAATGAAACATGAACAAAGTAAGATAAGATTCCATCAAGAAAGTTCATGTCTCTGAAGGTAGTTGCTATCAGTGCTGAATTAAATAAATATGTACAGAATCACTGATACTTCGTGCTGAAAGGGAATTCAGAAGGTCTTTAGTTGGTACAGTGCCACAGTGGTGGAAAATGTGAATTTTGAAGTAAAACCACCTGGGTTCAAATCTCAGTTCTGCAACTTACCATCATGGGAAAACCATCTATCTTGCTTGACACTTAGTTTCTTATCTCCAAAATCACAATGATGATTGGAAGTGTCCTATGAGGTTATTTTAGATAAGAACCAAACTAACATGTATAAAGTGTTCTGAATGTTATGTTAAGTGCTCAGTAAATGCTTACAAAACGTAAACTATCATCACTTCACTGTGGCCAAATACAAATGAGAATCTGAACCCATATCCAATTCTTTCCCTAAACAACTATACAGAATTTTCTGGTATCTGTATGACTTAGGAAACTTAGAAGACTAAAATTGGTTGAGTTCCTGGACATTTCCACTTATCATGAGGAGTGATCTTCCCTGTGCCTCAGGTCTGGTCCAGTGGAAAAAAATTAAATTTAGAAGAGAAAAAGCAGACTAAGGTAGATTGACGAGAGAAGTTTGACACAGCGATGCTATGAATCTTCCTTGCTATCAAAGAGGCTATTTTATGATGCCAAGTTTATACCAATTTTAAACAATATGAAATGCCAAGAAACACCTTACCTTGAATGTGATCTGTCACAGAGATATCTCCATAGACTAATTACTGGGTTCTCTTGTGCAAGTCTTGGCATCATCCTGGTCACCTTAGCTACCATAGCTGAAGAAACATTCACATGAGGGTATAAGATATCTCCAAAGAGATAATCTGCTTCCCTTTCCCTGTATCATAGACCCCATTCCACTCAGGAAGTGCCTCTTCTCTGCCTCATCTCAGATCTGACACAATTAGAGACTCTTTCTTTTGACCAGTAAGCAGGAGGAGGGCTTTTTCTGACAAGGCCAGAGCTAAGTCAAAGAACCGAATGAGCAGCAGTCCTGCATCTGATCCCGTGGGCTATCATGGGTCCTTCTCTTCTTCATCTGCCAAAAATACTTCTCTGCACTAATCAGAAGAAATCACTCTCTCTTCCTTTCACTCTCCAAACACTCCCTCTCATTTGGTCCTAACACATCAATTTACTGGGGATTCAGTAGTTCTGACAGCTGGCCAAAGGCTGTGCTCTGTCACTGCGGCCTTGTTTCAACCCTGACATGTCCTTTAACATGGAGACTTGAAGGAAGGCAAACTTTTGTTTAAATCAACACTTTCCCATGGCCACAGAAATAGTTCTTTCTGATGGACCATGGCATTTAGTGCATGAATAATGTGTTTGGAAAAATAATTATTCCCTAATGCATCCATTCTCTTGCTAGCTTGCACTGTCATCTAACTGTTGTATCAGTTTTCTTGTGCTTATCTCCTCCCTTCTTTAAGTAAGTAGACTTCAAATTCACAAAAGCAAATTATGTGATGCTGTCTACATTAAAAGCATTGGTGGTGTCCAGTCAAATTACCAAATATTTCTTTCCTGTATTAATTACTCAATCTAAATTGCAACACACACACACACACACACACACACACACTTTAAAAAGAATAAAAATCAAACCAAATGGAAGCAAAAGCATCATATATGGTCCTGGCCCTCAATAGTTTCCCTATATTACAGAATAGACATGAATAAAAACTATGACAGAGTCATAAAGAGGTTGCTGTTTACCGGTATCAATACCCAGTATCTTTACCACCTTAACTCCTAGAAGAATAACAAGGAATGGATAGCCGGAGAAAGTTGGGGAATTATGTTAACCACATAATACCCACTCCACAGAAAGAAAACAGGCGATAGCCAAACCTGGCTGAGAAGAGGAAACTTCCATAAAACTTTTTTCTTTTCCCTAAACTTCTTTCAACTCCATCCCTTCCCAACACCAAGAAAACCTTCATAACAAAGTGGACCAAACAATTTTTCTACATTGGTCTTGCCTAAAATTTCTGTCTCATGGTAAGGTGTTACATTAACATTGTAAGGTGTGAGTCACCCCCCTACCCCACAGGGGGCAGGGCCGAAGCTAGAAGGTGGAGCCTGCAATTCCGGGGACCTCCCGCCCCAGAAGAGAGAGTTCAGAGAGGACCCGGAGAGGGAGGGAGGTATTCTCCCGCCGGCCACCGGCCCCCGCGGCCACGCGGGGGCTGGGGGTTGACCCCCCACGAATAAAGCCTCTCGTAATTTATTATGGATCTCGGCGTGTCTCTATGCTAGTGGGGCACCCCGCATTTTTCATTCAATCTTACATTTGGTGTCGAAACTCGTATCGGACTTATGGGACCTGGCCTTTGGACCTGCGCTTACTGGACTCGGACTTTCCATCCCCTCTCTGCGCGCCCGCCCGCCCGCCCGCCCGGCCCGCGGACTTCTACAAACTGCTGAAAAAAGATTCCCGGCGCCGCCTCCACCGGGATGGGCTGCGGCGCCCGCCCGCCCGCGCCCGCCGCGGCTTGAGCCGCTTCTGCTGTAATGGGCGCCCGCGCCGACCGCCCGCCGCTTCTAGGCGCCGACCCACCGAGCAGCGCGCCAGGACAAGACCGCGCCTGGGCGGGCCTCTGCCATCCCAGCCCCAGCCCAGGCTGTGCGGCGGCCCGAGCCGCGCCACAGCTGCACCCCGGCTGCGCTCGGTCCGAGCTGCCCGGCGAGCACGCCCGCGGCCCCGAGCGTCCGCGGACCCCACCGCACTGTGCCACTTGGCGCGCCTTGGCTTTCTCTGCGCCTGGCGCCGCGCCCACCGCGCCCGCAGACCCAGGATGGGGCCGCACTGCCGGCCTGCGCGCTCCCATCACCGGGGCAGGCCCGCGGCCCCGCGGACCTCTCTCCCACCGGCCCGCCAACTCCAGCCTGTGCTGCACATTCCTTCTCTGCGCCTGGAGTGCTTAGACCCGCCCGCCCCTGCCTGCCACGCGGCGCAGGCCCCTGCGCCGGTTCTCTGCTGATTGCGCCCTTCACCCTCTGCCCGCCCACCCCGCTGCCCGGACCCGGCCATTTCGGTAAGCACCCACAGGGCATCACTGTGGGGGAAAGCCCGCCATCTTTGGTCCACGTGTAATCACTGAGGTGCCGCCATGTTTCTTTAACCCCTCCCCCCTCACGGCCTCGCTGGAGGTTCGCCATGTTTCCATATTTGACCCCTCCCACGTCATGGCCTCGCTGGAGGCCCCGCCATCTTTATTCCCGCCCACTTTCCATTCCTAACCAATCCTAGGAGTCGGCGGCCATTTTTAAAAAACTTTTCGCAGCCATCTTCAGGCCAAATCTCCACAGCAGCCTCTCTCGGCGGTAAGCTTCCTCTTAAGGAACTAAGTGGGTTCTGCCTAACTCGGAGGGTTCTGACTGACTGACTGCTGTAAAATCCGGTACCGGTGTCCTCCAGTTCTCCAACCGTCCAGGACGGTTGCGAGGTGTGAAAGAGACAAGAGACGTCTTTTCTCGGTCACACCTGCTCTGTACCGAACTAGGCAGGGCCCTGGGACGCTGGAGTTTCCTGCCTTTGTTCTCGCTCGCCCACTTACAACTCATGGGGGGAAGTCAGCCATCTAAGATTGAGATCGATTCTCAATCCCCGCTGGGCCGTGTGTTATCTAATCTGCAGGCTCTGGGATTCTCAGGGGAACTGTCCCCAGAGAGACTTATTTCTCTTTGTACTAAGATCTGGCCGACATATAATTTGGCCAATGACATTCGATGGCCTGCCGTGGGCACGCTAGACTCTAGGACGCTGATGGCTCTCAGTGAATATTGCACCCGGTCAGCAAAATGGTGTGACCTCGAATATTTACAGCCCTTCTGGCGGCTGCATTTTTTGTTTTCTCCCTCTACCGGCTCTACTGCTGCCCAGGGCATGCAGGCTGGAGTATCCCGCCAGTCACAGCCGACATCTTGGACACCACGTGGCAACTCACAGGCGCCACCTGGTGGCCATTCTGGGTCACAGGCTTACAATTCTGCAGACCCACAGCAGCCATCTTGCAATAAAACATGGGGGCCGGGGTCTGACCCAGCTGGGTTACAAGCCCCATCTTCCTCTCTCCTGGCCCCACTTCGCGAAGTGGCTGGAGCAGAAGGGGTGATACGGGTCCATGTTCCTTTTTCCCTTCCTGACCTCACTCAACTAGAAAAGAGATTGGGGTCCTTTTCTTCCAATCCTTCTGGTTTTATCAAGGAATTCCAGCATATTGTGCAGGCATATGATCTAACTTGGCGGGATTTGCATGTCATTCTAACCTCTTCTCTAACTCCAGACGAACGTGATCGGATCCTGAAGGCAGCCAGAGAGAGGGCTGACCAGAGTCATTTAACAGATCCAGGGCTTCCTATTGGTACGGCTGCAATTCCATCTGAGGAGCCCCACTGGAATTATAATGTAAAGGAGGGAATAGAAATGAGAAATTATATGATACAATGTCTTCTTGATGGTATGCGAGATGCTTCCCATAAGGCGGTTAATTATGATAAGCTCAGGGAAATCACCCAGGGTCCAAATGAAAACCCAGCAGTTTTTCTTAATCGGTTGCAAGAGGCCCTTACGCGCTATACCCGTCTAGATCCATCCTCTGAGGCAGGCTCGATCATATTGGCCACCCATTTCATTGGGCAAGCGGCTCCTGATATAAGAAAAAAGCTAAAGAAAGTTGAGGATGGCCCACAGACTCCTATTCGAGACTTGATGAACATGGCATTTAAAGTCTTTAATTCCAGAGAGGAACAGGCCGAAGCAGAGCGCACTCTCCATCTTCGTCAGATGGCGGACTTACAGTCCCAGGCCCTGATTGCAGCCCTGAGGCCGGAGGAGAAAGGCCAGCTCTCTGGGTGGCAAGCGCCACCCAGGAGAGGACGACAGTAAAGACAACCACCTCCAGGAGCCTGCTTCAGGTGTGGAGTATATGGCCATTGAAAGGCGAATGTCCTTTAAAAAGCGGTGGACCTCAGGTACCTCACTACAGGGGGTCTACCCTTCTGGACAAGGACCCGCCGCTGGCCCTATCTGGTCTGACCAAGGACTGACAGCTCCTGGAATTCCTCGTCCTCCTTCCTCCATCTTCCTTGCTGGCCCAGGGTAACTGCAGGTACAGGGTAAGCCAGTTTCCTCTTTGGTGGCCTGCTCGATCTTTCAGGCCTTAGTTTCCTTCTCAAGTCTCGGTTCAGGATGATGAGGCAAGCCCTCCAGCCTCTGCCCACAGCTTAGGCCATATCTAAAAGGGCTCTATTACAACAGCTCCAGGGACAAATTCTCTTGCACGGTGTTGGGATCCACTAAACTTTATTTCTCTCGACATAACTCTCTTTGATGTTTATATTTTAGCAGGTCCACTTGTTTACATACTATGGTGCTCTCCCTCCTCGGATGCCAAATTGCCTAAGTATTAAACTTCTAAAATGGATGACTGATACCGACGCTCCTAATGCAGTAACAGGTGTTTGTTTGACCAGACAAATCCATACTCACTCAATGCTGAAAAGAGTGGTGTGGGTCTGCTTCGGGAGTTGCTGCTATTAATAACTCTGATCTAATAAAAAACTGCTAAAGGGGCGATAGACGTTCTCCTCAGGAAAATGTTGCTATTTAAGTTAGTAGATCTAGTGACTGCCTTGTGTCTAAAAGGGCTTCTGCCCAGCCTGGGTTCCGTTCTCACAATTTTCTTTTTCTTTAATAGCACCTTGCCTGTTAGTCTCCTCAAAGCAAACCGGTCACCGAGCTCTCCAGGGTAACCTCCAACTCCAACAGCCACCTGCTCCCTTCCAGCGGCTCAAATTCCGACCTCTCCCGACCTGGGGCCTTTGACTGGGGCCCTTGATTGACGTCGCCCAATATCAGCTTGAAGCCGCTAGATGAGCAAAAAACTCCGTCCTTCTGCACCCCTTAGTCAAAGAGGTCGGAATGTAAGGTGTGAGTCACCCCCCTACCCCACAGGGGGCAGGGCCGAAGCTAGAAGGTGGAGCCTGCAATTCCGGGGACCTCCCGCCCCAGAAGAGAGAGTTCAGAGAGGACCCGGAGAGGGAGGGAGGTATTCTCCCGCCGGCCACCGGCCCCCGCGGCCACGCGGGGGCTGGGGGTTGACCCCCCACGAATAAAGCCTCTCGTAATTTATTATGGATCTCGGCGTGTCTCTATGCTAGTGGGGCACCCCGCATTTTTCATTCAATCTTACAAACATGACATCCATAAACAGTCCTCAGCCAGACTCCTCAGGAACCAATCCACTTTGAAGAAGTCAGGCTGCCTAAATTTTATATTATTAGCAGGCTCATGTAAACAACTAAGGAAATAAAGCTGCAGAAAATGGTAAGGTTCTGGAAAGCAATTCATTTGTGCATCTGAAAGAAAATATACTGCGCAAATAGATGATATTTCATAGACATTCTTTCTTGAAAGCAGTAACACTGGATCCTTCTCTGAGTATTCTACTTGAACAGAAAATCCACACACAGAGTTTTCTTTGGGGAGCCCAAGCTATTAATGCATTTCAGTGTTTCAGACCATGTCTCTCCTCTGATCCTTGGGTAGTTGCTGCCTAGAGTACTATATTAAGGATTCACAGAAAAGGTCAGTTCAATATGAGAGTGCTAAGATAGATTAGCAATATCTTCTATGAACAAGGCTAGGACACATCAGCACAAATGTCAATGGTTTGTTTGCCCTAAAACAAAAGTTCCCCAAAAGGCAATAACAACAAGGTACCATGGAGATCCCAAGAAGGAAGATTAAAACATATGTTCAAAGGTGATCACATATATACTAGGCCTTAAAGAGGAACAAAATTTAGTGTCTGGATAAGAAAGGAAGTCTGAGAATGGAATAGCATGAGCAAAAGTACAGAAGCAGAGAAACTGGAGCTTTTACATCTTTAAGAAATAACACATGGGCTACTGTGGGTGGTGGGTCTGAAGGATGATGCTAACTGAGGGTCCTGGCAACTGACTTCCAATAAAAATATCTGCAAGCGACATGTATAACTTAGAGTTTTCCAGTTGTTGTCTTACTAAAAAGAGTTGCTAAACTAATATTCAGACTAAATAAAGAAATCAAAAACTTAATAATAAAAATCAAATAACCCAAAGAGAAATTAAATTAAATGGACATTTCTCAAAAGAAGAAATATAAATGGCCAACAAATATATGAAAAAAATGTTCAACATCCTTAGCAATCAGAGAAATGCAAATAAAAATACACTGGCATACCATCTTGCTCCAGTTAGAGTAGAAGTCATTAAAAATATAAATAATAGCAAATGCTGGTGAGGATGTGAGGGGAAAAGAACACTTGGCCACTGTTGGCATCATTGTAAAGTAGTACAAGTGTGGAAATCAGTATGAAGGTTCCTCAAAAGACTAGAAATGGAACCACCATGTGATCCAACTATGCCACTCCTCAATATCTTTCAAAAAGAATTGAAGCTAGAATAGTGTCAAGATACACACATACCCATGTTTATAGCAGCACAGTTAACAATAGCCAAATTATGGAACCAAACTAGATGTCTGTCAACGGAAGGACTGAGTAAATCAAATGTGGCATACGTATATAACAAACTCAAAAGTTTTTTATGCTTTTACTCAGCCACAAAGAACAAAGCTATGCTGGGCGTGGTGGCACAAGCTTGTAATCCCAGCATTCGGGAGGCTGAGACCTGGAGGATTGCGGTTCACGGACAGCCTCAGCTACTTAGTGAGGCCCTCTGCAACTCAGTGAGACCCTGTTTCAAAATAAAGAATAAAAAATTGGGTAGGGGGTGTAGCTCGGAGGTCAAATGACTCTGGGTTCCATCCCCAGACCCACAAAAAAAAAAGAACAAAGCAATGCTATTTATAGAAATAAAAATGGATGGAACTGGAGATCATCATGGTAAGGGAGATAAGCCGGTTTCAGAAAATCAAGGGTTTCACTTTTTTCCTGTATGTGGAAGCTAGAGCAAAAGAAAATGGAAAGGGGGACGATCTTATGAAAATTGAGAGAGATCAGTAAAGCAGAAGAAGAGGGTCTAGGGATAAAAGAAGGAGAAGAAGGAGAGGTTTGGGGAAGAAAGCAGACCAAATAATGCCCTATGCATATGTGAATGTACCACAATGAATCTCATTATCATGTACAATTATGATGCACCAATAAAAATTTTCAAAATAAATGAGTTAAATCTATTAAAACTATTTCCTTTTCTTAAAAAAAAAAAGCTCCATTGCATACAAATCATTGGCGAAACTCTCAGTAAATTTCAGAAGGCTTAAGATTAATGAAAGCGATGTGGCAGGTGAATTATATGAGATAGAAAATACAAGGGAACTATAAACCATGCGATAGCAACAGCATCATAAAATGAAGAAAAAAAAAGAAATAAAAGGATATCCCCAGCACCCTGGTTCTGATCAGAGTTGCCGATAACAGAAAAGAGAACAGGCAGAAAAGGAGAGTATCAATGCTGTGCGCTGCTAAGAAACATCCACAACTGCCTGCTTGGCCCCTTCTGATTTATAGGAAAAATATAAATTCATTTTCTTCTGGGAGAATTTGAGTTACTCCTTGCAAGATAATAATAACACTGGACAGATTTTATAGTTGTTTAGCTGGGTTAAATCTTTATTATCATTTTAAGGGTTCATCTTTTTAAAAAAAATATAGTTATTTTTCATACGATAATGAGAACCTTCACGAGGATTATTTTCTTTCTTAGGTCCTTCTCCCCAGTGCCATCTCTCATACAAAACTGCACCAGACCTGATGTCTCACAGGAAAACCTGCTGAGGTTTTGGGGGAGTTAGAATGAAATGTCACACAGAAACAGAGTGACATTCTGGAAAGAACAGCTTCCAAAGTTTGCCCAAGTTCAATCTGAATCCTGGTCTGTCCATTATTAGCTAAGAGAACATGGGCAGTTTTGTGAGGATTAAATGAGATCATAGGTCTAAAGGCCCTACGCAGGACAAAAACAAAAGTGCTTACTGAGCACTTTTAATGAGTTCATTCTTGCCTTCAGTGAACATTGATCAAGTACCTACCATGTGCCAAGCAATGCTTCAGGGCTACCGAAACTGCAGTGGGAAAGACACAAAGACTCTCTAATGTTGTTTTATACTATCAAAGATAATTTCCATTTGTATACACTCTCAATGTGACTAAAAGATAATGTGGCAGTTTCCATATGCCTGAGCAGGGTCATCTCCCTCATACATCAAAATGATCCACAACTTCTGGAGCTAGATGTTCCCCTGAGAGCTCCCCCAGTACAACATCTTTATTTTGCTTGTGAGAAAGATTAGCTTCAGGAAATGAAATTGTATTAAAGATTGAGGATACAGTGATGAGGTTGATCAAGGGCTGTCTTTAACCACTGGATGGTTTTAGCAAAGGATACAGAAACATAAAAAGATACTATCAGGTGCTTAACAGAATGATGTCAGACTTGACCAAAGGCAGCCATCAGTTACCACTAAATGTGAAAATGAACACGAATGTTCAACTCAGAGATTTCCCTTCCAGTTCCATGTGTCTGTGGTGTTAAAATATTTTCCTGAGTAGATGTTTAGAAGTTTCATGCCATTTGAAATCCCTGGTTCTATATTATTGGTTTCTACTATGCCATCTATCTTAGAAAAACTGAGAAAGCTGTATTAGACAAAGGAGAAAAAGGTCATGCAAAAAATCTAAATGCAGATTTTCAGGATAAAGGGATAACATCAAAAGCCAAATCACATTCATCTATAGAATAAATACAACAAGCTCTTGTTAGTAGACACACTCACAGATGGAGTGGGCTGGGTAGGCTCTGTTCAATATATCTGAACCTTCTGAATGAACTGTCAAAGATAATTACTTTTTATTTCAATGCTCAATTTTTTTATCTCCAACTTCCTTCCTTCCTTTCTTTCTTTCTTTCTTTCTTTCCTTCCTTTTTTCTCTTTACCTTAGTAGAAACACAGGATACTCCTTACCTTATATTTAATCTCCATCATGACAAATAGTAATTCTTATTTTATTCTCTTATGGATTTATTTATTCATTCATTCTTTTATTGGCTATCTATTACAAATTACTGTGGAGCTGTGGAACTGATACACAGTGGATTTATTGTAGTACTCTACAGTAAAAAGGGGAAATGGACAAGTAAAGGAATAATCACAGCCTAGCAAAACACATGTTCCAACATGGGACAGAGAGGGCTCACGGGAACACATAGGAATGTCACCTAACCCACAGCCAAAGGAACAGGGGAAGTTTCTAAGACACGATATTCAAACATGTGCCTGAGCAATAAGAATGCCCAATCCAGCAGACAGAGCATGTGCAGACACCTGAAGAGCACTAAAAAATTCCATTTCTTTGGAGTATTGGGGGCAAGAATAAGTGGGTAATAAAATAGTCCTGAACAATGAGCAAGCAGTAAAGCATGAAGGACCTTGCCAGCCATTTGAGAGTTCACATTGGACCCTAACGAGACTTGGAGGATATAGAAAGAAACAAAAGTGATGATGGTCATAGCAGTAAGCAGTGGTGGTGGCCATTTGTCACTAAAGGGTGCTGTCTAAATTCAAGGGACCACAGATGAAGCATCCCAAGGGCCTCTGTTGGCCGCAGATGGGGGAAACAGCACCCCTGAGCTCCTCCCTGTGGTGAGGTGCAGTAAGGACGTTCCATCCACATCTCTCAAAGGGCTGCAGTGACAGTCACCAGTGCTGCAAACCTACCCATAGCCTTGTGAGGTCTACTGTTGTGTGTGTGTGTGTGTGTGTGTGTGTGTGTGTGTGTGTGTGTGTGTGTTCACCTTTTAAGGTCTTTGCCTGAGCTCTGAAAAAACAGGGAGAGAGACACCCCTAAACATGTTATTCTAAAAAAGAATAAAGTCAATTTCTGAGAGTTCTGAATCTTTGTGTTCTTTCTGATTCCCCACCCTTACTGGCAGCCTGAATAACCCACATTCTATGTGGAAGACCCAACGGTGATTCATATTTCTGGATGCTTGAGCATCATTTTAGCAATGACCCCAGGATTTTTGTTCAACTTTCTGTCTGCTTTCTGACTCTTGATTCTGTCCCCACTTTGTAGTTCTACCCTTTTTCTCCACACTTGAATTCCCTAACTTAGCCATGTAATTTCCAGTGACAACTGGAGCTAATATTCCAACATGATTATTGTAACCCCACTTCCCTGTCCACACTCAGTAGATGAGAAGTGTCCCCTTCAGTCTGATGAAACCACCTCAGAACCTCCTTCTATCCTTTTATTAGTGACTGCCCTCAGGAGGATCCTACCTGCTTAACAGCTTAGAAGTTGGGTCTCTTCTGGAGCTAGGGATGGGAGGCAAATACAAACAAATATGTATTCAAAAGAAATTGGGGAAGCAAGGTGTGAGAGCACATGCCTATAATCCCAGTACTTGAGAAGCTGACATAGGAGGATCACAGGTTCGAGGCCAGCCTCAGCAACTTAGTAAGGCCCTGTTTCAAAAAAAATGGGGGTTCTGGGAGAACAGTTCAGAGGTAGAATGCTTCTGGGTTCAATTCCCAGTACAAAACAAACAACAAAAAAAAGGAGTTGAGGTGGATGATCAGACTGTAGGCCACAGACGCAATAAAATTTATCATGAGTTCCTTACTGTTTCATTCAAATAAGCCATTAATTTGATAAGAAATCTGTCTTTCGTATGTGTTTAAAATTATAAACCTGTTCTAGATTGTTTGCTAAGTTCAACTGAAGCTAAAGCCTTATGAATTAAGTCTGCTTTTAGAAAAAAAATCCTAATATCTAGACTAGAAATACAAGCAAACATCTCAGGAATCTTGCATAAATGTGCCTTAATAATTCATTCCTGAATCTCCTTTTTGTAAAAGATAATAACCATGATGACATATTTCATTGGAAAAATTCTTATTTGAAATATCTCTATATTGATCTCATTTTGGTTTCAAGTTAACCTAATAATAGGAAAAATATTATTAGTTCCATTTTTCTTACAAGGAAACTGAGAGCCACCTTAATAGAGACATGTTTATGACCACATTCAGTAAGTTGAAAACTAGGACAAGAATATAGTTTCTATGTCGAACAATGTTGCTGCATGCATTGTAATGCATTGTAGACTATTGTGGGGTGGGGTGAGTTGTGTGTGTGTGTGTGTGTGTGTGTGTGTGTGTGTGTGTGTGTTTTACTGGGAATTAAACCCAGGGGAGTTCTATCTCCAAGCTACTCCTCAAGCCCCTTTTATGTTTTTTCTTTTTTCTTTTTTTATTTAGTTGTTTATTTACTTAATTATGTATGTATATATTTATTTTGATACAGTATCTCATTAAGTTATCATGCACTGGCCTCAAACTTCTAATCCCCCTGTTTCAGCCTCCTAAGTACTTGCATTATAGACATGTGCTGCTGTGACCAACTATGTCATTTTATATTGACACAGAGCTTGGGCCTATATGAAACCTCTCTCCTAAACATGGCCATGAGTAACGGGGATTGGAGATATTTTTTTAATGCAGCTACATTATTTTACTTAGCAATCATTTTGTAGCTGGGTGTGGTAGTTCATGCCTGTAATCCCAGTATTTAAGAGGATAAAACATGAGAATCACAGGTTCAAGGACAGACTCAGCAATTTGTCAAGATCCTCCGCAACTTGAGAAAACTGGGAATGAATCCACCATATGATCCTGCTATACCACTCCTGGATATCTTTCCAAAGGGGTTGAAATCAGAAAACTATAGTAATATATACATACCCATGTTCATAGCAGCACAATTCACAATAGCCAAATTATGGGACCAACCTAGGTGTCCATCAACAGATAAATGGATTACAGAATTATAGGAAATGCACACAACAGAATTCTACTCAGGAGTAAAGAAGAACAATTACACCATTTGCAAGAAAATAGAAGGACCTGGAGAACATTAACTAAGATAAGCCAGTCAAAGAAAGTGAAGGGTCATATATTTTCTCTAATATGCAGAATTGGGATACCAAAGAGACTCTAGATAATGGAGGAGGAGCCTCAGTGGAGTCAGGGAGGTGATCTAAGGGAAGGGGAGGGAGAAGACTGAGGTTCATTAATGGTAATACTACCACAGATTAATGTAAACATACCAAAGTCAATCTCAGTATTCTGTATTGGGAAGAGAGGAAATGAGGAAGTGGGGGAGGGGAGCACCAAGTGCTGTGTGCATGTATGTCATTGTCAACATAATTTATATTATGACGTGAGACTATAATGCACAAACAAAAGCACATAAAAATAAATAAATAAAAATGAAAGAAAATAAAAAATCATTTTCCTATGTTTTCAGTCTCCTTAATATAGCAAAATAAGATGGTCAAGAATCCAAGATAAGGTCAATCCTTCAGTAAAGGAATCCTACATAGTTTTATGAGTAAGTCTCTTATTTATTCACTCCCACCATATGTTAGAATTATTTTTATTACACACACACACACACACACACACACACGTATGCACGCACGCACATGCACAAAATAACCCTCAACAGAACTGCTTTGGGCAAAAAAAGAAGAAAATGTATTAGCTCACCAAACTTTAAGGTCTGAGGTCCTTCAAATTTAAGGGCTCAGAGAAGACAACCAGTTCCTGGTCTCTATCCATCCCCAGCTCTTCTCTCTTACACAATGGCTTCCTTTCCAGGCTCCATGAGGTAACATGGTATAGCCATCACTTCCACAACAGAACCTGAGTATTAAATCCAACACAAAGGGGAGGGAAATTCTCTACAACTCTCTCTAAAATGCCTAATCATAACCTATTGGCCCTGACAGGTCAACATGTCCAATGTTATGGTTTGTATCCTCTGAAACATGTATGGTAGAAATTTAATCTCTAATGTAACATGTTGTTTTGGGAGGTGGGACCTAATGAGAGGTGATTATGCCATGATGGTTCCACTTTCATGAATGAGTTAATAACTTTATGGAGACATTTCGTTTGTTATTGCAGAAATAGTTTCCTTAAAATAGAATGAACTCCGACTCTCTCTCTTCTTTCTCTCTTCTCTGTTCTCTCTCTTCTCTTCTCCTCTCCTCTCCTCTCCTCTCCTCTCCCCTCCCCTCCCCTCCCCTCCCCTCCCCTCCCCTCCCCTCCCCTCCCCTCCCCTTCTCTCTCTCTCTCTCTCTCTCTCTCTCTCTCTCTCTCTCTCTCTCTCTCTCTCCCACATCTTACCCCTTCATCTCCCACCATAGGATAACACAGCAAGAAGGCCCTCACCAGACACCAGTACTTTAATCCTGGACATTCCTACTTCAAAAATCATGAACAAATAAATTCCTGTTTATTATGATTTACTGATTTTCAGATATTCTTTTATTGAAACAAAAAATGAACTAGGACATCTCCCTCTAAAAGAATCACTAGGTTAAGATAATACAGATCTCTGGCTGGCCACACCTACACATACAGATTTTAGTCAACTCCATCCACTGTGAAAACATTAAAAGTGAAGGGAAAGTGGTTCCCTAGAAATGAAATAAAGTTCTGTTTAAGGAGAAGGGTTATTAGATGCTAGGAGGCAAAAATTAATGTATCTGCCACACTTATGAACAAAAACAAGAATTGATTCCCTATAATGAGAAAGTATATATTGCACCATTGCTGAAGTAACATCTTTTCTCAAGTCTTCTGGGAAGTGGCATTATCCACCTTGATTCTTCCCTGTTCAGTAACACTTACACAGGTAATCTGACCAAGAAACAATAAAACACAAATTCTGAAGTTGGGGTAACATTTGTATTCAAAGAAACAGGCTAGTATACAGTGCCATTCTTAGCTGACAGCTTAAGAATAATTAACTGGCTGAAGCAAACAAAGAGAGGAAAGGGCAAAACCTCTCTGCTTCTTTGAGGTTCTCCCTGTGAAGCAGAGAAGGGCCCTGGTTTCTGCTGAGGGTCAGAAGCATTTGTCTATGAAGCTGAAATGATCTCACTGACAGGGATAAAACTAATCATGGGGAGTCTGGAAGAACTCAACAGGAAGAAAAAATGCTGTAAAACTCAAACCAAAAAAAAAAAAAAATTCAAACCTGGTCATCACTTACAGAGTTGTTCTGAAAGTTGCTTTATCACTCTCAGTACAACTAACCAGCTACATTATTAAATGATACAGTCACAGCATCACAGGTAAACATTGAGCCTAGAGCTCTGCAGACTGTCCCAGGGAGATGTTCCATGTGTCCTCACCTGAGCCTGATTCACAGCAGAACATTATCCCAATAGCTCCAGATTTTGTCTTGCTGGGCAAATTGCTTTCTCTCTCCCCTCAACTTTTCTTTCTGTCACTGCTTAAGAAATGGAAGAATGAATTCCTACCCTATGAGGTTTCAGGATCTATACTGGAGATGAAACCAAGAGGGAGAAAATGAAATTATCTAATAGACCCCATTTATAATAGTACAAAAAAGAGTCAAATGCCAAAGACTATATCCACCAAATGTGTGTAAGACATCTACTGGAAAACTGCCACACATTATTGAGATAAATATAATAAGTCTTAGATAAACCGATGGATATTCCCAGCTCATGGATTGCCTGACTCAATAAGGTAAATCTAGCATTTCTATACAAATTCCTATCAAGAGTTAGTGCAATCAATGTTAAAATCTAAACCTCAGCAGCTTTTTAAAAGTTCACAGTAGAGTTTTTAAGTTTACATGGAAAACAAAGGGCCAAGAATAGCCAAACACAGGATGAAAAAGAAAAACAGATAGGAAAACTTTGTACTGTCAGACACTAAAACTTATCACACCAGAACATTATAAAACTACCGTAAATTAACAGTGATGTATAGGCACCCAGACAGAAAAACAGAACAATGGAAAAGAATAAAGAAATATATTCCATGTCCATAATCACTCAGTTATGACAAAGATGGCATCACAATGCAGTAAGAAAATAATATGGCCTTCTCAATAATTAATCCTAGGTCAATTAGGTACTTATAAAATGTAAGGTTTGAATCATAACTCGTACCATACATGAAAACCAATTGCAGAAATGAAGGTATAATCCAGGTATAGTAGTTAATGCTTAGCATGTATGAGGCCCTGGGTTCAATCCCCAGCATGAAAATGAAAGAAAAAGAAAAGAAATTCCTTTCAGAAAGGGTGTAGATCAAATATAAAAGGTAAAATAATGCAACTTTTTACAGGACAAAAATGCACCAAACATCAGGAAGAAAATATTAAATTGGATTCTATTAAAATTATTTAAATTCTGCTCACCAAAAGACATGACAGAGTTGGGGAAAATACTTAAAATGCCTATATCCTACAAAGAACTCACATCCAGAATTTATAAATAGGACTTACAAGAAAGAAACAACCTAATAGAAAAGTGAGCAAAATAATTGAACAGGGACTTCATAAAAGAGGATATCCAAATAACCAATAAATATAGGATGGAATGCACAAAAATGCCTTTATCAAAATGCAAATTAAAACCACAATGTGGCTAAAATGGAAGGTGTAGAAAGTACATGCTGGTGAGGATTTGGGATGTCTGAATACCCATACACTGCTAGTGAGAGAAAATATAGATATAACTTTGAAAACCTTGATATGCAACTAAATGTTTATCAAAAGATATGAACAAGAACCAACATAGAAGAATTACTTATGACTGCCAAAATATAGAAAACCCCCAAATATCCAACAGTAGCACAATTCATACAGTGGGGAGATGTATGATGGTGGTGCTGGGATGGCAATTATGTTTGTGGGGATAGTGATGACTGAGAGCGTGCAGGAGGAAGGTTTCTGGGATTCTCGTGAACAATATTATACTTCTGATCTGGATGCAGTTTATGTGTTCACTTTGTGAATATTCAATGAACTGTTTATGACCTGTGCATTTCCATACACATGTATATATGTATATATTAATTATACTTCAATAAAGGAGTTTTAAATGCTAGTAATAAAGGAAAAGAAAGAAAATAATGAAACAAAATTTTGCAAATGCCCAGAAAAGAAAACAAACACAATGGAACAAGCCATTGGTCACCTTTCTACCAACTGCACATGACTTCTTCTGATTTGCCAAGCATGAAGGAGCCCCATCCTGAGGCAATCCAGCCCTCACTATGGTATTACCTATAGATGCAAAATTCTACCATTCTCCCTGAGACTTGAGGATGACCTAAGAAAAATGTTTCCCCAGCCAGGTAAAAAAGGGCAGTTCTGCTAACCCATTGATCTGTATTTACCAGGTTATAACTGTGCACATAGCCTTCAAGTAAGTACCAGTCTCTTGATTTCAAGTGACACATAAATGTTGATAACTCCAGAATGTACAAAGCCAGATTATAATTCTCCCTAAACTCCAGATTTATAGAGGTTTACTCACACCAAACTGCCAGTTTTATAGGTCAAAAACTCAGTGATTTCAAGAAGTTCAACTTATAAGTAAACTGCCTAATTTACAGGTCTAATGAGCATCCCTAATAGAACTTTCTCTACATCAGTCTTCCTTTGCCTCTTCCCATCTTAATGCATGCCAATCCCGTCCTTCCTTTTCTCTGACCAAATCCATGGCATCATAATTGACTCTTCTATCTCTATGATCACATATCCAACCCATCAAGAAATCACCCTTGCCAGGCCTGCAAAATATATCCAAAATCAGACAGCTTCACAGCACCGTAACATTATTACTCTAAGGAGCCATCAATGACTGAAGGACATTTCTTAGTAATTCCCTAGGATTTCTCCCTCTTCCTCCAATCTCCAGTTTAGTTCATCCCAGCAACCATATGGATCCTTTAAATGCTAGGTCTGATTGTGTCCCTCTTCTACTTATAATTCTCCAGTGGCTTTTCATCTCATTCAGAGTCTAAGCCAAGGGCCACACTGTCTGTAATTGAGATAGGATAATGAATATTTAGTAAGTAATTCTCAGTTTCTGTTGAAAAAAATGATAATCCATTCTGAGGCAAACGCTGGTGTCAGTTCTTTTTAACAATATTGCCTAGCACATGTCCTATGACATGTTCCCAACTATTCCTTGTTCCAAGTAAGAATAAGAGGAAGGCCACTGGTAGGTACTAACAAAAATTCTCTTTTCTTCTTATAGTTAAACTACTACATTTGGGAGAAAACATCACATCTCTGCACTTTTTGCAGTTAGATGTCAGTATATAATCAGGTTCTTAGAAGATATCATTGGGAGAAAATTCTAGAAAGTCTTTACAAAGAAGCTAGAAATTTTTTAAGGTTTTTTAGCTTTACTGGTGCCTAGAATATGGATTTCATGGTTCAACTTTTAGATGAGAGGGTTCTGTCTTTAGATGGTAGCTATGCGCCAGAATGGTGGGTCATAAAGCAGAAAATCTGATAACTGGGTAACACTGGAGCTTCTTACCAGCTCCGGATGGAAAACCTCTAGGCTTCCCTTATATGAGAGAGAAACAAACTTCTGTTATTTCAAATGTTCTGTTAGATGCAGTTGAACATAATCCTAAGTAAAACAGCAAAGCTTTGTGCTCAAAGGCATGTTACTGACTTTGAAGAACTGCTCAGCAAGCCTGTGTGAGATCAACAGCATCGACGTCCTCTCTTGAAGGGAAAGCCACTATTTGACTTCTGCTGTATTTGACATCCCTTTCTCCACTACTGTGGTTCGGAGTTATGTATGCCTCCTAATGTTCTTTAAGAGGTAATTTGCATATTCTATTTCTTATTCTCTTGTTTTTAAATCTAAGAGTAGAGAGCAAAAACATGTTTTCCTTTTCTGCTATTTGAAGACTAGAAGAAGAGTTTGTAATTTTTGTTGTTTTTAAGGATAGAAAAGACATCATTTGTAAAGAAGAAGAAAATATGAAAGGTTTTCTCTGATTTATGAAAAATGTAAGCATCATATAAAAACTCTGCAGAGTAAGTAATATCACCTGGGGATAGCTTGTTTCTTTATCTTTTAGGGTAAAAAATACAGCATTCAAATAAAGTACTGAGAATACAGGGGCACTGATGATAACCTGAGAGTTATAAAGCATAACAGGAGGAAGGGTTTTTAAAGGCAGGAAACTTGTTATGGTTCAGATGTAGAATGTTCCCTGGGAAAGCTCCTGTATAGCAAAACTACAATGTTCAGAGGTGAAATAATCAAGCACAAGGATTCTGTTCTCATCTGTGGATAACTCCAGTGATGGATTAATGGATTTATTGGGTGGTATGATATGCAGCAAATAGAATATGGGTGGAGGAAGTATGTACTGGAGATGTGGCCTTGGGGCATGTGTAAGTATATTTATATATAAATGTTCCTCATCTTCTCCCATCACACTCACTCTTGATCTCAATTTCTCTGCCTCCTGCCAACATGCCCTGAGCTCTGTAGATGTGACTAAGCCTAACACGGACTGAAACCTCCAGAACCATGAGCAAATAAACCTTCCTTCCTCTAAATGAATAGTATCAGATATTTTGGGGCCACAGCAGTGAGGATGCTGACTGAGACAGAGTGTACAGGCTAGCTCAGAATTACGTGGTCATTAGTGTAGTGGTAACAATGGGTGACAATCACACGAGAACTGGGCTTTTGTGCGATTGAGGAAAATGAAGATGTGTCCAAACATCCCGCTGAGGAAGGCAGATTTATCCTCTCATGCCAAATTTGAAAGACAAGAAGAGATAAGTAAGTATAAGCTGGATCCAAGTTCTACTGTGTATGAACATTGCCTTTTAAGGTTTCACCAACTTTTTTTTTTTGGTGGTACTGGGGTTCCTGGAAGCCCTTCCACCTCCGGGCTACACTCCCAGACCTATTTCTTTTACATTTTTATTTGGAAACAGGGTCTCCTAAGCCAGCGCACAGCTGGCTTCAAACCTGCGCAATCCTCCTGTCTCCGCCTCCCAAGCATGGGGATTACAAGCGTGCGCCACCATGCCCAGCTAAGGTTTTATCAACTTTTAGAGTCATGATATTCAGTCCTTCATCGCCTCAAATTTATAAAAAAAAAAAACTTCCCTGTACTCCCCACTGTTAGGATAAAGGCATTTAACATAATTGTACCAATTAGATAAGACTTGTGAAAAACATGAGCAGGAAAAAGGTGTTTTGTAGGCAACATCTGCTTTCTACATTAGAAAGAAATGTTTCTACATTGTGTCTACCAAACACAAACTCTCCCAGGTAAGGACTCTCAGCACCTGGACACTTGCTTCTAAGGAGAGATGAAATAGTAACATACAGGGGAAAGCACACATCCTCTCAAACTTCATCCTGCTCTTTCTTCCCTCTGACTCTGAACACAGGGCACCTCTCCTGTCCCTCCTCTGTCTGGACACAGGCAAACTTGCATGTTGTGTCAGCACAGTAGTGAGTGCCTTCTTGGCAAAGATAAATAGGTACCAGTGATACTCTCTGTCCTTAGACATATCCCTATTCTTGTTCTTTATCGATTGCTTTTGACCCTTATTCTTTGAAAGCAAAGTTTTTCAAATATTTTTCAAGGGAAACCTTAGCTACAACTTGAAAATATAAAAACATTTGTTAAATCTTGCTGGTCTGGCTGCAGCAGAGATGGGAACCACCAGCCTCCACCTCCTCTCCTAACCCTCCCCCATGCACTCATATTCACTAAAGTTTCTAGATTAGGGTGATCAACTCAACCTGGTGTGCCCAGGACTTCCTAGGATGTAGAACTGCGTCCCACAATCTATCACGTCAATTTCATGCAAACCATAATGGGTTTGCATAATGGGTTGAATAGATATCCAAAATGGTTGGATAATAATTGATTTAGGAAGAATGTGTTGCTCTGTCAGAATGATAATAACCAATAACAATACAAAGAACAATTAATACTGGCAAGGATGTGAGGAAATAGCAGCCCTTTTGAACTATTGGTGGCCTTGAAAGTTATACGCCACTATGGAGATAAGTGTAAAGATTCCGCAGAAAATTGGGAATGGAACCACCATATGATGCAGCTACACTGCTCCTGGATATATTTCCAAAGGAACTGAAGTCAAAATATTATGGCGATACATGCATATCCATGTTTACAGTAGCACAATCCATAACAGCCAAATTATGGAACCAGCCTAGGTGTTCATCAACCGATGAATAGATTACAACATTATTGTATATACACACAATGGAATTTTACTCAACCATAGAGAGGGAAAATATTATGTAATTTTCAGGAAAATGGATTGAACTAGAGAATATTCTGCTAAGTGATGTTAGCCAGTCTCAGAGTGTGAAAGATCATATTTTCTCTCATAATGTGGAAGCTAGAGAGAAATTGAGGAGGAGGAGACTTCAGATAAATGGGGAAATATGCCAGTAGAATGGTGGTAGGGGATTCAGGGAGGGAGAAAATGGAGATTTTATGAAGGAAACAATTCATTAATGCTATGTAAATGTATGACGTTATCAATACCAATCTCAATAGTATGTACAGGGAGTAGGAGAAAGAAAGGTGGAGTCCAGAAGGAAACACACCAAGTGCTGTGTACCAAGTGCTGTGTGCGTCTCTAGTCCCTTTGAACCTCATTATGATAAAAAATCATAACGTACTGATAAAATTGTATTTTAAAATATACATAAGCATCTCTAATATGGTTCATGGCCTAAGCCACTATAGGTAATTGCAAAACAGTAAAAATTGGTTTATTAACACCTTCCCTAAAGGCAGCAGAGAAGAGAGGGAAGTTCAGTGAAGAAATGATGAGCACAGCCACTTGGTAGCACATTCTCACCAGAATCAGATTCATCCACAAAGTGCTAACCTGAATACTTGCAGGAACACACTGGCTAAATATCTCTATAATTCAAATAGTAGCTGGGGCAATGCCTGCCTTGACTGTAGGAAAGAAGAAAGATGGATGAGTCCTGAGTGCTCACCCTGCAGCCTACCAGCTCCTCTCCATGTACAGGTCTCTTGTTTTCTTGCAAAATTAGGAAACACTAAAGGCCCGCGTGGATAAAGATCAATCTTGAGACTTTAGAACCAAACTGTGCTTTAACCAAACTAAGCAGACAAAGAAGAGCCCATGTGATTGACTTGGGAATGCTTTCCGGCACAGGAGTCTATTGCAGCAGCTGGAACCAAGGTATAGACCAGAGAATGTGCGCTCAGCAGAGAGAGGGGCTGTTCAAAGATGCTCAGATTATCTCTTTTGTTGGCAAAGCCGTCCAGATGCTCATGCAGCTTTAATTGAGCCCAAATCTAATTAATCTGTGACCTTATTCAAACCAACTGTTTCCCAGGGCTTTGAATGCCTCTCCAGCTTCAGGTGGCCCTTTCCTCCAAGAAAAAGAGAAAGGTCTGCTTCTTTATTAAGTTTAATTGAAAGATGGCTGAACCGTGTTCTTTCATAAACAGGGACTTCCCACCAAGAGAATTTATGAAACAGATGGGTGGCAATGAGGCGGCAGAGAGGTGACACAGCATCTACAGTCTACACTGATGAAAGGCTGGGTCAAGCCTGGACCAGTTTACAAAGAGCCCATCAGACAGACACTTGGCAAATGAAAAGCAGAACACTTCAGAATGAACATGCTCAGGGGGGCAGCATGAGACCATAGAAGGATGGAGTGAGCCTGTCAAAGAAGGTAAACAAGAAGCTTCCTTTTGAGGAAGCAGCAGTCAAAGGATTAAAATCCTTCCCCTGGCCTCTAACCCACAGCATCAGGGCACATTGGGTGCCAGCTACCAAAGGCTTGCAAGTTTTTCAGTATGCTGAGTCCCTCAGCACTAACTGGGGCCTGAAGGAGCTGGAGGCCCAGGCCAGCTTCTCAGGCTCTGAGCCACTGTCTTTATCTGCCCTGTATGCTGTAGGAATATGATTGTTACGTATGCTGTAGGAATATGATTGCCACATTGGATGATATTTGAAATGTCAAAATGATGCCTAATGCTCCATGGGAAGCACTGATGTAAGCCTCTCACTCTATATGTCTCTGGTTCCTTTTCTATCGAAACAAAAATATTCCCACGAACCATAACTACCAGCAGTATCTGGAAAATGTGGGCTCTTTGCCTCACTCTGCCTGTAGGATATTTTGGGTGGATATGACATATGTCACTTTCCCTCAAAGCTTCTCATTAAAACACTTTCATAGTATCCTATTGTCTGCTAGGTAAGATCACAGATCTTACCAGGGCTCAGGAGACCCTGCAGAGCCTGACCCCTTGTGGCAGTGCAGGGTTTTATTGCTGATGACAGAATGCTCCCTAATTGGATAGACAGAGAGTAAATGGGTCGGAGGGTATTTGGTAACTCAAAGAAACTCTGGGGGAAATAGAGTCAGTAGGCTCCACAGTCAAGAAGAAAAGCCAACCTTACATTTATCTCCTCCCATGAAGACCTCCCAGGAGGTCTTGTTCCCCAGGAGCTCCTCAATCCATTCCTGAGTGCTGAGCACTGGAGACCAGAACCTCTACCACTGCTGCTCCTCAAAGATGACAACTCCACCTCAACTTGCCAGAGAATGGGCTCCTCTGCAGGACACTGGCTACCTTGTATTGGCCTTTTTTGAAGAGAAGTCTCATCAGCCTAAGACTCAGGGCTTAGAATGCGCCTGTGTCTTGGCTGCAAGCAAAGCAAGGGAGAAGGTATTCTGGTGCCAAGCCTACACTTGGGGTCAAATTGGAGGACATGGCCAAATGTCAGAAAAATGACCACAGGTGGAAACATTTACATAGCTCTCAAATGCCCCTTTGCTTCACTGGTTCCACTCCAGATTTACCTCCCCAACCCTTATCACTCCACCCATCAGTCTTCTTCTTTTTCCTTAAAATCTCATGATACTTCTTATGGTAGAAAGCATAATGTTTCCCAAATATGTCCCCAATCAACACCCTGAAATCTTAGAATATGATACCTTAGAATATAATGTCTTACCTGCAAAAAGGAACGTTGTAGATGAAATTAACTTGGACCTTGAATTGAAGAGATTATCCTAGATTATCCCAGAGGAAGCAGGATGTTTAATTAGTATCACAGGAGCTCTGACTAGAATGCGGTAATAAAGGAGAGATTGGAACCAAGCAACAAAGGGGCCAGAAGCCAAACAATGCAGGTAGCCTCCATGAGCTGGAAAAAGCAAGAATCAAATTCTCCACTGTAACCTTCAGAAGAAACACAGCCCACTGACACCTTAATTTGGCCCTGTGAGGCCCTAATCAACTTGCTTTAGGTCACACAGCAAGTGTGTGTCACACTTCTTACCTCTAAACCAAATAATAGTTGTGTTATTTTAAGATACTAAATTTGTAGTAATCTGCTACAGCAGCCAAAGAAAACCAATACATTCCAGCCTTGTCACATGCGTTTGCCCCTGCAGGAAGCACTGGCCTCTGCTCCTCCCATTTCTTCCCCCTCAGCTCACTTACCTCTTTCTAGTAAAAACCACCTCCAGCCTCCCAGCCTAGGTCAATTTCCCCATAGTGCTGACAGTCCCATGGACTTGTACTTTATGGATCTTACCACAGGTAGACATTTGAGTTATTTAATTCTCTCATTCAACTGTAAGTTTTCAGAGGGCAGGAATGGAAAGTTTCACTCATATTGTGTCTCCATCACATGGCTCAGGACCTGACACACAACAGGTTGATTAAGAAGTATATGTTGAAGGGATGGATGGACACCACACACCTATTGTCAGCTCAATACCAGAGAGCCTGATTTGGCTCTTGGAAGTTGTTTATTCAGAAAATAAGAACCTCTAGATGTAGCGTCTAAAAGCACCTGGGTGTAGCCGGGCATGGTGATGCACGCTTGTAATCCCTGCGCTTGGGAGGCAGAGACAGGAGGATCCTGCAGGTTTGAAGCCAGCCATGCTGGCTTAAGAGACCCTGTTTCCAAATGAAAAGTATAAAATAGGTCTGGGAGTGTAGCCCGGAGGTAGAAAGGTTTCCAGGAACCCCAGTACCACCAGAAAGGAAAAAGAGTACCTGGGTGTAGAGTAAGTACCCCAAAACACTGAGTGCATGCATAGAAGCATCAGTGGATGGAAAAGCAGGTGGATGGATGCATGGATGACTGCATGGACCAACAAAAGAATGGATGAGATTCCCTAATAACCATATGCATATTTAAGAATTTTCTAAGCTCTTTAATGAGGATGATATTTTGATTAATATTTGCCCAGAAATAATAGATTCTGCCCTTAATCCATGATCCTAAAATGTTGAATTAAATGCACTCCTATTCTTTGCTCAAGGAATTCAGAAAGCCTTTACTGAGCCCATCCTCTGTGGCTGGCATTTCTAAGATACCAAAAGGGAAAAAGAAAAAAAAATCTAAGCTTCACTTAATTTGATCCTCATGCACCCTATAAAGGAGATCACTTCCTGCCTGCTGAAGAAGGTTGGTCACCAGACCATGTTTGGCACACAGCTCTGGGCTCCATTAAGATGGAAGGAGAGGGCATAGCACACTATCAGCCGGCCTTTTCCAGACACTCTTATGACAGGGACATAAAATTGTAGACCTCTTTCTTAAGAAGCATTGCCATTTCTTCACAAAAGGACTATGCTGCCATATAGTTTCTCAGTTTCTATATCACAGAACCCTTCCCTTTCTAGAGAAAAAAATGAGAAAAGCTCAGGTAAAGGTGCATCCTGCAATCCCAGTGTTTGGGAGGCTGAGACAAAAAGATCACGGGTTCCAAGGCTAGCCTCAAAACTTAGCAAGACCCTCAGTAACTTCGCAAGCCCCACAGCAATTGAGACCCTTTTTCAAAATAAAAAATAAAATAAATATGGAAGTGTACCTCAGAGGTAGAAGGCCCTGGGTTCAACCTCCAGCACTACCCAAAAAGGTATCTATCTCCTGTGCCTTTCTCTCTCTCTTCTTTCCCCTACCTGATGCCTGTCTATGCCTTTCCCCGGTCCCAGGCACCCAATCTATATTCTAAACTTGAAGGGCTGTGTGCTCAAGGAGTTCTTTAAAGTGTTGTGGCTGATAGTCTCTTGCATGTCAGTCCTTTCAGGATCACTGAAATGTTCTAAGATTCTCCAAGTATTAATGATATTCAAAATTAAGAAAAATAGAGCTGGGCGTGGTGGTCATGCTTGTAATCACAGTATTTGGGAGGCTGAGACAGGTGGATCATGGTTCACGGACAGCCTTAGCTACTATTTAGTGGGGCCCTTTGCAACTCAGTGAAACCCTGTTTCAAAATAAAGAATAAAAAATAGGGCTGGGGGTATAGTTTGGAGGCCCCTGAGTTCCATCTGCAGTACTGCAAAAAAAAAAAAGAAAAACAAAAGAAAAATAAATGGGTAAGGATGAAAATTTGGACATGATGCCTGATAAAATGAAACAGGGCTGGATGCAAAAGGAAACACACCAACTGCCATGTGCAGATGTGTTTGGATCATTCTGAACCTCACCATGATGTATATAATAATGGACTAATAAAAGTACTTAAAAAAGAAAGTTTTGTCTGGGGCCTCAGATGATTCCAAAGGTGGGCCACCCCTTCCATGGCCATGCTCTCCAACCCACTTTCTAGGGGGCCCAAGGCTGAGCCAAGCCACTGACAAAGATGTAAGACACACACAATGCTAGGCACACACTAGGAGCTCAATTACTCTGTGGCAATTTACTACAGATGAGCTTCAGTATTAAATGGTGATGGGTTAGAGTTGTAGGCACATGCAGACAAAGGATGGGAGCAAAAGAGGACAGGGAAGTGTTTCAGAACAACTGCCCAGACCATGTGGGGCTGGTGTTTATGGGTTTCATGAGCAGCTGTGCCCCTGAGCTTAGCTGTCTGGCCTGGTGCAGGGTGCTTAGACACAAAGGAAAGCCCAGCTCTAGAGACCATTCAACAAACGTTCTTGAGTATTTCATTCCTTTAGCATCTTTATATTTAGACACTGGAGGTATGAAGTGAAAATGAGCCACTGTCATTACAACAAGGCCCTTTTAAACCCAGAAAGAGCAGCCCCATTGATCAAGAAGCCATTCTCATCCGTCACTTTCTAGCCTGTTGCCTCAGGATTACAGTAGGCTGCCAGCAGAGATGTAGGACCACAATTAATAAAATATTAATATTACAGGCAGAGGCTGTGACCACACGAGACACAATTAAGATTCACATGCAAGCACACACACATACCCTCCCCCTAGTGTTCCAGGCTCCTGTCCTGGAACCCTGCATTCCTCACAACTAAGGCAAGTAAGAATTAGGCCCATTACTGGTTAGTATATATGTGAAATTGTCTTAGTAACCAAAAACCCAGAAAACATAATAAAGAAGCAGCATAATATGTAAAGCTGGGGCTCTGGAACCAGAGAGAAGTGGGTATGAACTGTCATCTTGATTTACTAGCTGTATAGCTTTGGGTGAGTAACTTAACTTCTCTGGGTTCTGATTTTCTATGATAATATTTATTTTGTCTAGTTGTCATGAAGTTTAGAGAAAACGAGTTTTCTGAATATTTCCTAACTACCATTACTTAACTAACAGTAGCAATTGTCGGATGTGTAATAAATGAGCACACGGTATTCACTCTCCTCTCTGTTTCTCTTAAGTTGTACCCACCATAGCCCTATTGCCACTTCTCCCTTTGGGTGCCTATAAGATCCATCATTTTCTTCCAAAGAATTTATCACCTCAGAACAGGTGCTGAGCAATAATAGGTCATATTTGAGGCACCATTATTACTGTGGTCAGCCATAACTGATTTTAGCTTTCTGACATAAATTTGGCTGTTTTGTGTCCTGCTGCTATCAGAGAGCAATCTTAAAATGGGGACCTTTCCCTCCCTAATGGAAACATTTGTAAGTAGTGGGAAGGTACTGCTCTAAAGTGGGCATGGACAGAGCAGCTGGACGTGGCCTCCCTGGTGGGAAGTTACCAGCAGGATGACAAGTTGACTCTCACTGTGACAGCAAGAAGTATGTGCCCAGAGATGGAGTTGTAGACAGTGCCTCCTCGGCCAGAGGCTTCTAAGTAGAGCTGCTGCCCTTCCTTCACCTGCATGTTTGGAGTGGCTCCAGAGTGCCCTTCCTGGAACTCCCAGAGACATAGATCATTGGCAGTTTGGCAGCCAAGTCCCGCTCTACAGAGGCACCTGGCAAAGGAAGGGCAGCCACAAGAGCAGGGAAATCAGAAGAAATGACAGCGGGCTGGGGCCATCGGCCTGGGTCTGGCTCCTGCCTGCCACTCTGTGAACTTTAGTAAGTCTTCTTTCCACTAAAGGTCTCAGGTTCCCACCGGCATAAAGGCTGTCCAGAGCCCCACTCCCTCCCACAGAGCAATGCTGCCAATAAAACACACTTGCTGTGCTTCTCTGTGTTTCTCCTTTTTCTGCACTGTACTGTATATATGTCAGTTATAGAAACATATTACATCATGTTATATTATACATCTATAGATAGAATAGAAAAAAACTAAAATGCTAAGCTATATTAATTGGGCATTTTGCTATATGCAGAGCATTGTACTAAATGTTTCATAAGCATTATCGCATAAGAAGCCCACCAAAGACATCTTTTCTTTACTGTCCAGAATTTGTTCCCCTGTTTCTCTTTATAACATTGCTCTGAATCTCCTGTCAGAAGCCATCCCTTCTTGCCCATCCACCATGCAGTTTTGCGGCAATTACCTCAGCCCCGGTTCTAGTAGATATTAATTGGCTTAATGAGTCAGAATAGACCCCCTGCCTCTTGCTACAGTGATTGGTCCAAGGACAGGCAAGTCCTCTGCATTACAGTCAGAGGACACCTGAGGAATTTTCTAGGAATGCTGAGATATAGTTTTCTTCTCTGGAGAGCTTGAACTTGGAATGTGAGGTCCATTACATGCTGGCAGGCACTTTGGCAACACAAGAGAATATACTTCCAAGATAAGAGACAATGCTGAGGAAGCAGAGGCTAGAAATAAGGAGTGAAAGAGTAGGAACTTAAGAGGCTAGATTGAGCATTACCCAAAGCTACCATTGCTCCTGGGCTTCAGGGTTCAAATAATTTGATCTGGATTTTTCAGTCTCAGAACCATCCTTATCGATAAAGGCAAATAATATTATTAACCCCATTGTATAGAATATGAAGCTGAGGCTGAGTGGGGCTAAGCAACTTTCCCTAGGTCACAAAGTAAGACTATATCAGAAACTTCATCTATACCCTGCTATAGATGTACATGGTCAGCAATAACTGATTTTAGCTTTCATTTAGATTAAAACCCCAAGGTTTTAATGGGCTACCATGAAGTAGTAAACATTGAAAATTAGAATGTTTTATAAAATATGACATCTATTTCAAAAGTAGAATTGACTACCAGGTGTGGTATCACATGATTGTAATCCCAGTACTTGGGAGGCTGAGACAGGAGGATCATGCAGGTTTGAAGCCAGCCTTAGCTACTTAGTGAGGCTCTCAGCAATTTAGTGAGACCCTATTTCCAAATAAGATATAAAATAGGCCTGGGAATGTAGCCTGGAGGTAGAAAGCCCCTGAGTTTCATCCCTTGTACCACAAAAAAAAAAAACCAGTAAATTTGGAAATGTCACTTCAAACTCCAACTGAAATGGGCTTTATTAGAACTTTTGTAATGGAAAATGTGTCCACTGTTTCAGTTCCATGTGGCTGTTCAAAAATGATAATCAATCACTGGGCAGCTCCCATTTCTGTGACCTGGTAACTGTTTCAAACAGGCAGCATCCTTCCCAACCTTGATCCCTTACTCTAAGAATGTTTCTCACCTTTTTGCTCACTAAGAGATCTGAAGACATTAGTTGTCATCCTTGGAGAAAAGGAGAGTAGTAAAACACCATGTCCCAGAATACCCCTCCCTGTTCTAAAAACCTAGTCAAATTAAGGGAGCAAGAGCAAGTCTGAGCTTGCATATCCATATCATCTTAAAGGATGCTGGCCTTCTCCCATGCATGCTGGGAAATAGGGCAAGTTACCATTATCTGTGGAGAGCTGCTTTCTTCCACATATGTCAAGTTCCTTGAGATGCTAGTCAGACAATGGGATAGTGCATCTTAAGAGTTAGAGATGTACATCCCAGAAATATCAAACTTCACAGGCTCTGGAAAATTGTGTCAATTTACCATACCATGGTCTAATATTTTTCTTTCTTACATGCCATTTTTCTATACTTGAACCCTCTTGAAAACAGAGACTATAGTGTTCATCTTATCTTCAAACCCAAACAAAAATTATCTGCGATAAAGAAGTACTTACTACTCTTTTTAATTAAGTAATCAAGTAATTAAATAATGAGTAACACCTCCCCTCCTTGAGGAAAAACTCAGTATGCTAAAGAACAGGAATACTGAGCTGGGAACTAAGGAATCTACCCTCGTATTTCCCTTTGTTATGAGACTTTGAACAGTCATTTACCACACTGACCTTTCCACGCCTCATGTTTAACATAGTCATGAGATGGGAGATCCATTGCAGTATCTAAGGATCAGGATGTCATTTAGGAAAATGTCAACTTTAAAGACTTTCATGGAGCATTAGTTACATATGGAGTTTCCCCCAAACAGGTGAATAGCTGCCTGCAAAAACTTAAGTAGCCTCTAGATGGTGTTTTTCTATGTGTCTTCATAATTATCTCTATTTTCTAAACTTTTTACACTGATTAGGCATTATTTTCTCAGGAAAATTATTTTTCTGATTAGTAAAGTAATTAGTGCAGGATAATACTCCTGACAAAACATAATTACCATGAGATACTCTGCCAGAAAGGAGACTCTTCCAATCTGGATATGCTAATTTGTAATAGGCTGGATAATAGCTTCCTGAATAGTCCTGGAACTTATAAATGTGTTTTTATGTGATAAAACAACTTTATGTATGTGATTAAGGATCTTAAGAAAGAGAGAGATTTTTCTAGATTATCTGGGTGGCTTTGAGGTAATCACAAAAGTCTTAAGAGTTATCAGTCTTGGAGAAAAAGATGATTGAAGGTAAAATTGGAAATTGGAGTGATGTACCTTGAAGATGGAGGAAGGGGCTATAAGCCAAAAATATCAATGGCCACCAAAAGATGGGAAGGCAAAAGACACTGTTCTTATATCTTACAGAAGAAACCCCTTGACTATTAGTCGGCAAAACTGACTTCAGAATTCTGTCCTCAGAAGAAAAAATAATAAATTTGTATTATTTTAAAGTGTCTAGGTTTGTAGTCACTTGGTATGACAGTCATGAAAAATGAAAACACAACTCTAGAAGAGAAGATCAAATGAAAATTATTATTATTTTGATTTTCAATTGTTTAAAAAGTGAAAAGGGATAAAGATCAATAGTTTTTCTTTTCATAGCAAAGAGGCATAAGGAGGAATTTAGCCAACATGAATCCAAAGAAATTGAGATTAGACATGAGGGATGTGTGATCAATGGTGGGAAGAACTAGAATGCATTTCCAGAAATGACTGCGCAAAATCCCTTGGTGGGCTTCCCAAAGGAGAACACTGACAGCAAGGAGACAAGAATCTAATTAGATGTGTTAAAACACATAGTGATGTCTTGTAAGGCTGCTGGACATGCTGTACAGATAGAAGAAGCTACAGATATTGAACTTCTGTCTAGAAGACTGAGAGCCAGGGTCCCTGAGGTTTGAGCAGATACTTTTCTGGGACAGGCATGGAATGCACGGGATTCCATAGAGCTGATGAGTTGAGTGGGGGCTTCTTCATGGAGACAAAGCTTTGGTTCTGAGTAGCTGTGCCACCTACCAGAATGGGAAGCCCTGTGGTATGGTTTCAAGGGGCATCTATAGTTTTCTCAGAGATCATAATCTATGAGTAGATCAAGATCAGGCAGTGCAATGTGATCACATATGAGCCCAGAAACGATATCATATCATGGTCATGCATACTGCATTTGAGGTCAGAGTCCTGAATTTGAATCTCCGTTCTGCAACTTACTTACTGTGTGACCTTAAGCAAGTTAGCATCTAACGTTCTTCTATTTCCTGGCCATAAAATATTGTCTGTATTTCATTAGGCTCTTGTGATTATTAAATGAGATACAATTGGCCTTCAGTATTTGCAAGAGATTGGTTCCAGCATGCCCTACAGATGTCAGAATCTGCAGTTGTTCAAGGTGCCAAGAAAAATGGCATTGTTCCAAGCATGGTGGTAATCCCCTTCTCAAACCATAATCCCAGTACTTAAGAAGTTGAGACAGGAGGATTCAGGTTTAAGGACAGCTTAATCAATTCAGCAAGACCTTCAGTAACTTAGCAAGACCCTATTTTAATTTTTTTAATAAAAAGGGATGAGGGCATAGCACAGAAGAAGAATGCCCCTGAGTGCAATTCCAAGTATAAAAAAAAAAAATCCACATTGTATAGTGTACAAACTAAGTGCATAATATACACATCAAATTTCCTGTATATTCTAAATCAACTCTAGATTTTCTATAATACCTAGTACAGTATAAATGCCATAGAAATTATTGTCACACTATACTATTTAAGAAATAATAAAGAAAAGTCCAAATATGTTCAGTACGGGCTTTTTCCCCAGTATTGTCAATCCATGTTGGGTAGATCTACAGATGTAGACCCCACAGATATTGAGGGCCAAGTGTATTACCTATAAAGTACAATAATCAAATCATAAGAATTCATTCAATAAATAGTTCTATTTTTCCTAGCAGTACGGTCAGGTCAAACTGTGGGTGAAAGAAAGGTAATCAGTCAATATTAGCAGGGATACAATAAGAGAAATCCAGAGAGATGGAGGAATTAAAAAATAACAAAACAAAACAACAATGGGAGAGAGAGAGAGAGAGAGAGAGAGAGAGAGAGAGAGAGAGAGAATGAATGGATATGAATAAGAAGCCTGCAAATGAGAAATAGGGAAATAATCACAGCATCAATATTCAAAGCACCAGAATCATGAGAGAACTAGCAATCAAGGCCTCTGCAATGCCACTTCCAGCAGCTTATTCTCCCTTTGGAAGGACAAAGTGGAGGTTTAGAAAGAACATGATAAAGATATGAAACAGACACAGTACCTACAGAAGCTATTCTGCAGGGCTTTCTAAGATTTCTCATTCCACTCTGATCTCTGCTAGGGATGACAAATACTAGAGTTTCAGCCATCATTTCCTTTCCTCCAATACATATCCCTTCAACAAATATTTATGTGCAGAATAGCAGTCTAAGAGCTGAGACACAGCAGTAAATACAACAGACGTAAACCCATCTCTACCCTAACGGACTCTATAATCTAGTCCTCATGGCAGACATTACTAATCAATTAATGGCATGCTCCTACAACATCTCAAAGCCCCCTCTAGTCCTTCCTCATGCAGTTCTGTTCCCCAAAGAGCCACTAACAATCAATTAGAGCTGGCACTTCAGATGAAAATTCACTCTTCATCCCTGCTCTGAGCCCCAGTGATTGCTGAGTAGATGTGCATTAATCCTCTCTTAGGCGTATGTCATTGTTGTCTCCCAGTACAGTGCTAACATGAAAATGAGGCCCTACAGCCACAACTAGTATAGATATTTAGAATCTGAAGACTTCATGTAGACATTTAAAAACTGAGGATATTGTTGCTTTGGCTATTACCACTGAAATGGTCTTGAATATCTCACTAAAGCACCCAATTATTACAATGATCTAGGCTGTTCATTTAATAGTCAATTGATGGGGTGTTTATATGCCATAATCCCAATTTTGTTTATTAGGTTCATGATTGTCTTTTACTTTATAGCCCCAGACTCAGGCTTCACTTGTCTACTATTTCTCTTTTTCTGAAAATATGCAAACACATACATGCATATGTTTTGCATATGTTTCTCACCTACTGTGAGAAGATCCCAGCAATGAGAAATGTAGACGTGGGTGTTCACACACCTAAGAGATGTCCTTATGGTGGGGTGGGACCTAAACCATAATGAGGAAGTCAGTGGGGCCAGTTTCCAGAATCACCTCTTTTACTGATTCACTGTATGGCATTGATGGCCCATTTCGCACATCTATAAAACAGGAATAACAAGACTCATATCGTACTAACTTTACTGCCCATCCCACGCAGTTATTTTTAATATTTTTATTGATGCATTGTAGTCATACATCTGGTGGAAGCGTACATGCACACGTCATTCATTTAGCCCTTTCCCAGTCCCCTCCTCATTCCCTCCCCTTTCCTTCCTTCTCATGTTTGGTTTAGTGATTGACTTTGATATGTTTGTGAATGTACATCATGTATATTAAGGAATTTCCCTCTTCCCACCTCCCATCTCCCTCAGTTAAGTCACCTTATTTGCTTATCTATAGTTTCTACTTCTTCATCTAGAGTTTTTCCTATGACCCATTTTCTCCCTAGCTTCTGCATATTAGAGAGAGCATTTGATTTCTTACATTTTGTGACTGACTAATCCAACTTAGCATAATGTTCTCCAGTTCCATTTACTTCCCTGTAAATGATGTGATTTTGTTCTTTTTATGGCTGAGTAAAATTCCATTGTGTACACATCCCATAGTTTTGTAATCATTCATCTGTTGGACATCTTGGCCTTCAATATCTGTGGGGTCTACATCTGTAGTTCTACCCAGACATGGGTTGACAATACTGGGGGGAAAACCTGTATTGAACATATTTGGACTTTTATTATTTCCTAAAGAGTATAGTGCAACAATGATTTCTATGGCATTTATACTGTACTAGGTATTATAGGAAATATAGAGTTTATTTAGAATGCATGTGGGATGGGATGTGTGTGTTATGCACCTAGTGTGTACACTGTACAATGTGATTTTTTCACATTAAAAATTACACTCAGGGGCAATCTTCCTCTGTGCTATGCCTCCAGTCCTTTTTATTTTTAAAAAATTTGAAATAGGGTCTCACTAAGCTTCTGAGGGTTTTGCTAAATTGATAAAGATGTCCTTAAACCTACAATCCCCCTATCTGAATTTCTCAATTACTGGGATTACCGGTACTTGATTATCAGAAACATTTTTCTGATAATCCTTTGAATTTCTTTCTGTGTGTGTATGTGTGGTACTGAGGGTGGAACCCAAGGGCTTTTCTACCTCTGGGCTATAATCCCAGACCTATTTTATACCTTCAGGGTCTCACTAAGTTGCTGAAAGCCTCATTAAATTGCTGAGAGCCTCACTAAGTATCTGAGGCTGGCTTCGAACCTGTGATCCTCCTGTCCCGGCCTCCCAAGCACTGGGATTACAAGTGTGTACCACCACGCCCAGCCAGTCCTTTGGATTTCTATACTGTTGGTGGTAATATCTTCTTTTACATCTCTTGTCTTTGTAATTTGGATTGATATTCATTCATTCTCCCTCTCTTCTTTCTCTTCTCTTCTCTTCTCTTCTCTTCTCTCTCTCTCTCCCTCCCTCCCTCCCTCTCCCTCTCTCTCTCTCTCTCTCTCTCTCTCTCTCTCTCTCTCTCTCTCTCTCTCTCTGGCTAGTAGTTTATCTATCTTGTTAATTTTTTCGGGAAACAGCTTTTGGTTTTGTTGATTTTCTGTATTGATTTTATATTTTCTGCTTCATTGATTTATGCTGTGATTTTAATAATTTGCTGTCTTCTACTGGCTTTGGGGGTACACTGTTCCTGTTTGTCAAGGCTTTGTGTCATTAGGTTATGTATTTGGTGATTTTCTGTTATTCTTATCTGGGCACTCTGTGCTATGAATTTTTTTTAATACTGCCTTCAAAGTATTCCAGAGGTTTTGATATGTTGTATCTCTATTTTTATTTGTTTCTAGGAATTCCTTGATTTCACTTCTTACTTCTTCTATGACCCATTCTTTGTTCAGCAGTGTGGTGTTGTTCGTGTACACACACACACACACACACACACACACATACACACACACACAGAAACCACATGATTATATATATGCCAAGTGCCACCAGCACCTTTTCTGCTGCAATCTGGTTCTCTAAGTCTCTCAGTCTATGCAGATGGCTAGTATCAATGGGGCTGGATCTAGTGTTCACTGTAAGTATCCCTCCAAGCTTTTCACCAATATGAAGCCTTTAACTTTTCCTTTCACTCTCCCATAATAACAGAACTTGATAGCCCAGAATTGCAGAGATCTCACCCTGCTTCCATAGACAGCAGGTACCTCTGAGACCAAACCCAGTGTATACCAAGAGTCCCTTAGCTGTTCTCCACAGCTAAGGTTGGGTTGGTCTGACTTTTTCCTGTTTACCACAAATGAGTGCTCTGTGATGATCACAGAGGTCCTACTAGAGCTCTGAGCCTTTAGGACTGGAGACCTTTTTGCCTGATTGTTCCTGGGTACTGTCTGATAATCTGCACCTCTGCTATGCCCAACAGCAGACTCAACCCATCTTTGCCAGGTTGAACACAAAGTCTCAAACCCGGGAGTTTACTGTTGGCTGGCCAAGTCCCTGTGGCCATGCTGGGCAGTCTCCCATGAAGACAGTGGGTTTACTTAAGGTGTTGTTGAGTGTTGCTCTGGATCTCTGGAGAGTGTGTTGAGTTCTGTAACTATTGCTGCAAGTTGTAGCCAGTGTTTTGTGCAGGAGGAACTGATGGCTTACAATTCTGATGAACTGCAGTTACTTACTTCATTTTAAGTCATTGTTTTACTTTTTCCTATGGATCTCTGGCAATCTGGCACAATGAGGCAAGTTGGTGCTGCCATGGCACCCACCACTGTAGCCATTGGAGGCAGGCAGGGTATTTTCTGCTCTCTGATCTGCCTTCTAGCTATTTTTGCTGCCTTTTACTTGTGTTCTTTTTAAATTTATGCTGTATTTTTTTCTTTTGCCAGAATGATGTTTTCATGGCAACAGAGACCAAGTGTCAGAAGGACTGATATGTGCTATTTCCCTCGGTTACCATCTTCCCAGAATCTCCTCACACCGTTATTTTTGGAATTCTAGAATGACAGTTACAAATAGAGACTTCTATCAGCCCTCAGCATATTGCCACTCGGGCACTAGGTGGCAGTATGTCACCTATAGCTAAATCACAAGGATCAAGTACACTGGAGCAGCCACTTTCAGGTGGCAGCCCAAAGCATCCCCAGTAGAAAGCCCACCCCTCCAAAGTTTGGCTCACATTATGGCATCAGAGGAAAAAAAAACTGAACCAGACAGAAAGTGTTTAACATTCTCTCTCAATCTATCAAGTGGAAAGCACAATATAAAATCATAGAAAAGTAAAAGAACAGCCATCATTGAACAGTTTCAGGAGGTAAATGTGTGACTCCATGGTATCACTTGGTAGTGAAACCATTTCTCAAGCCCAGGCTCTATGACAAAAAATAGATGCTGTAGACTTTGAATTAATTCAGTGGTTCTGTTTCTAAAATGAGAGGTAAAGGTGATTTACCAGAGTCCACAGTCAGTAGAGAACCAAACCCTGAAACCAGTGTCACCTCTCATTCCAGGCACAAACAAGCAGACCCACCTGCCATAGGACTTTGTTCCTTTGTCTCAGGCTTAATGTGAAACTGTTTCCTCGATATTAAACAAAAAGGAAAAATATAGAAGCCACTAGTCACTATTAGCTACCTACATTTAAATTAATTAATTAAATATTGACCTCAGTGGCACTAACTCAGTAGCCACCTGTGACCAATTATTGAACAGAAGAGATATAGGTCATTTATGTATTCTGTTAGACATCACTAGACCAGCAAAGAGGGTAAACATGCCACATCCCTCATTCAATTGCTTTACAATATTCTTCACAATGGGCTATATTCTGTTATGGGGAAAAAATCAATGTAAAATAAAGGAATTCTGTATGGGAAAATGAAAAAATATAAAAATATTAGAGGAAAATATTTACAAAATCTATTGGTATAAATTGTTAGCATACTTTACAAATTGATCTATGAGTGGTGAATGAATATTTTAAGGTAAATACATAAAATGACAACAAAATGAATAAAATTCCATTGATTCTCAACATACAAAGATTTAAAAAAATAAAAGCATAGAAACAAATTAAGTGCAGCCAACAATTTGTAGAAGCTGATTTATCATGGGCATTTGTGTGTGTGTGTGGTACTGGGGTTCCTGGAAGCCCTTCTACCTCCGGGCTATACTCCCAGACCTATTTTTACATTTTTATTTGGAAACAGGGTCTCCTAAGCCAGCGCGCGTGACTGTCTTCGAACCTGCATGATCCTCCTGTCTCTGCCTCCCAAACGTGGGGATTACAAGCATGTGCCACCACACCCAGCTATCATGGGCATTTTTGCATAATAATACATATTTCTATGTGGTCATGTATATGAAATATGAGATAGACTTAAAAGTTGAATTTTTTTCCAAAAAGGGTTAAATACTACATGATTTTTTACATTCCTATCATTAATTGACATCTTTCAAATGTTAACAATGCCTTTATTATTTTCTTCTATTTATTGTCAAATTTCTATCTATGTTAAATCTCTTTCCTAAATCCAACCAAAAAAATGAACAAGTCAGCTCAAAATGAGCTTTGTAGAGAGCTTCTTATATCTGAGATAATTAGCATGCATGGATGTTCAGAGGTTATTTAGGTTGTTTTTTCTTTTTTCTGGGTGTCTATATCTCAACCAAGCTGTACTTTTCTGCTTTTCTATAAGGACTATCATTGGCCTGTACTCCAAATTAAATCTGCTTGAGAAAAATAGTAACTTTAGAATAGTAATTTTATTCTAGTTCATAGATTTGGAGGGTCCAAAAGTAGATCTCAGTTCAGGCTGAGTTGTATCTAGGGACTTAAACGATGCCATTAGGGCTTGTCTTCTCCCAATATTTGGTTATCCTGCTGTGTATGTTCTCTACAATCATCTTTCAGCATGTAGTCAGAAGATAAATACCAAAGCCCCAGTTCCTAAGATCCCTTTTAGCAACCACAGTGAAAAGAGGGATATTTTTTTCCCTCCCAGCTTCATACGTTAATTCTAGTACTAGTCTGATTGGTCTTTTTTAATATACTTTTATTGGTGCACTGTAGTCTCACATCATAATGTAGTTAAGAGTGATAGGAACAAATGTGTATTCAGAATTCAGAGCTTCCCCTCTCCTTATTTTCCCCCCACACATTCTCTCTCCTTCCCCATATATGATAGTGAAATTGGCATTTATAATTTCACGTGTGTACATAGCATCAATGGAAATGTTTCCTTCATCAACTCTCCCTTCTCTCACAACCCCATTCCCTAGGCTCCCTCCATTTCTCCACTCAATTTTCTCTTCCATTATCTAAAGCCCTTCTTGTATCCTGATTACCCCCTAAGTTCTACGTATGAAAGAAAATATAGGACCCTTCACTTTCTTTGACTGGCTCATCTCATTTAACATAATGTTCTCCAAGTCCATCCATTTTCCTTAAAATGTATCATTTTGTTCTTCTTTATTGCTGAGTAGAATTCCGTCATGTGGATATCCCACAATTTTATAACCCATTATAATCCTGTTGATGGACACCTAGGTTGATTCCACAATGTGGCTATTGTGAATTGTGCTGCTACAAACGTGGATATGCAAGTATCACTGTATTATTCTGATTTCAGTCCCTTTGGAAAGACACCCAGGAGTGGTATAGCTGGATTGCATAGTGGATCCATTCTTAAGTTTTGAGGAATTTCCACAATGATCTTCATAATGGCTGCACTAATTTACAACCCCACCAACAGTGTAGAAGAGTTCCTATCTCCCCACACCCTCACCAGCATTTGTTTTGTTTACATACATGACTATTGCCATTCTAATTGGGGTTAGAGTGAATCTCAGTGTAGTTTTGTTTTACATTTTCCTGATTGTTAATGATTTTGGACATTTTTTCATATATTTATTGGTCATTTTATATACTTATTGAACATTTTCTCATATATTTATCCGTATTTCTTCTTTTTGAAGTGTCTGTTTAGTTCAGTTGCCTATTTCTGGATTGGTTTGTATGTATTTGTTTGTTTGTTCAGTGTTAATTCTTTTAAGTTCTGTGTCAACCCCTCAGTTTCTAACATCAGGCTAACTTGTCCTACCACACCAGGGGGCGCCATTCATATTGAAATCTATTCCAATAGAGGCTTATAAGTGAGCAGTCTTTGCAAGGTATTGTACTCCTGGGTTCAGGAAAACAGGGCCCCAATTTTAGAAGGAAGCAATGAAAAGAAAACATTCTAAGGAACTAAAATAAATCCATAATCTATGTCAATGTATCACCACAGAGTCTAAAGAAAATTTTACACCAACCCTCCCTGTGCCTTCCTGTATACAGGAATGGGGTGGTAAGCACAGTACTCTTTAAACCCTCAGAAAAATTCAAGATCTGTCTGCAAGTTACTGAGATGGTACAGGGATTGGGGAATCCTTTCTTATAAGGAAACACCAACAGCACACATGCACACTTGTGCACACATGTACATACACACTATATACACATACACAAACACACACATCAGTAAAACCTTCCTCTTTCTCGGTGTACAAATAACAGTTATAGCCTACCTCCTGAACTACAGGTAGACAACTTCAGAAGCCACTTTCATTTTTAAAGACGAATATTTTTAAAGAGCTAAATTAGAAATAAGGCACAAGGACTCAACCAGGTTCAGGGCATCTCATCTTTTCCATTTCTCAATGCTAGTGAGTTCCTGGGCTGCAGGGCATGCCCTGGAGAACCTGCAAATGAATCCATGCCATTGGCTCAGGAGGCTGCACTGACAGGCCATCAGGGGAGCAGACAGCTGAGCACAGGCCACCTGGTGCATGTCATTCCTTCTGACCTAAACAACTGTCCTCGAGGCCCTGGATTCACCCATGGGGCTGCCAGGAAAAGGCCCACAGCTAGGCTTGAGCAGGCACCTCATTTGCTTTTCATCATCTGCAGCCTATCTCTTTGTAATTAAATGAATTTTTGGGGGGCTCCTCTTTTCATACTATATAAAGAAACTCACATTTTAAAAGCACACATTGCTGGATTTCTTCCCTTATGATAAAAACATCTAGGGAGAGGAAGTCTGGGAGCAGTAATTATTTTTGGTGCATCAGGTTACTTTTTAACATCAAGGATGAGAACCACTGTTATCACATTTTTGCTTGGTGACTCTCTCTATATATATGCAGGCATTATCAAAAGAAAATAAAACTACAGAACAATTCTAAACCAGTACTCCATCCAAGAACTCTTTGCTGATTTATCTTAGTATCTTCTGCTCAGGATCATTTATACTTTTAAAGACTGTTGAAGGCCAGGCATGGTGGCACACACCTATAATCCCAGTACTTGGGCGGCTGAAACAGGAGGATCACAGGTTCAAGGCTGGTCTCAGTAACCTAGCACGACACTCAGAACTTGGTGAGATCCTATTTCAAAATTAAAAAACTAAAAAGGGCTGAGGGTGTAGCTCAGAGGTAAAATGCTTCTGGGTTCAACCTCTAGTGGCACACACTTTCCACTCTGCACACTTGCATCCACTGCAAAGCTCCCTTTCCCCCGAGCAAGGCTTTGCATTACCATGACACCATTTCAGGTAGTTCCATGTCCAACAACTTCTTACCAGCAAGTTTTCTGTCTTGATTCCAAAATCCTAAGTGAGAAAATTTGGCTTGTTCAGCTTAAAGAGGTTTCTAGGAAACACAGTAAAGATCTCTTGATGCTGTGTTTATATCCATTGAGACAAAACAAGTAACCAAACAGTGTAATGCTGGCTCTCAACCGTGCTTATCCAGATCTAATTAGAGGGGATCACAGAGCTGGGGCTGTGAGTATGTTGGGCTGTGTGGCTTCATCCAGAACAGGATATGGATGATGATGAGATAATAATAGGTATCCCGAGCCCAGACCTCCAGCACTTCACATTGCAAATATAATAATCATGTATATACTTTTTAAATTTTACAACATAAAAATAGACCAGTAAATTATTTTTAACATATTTTAACCCAGCATATCGAAAATGCTGTTATTTCAACACATAATAGTATGAAAAGCATTAATGAGATATTTTACATCCTTTTTTACTCAAGTCTTCTAAATTGGTGTAGATTTTATACTTGCAGTACATCTTAATTGCTACACTAAATTTTCACCAGAAAGAGTTGATCTGTATTTAAAGCTCATGCAAAATAAAGGTGATAAAATAGATCTATACAGCGGAGTTATTCCAAATATCCTTAAAGGTTTTCTAAAAAGTGAACTGAGTAACCGTTTTGAATTTTAAATGAATTATAATTAAATTAAAATTTCAGCTCTCAAGTCGCCTTAGCCACATTTCAAAAGCTCAGTAACCACATGTGACCAGGGCTACATTTTGGCAGAGCAGGTCTAGGCTGAGAACCAGAATCCAGCCTCCTCTACTCTTTTGTATCCAGCCCCCACACCAGCAGAACACAGCATAGTACAGATGCCAAAAAGTAGAGTTGGTGGAAACTGTCCAAATGAGAAATGCTCAGATCTAATACTGATGGGCTCTTAGAAGTTGCATAAAAATGGCTTTTTTTTTATAACAAATGGCATCCTTTTAAATGCATTCAAGGAGCTTTTTAAAGGAACTCTACAATACTTTAACACATTTGCCATATAAATTACCTTTCAGTCATTTGTTTTAAAAAAAAATCGATTTGTTTATATCAGGTTCATGTTAAGCAAAGCATGGATATACAAAAAAAAAAAATAATAAGTTGAAAGCTATTAGACAAATAAGTAACCTAAGAAGCCTCCACCTTTATGAAGCTGAAGCGAACATTGCAGGAATCCTTCACAGTCTGAAACAAAACGACAAAATGGCAGATTTCCGTTTCTGTCTGGCTAACACTAGCTGCAGCATGAACAAAGGTTAATCAATGAGCTGGCAGGCATGTGTTCTCTCCAACAGATGGCGCTGTAGTCAACAGGCCGTCTTCAAACCACCCTACATCAAGTTTCCACAACTTCTGGAATTTGATGCCTTTACATCTGCAAGTTATATTCTAAGAGTGACTATAGATACAAAGCCCATTTTAACTGAAAGTAATTATTTAAAACCTCTTTTCGAGCCGGGTGTGGTAGCACACGCTTGTAATCCCCACGCTTGGGAGGCTGAGACAGGAGGGTCGTGCAGTTTTGATGCCAGCCTCGGCTAGCTTAAGAGACCCTGTTTCCAAGTAAAAATAAAATAAAATAAATAAAAAATAAATAAAACGTCTTTTGGAGCTGGGCATGGTGGCACACGCTTGTAATCCCAGCATTCAGGAGGCTGAGACCAAAGGATCACGGTTTGCAGACAGCCTCAGCTACTTAGCAAGGCCTTTTCAACTTAGTGAAACCCTGTTTCAAAAAATAAAGAATAAGAAATAGGGAAGGGGATGTAGCTCAGAGGTCGAATGCCCCTGGGTTCTATCCCCAGTACCGCAATAAATAAATAAATAAATAAATAAATAAATAAATAAATAAAACCTCTTTGGGTCCAAACAAATAATTGTTTGAATGTTTGGTCTTAGTTAAAGAAGCTGTTCATTTGTTCATTCATTCATCCCTTCATGTGGTCATCAAATGCTCAGGAAGAGCTATCAAGTACCATGCCAGGTAGAAGCACAGAGAGTAAGAAATAGATCTTGCCTTTAAGGAGCTCATAGTCCATAGGAAAACCAGACATATGCCTACATAACTACAAAAAATGTGAGATTTAGTATTATGAAAAAATACACAATTCTGCATCAGAAGAACAAAGAAGAAACTGAAAAAGTTTATTAAATAGAGATATTCTTGATGTGGATATAAAAGCTAGTTTGCGATGAGAGGTTTATAGGGATCCTGCTTGACCTGATTCCAGCCATCTTGAGTCATAACCACCATGATTACCCCTTAGTGATCCTAGCCTGATTTTCTTTTTCTTTTTTTTTTTTTTTTTTGGTGGTACTGGGGTCCCTGGAAACCCTTCTATCTCCAGGCTATACTCCCAGACCCATTTTTATATTTTAATTTGGAAACAGGGTCTCTTAAGCCACTGAGGCTGGCTTTGAACCTGCGTGATTCTCCTGTCTCCGTTTCCCAAGTGTGAGGATTTCAAGCGTGCGCCACGACACCCAGCAACAGGTAGCTTTATGACTGGATGCTGATGTGGTCATTGCCAGGAATGTGCCTGACATCTTTGATTTTGGTATGAGATAAACTATGCTCATTTTGGCTTATATGAAAGTCACTTTTGTCCTGACAACAGTATAAGGCCCTTCCTTCTGGCTCAGTCTGTAGGGATCCATTAGGCTTCTGCCGCCTTGGACCATTCTTCAATCAGTAAGTCCCTACTATAGACTGGATCTTGAATGTCCTCAAATGCCAATGAAGACTTGGTTCCAAGCCATGGTGTTAATGGGAGGTGGTGTGTCAGGGGGCCAGTCAGGAGGCAGCTGTGGTTGCAGTGGAGGTTTTGGTGGTGAGATCCTCAAAGAGAAGAAAATATATGGAGTCTTTATCAGGGGAACAACAGCAGTTTTATTCTAAACACTTAACCTTTATGTAGGATTCTGGGCAAAATGGCGTACATCCATGGCCAAAGACGTGTGCATGCATATTTTGTTCTTCCTAGTCATAATTATATAACTATATACACATCTGTGGCTGTATGAGGTGAGTGAGGTCATGTCCTCACCACCAGCCTGTGCTTCCTCTGGGCCCCCACATTTCACCGTCTACAGGGGGTGGTGTAGAATTGAACCAGAGAACATTATATTGAGCCCAAAGACCACAGTAGTGGTGACTCTTCATTGTTTAGCCACAAAGATGAGAATAATCCAGACCCATCTTTAAAATGAGCCCAGTGAGTTTTATGAGGCTGTAAGTGGATCTCCTATATATCCTTGGCCCCACAAGGGGCAGTGCCAAATCAACCAGTCTTATGCTGCTCATCAGGGAAGCTACAGAATTAGTTCTCAGTAGACCATCCATCTCTCTGTACAGACATACAATGGCCCAATCTCCTCTATGATGACTAACCAAACTGCTCAAAGCTTGGCCCATTGGCTAGAGTGTCAAACACCAGTTTCTTACCAAAATTATTTGAAATTATTGTTTCTCTGATTTGGGCATTTATTAATTGTTTCTTCTTAGTAATGAATCTCTGAGTATTTTCTCTGATATTTTCTTAGCTTCTGTTTTTCCTGGAAGATTTTTATTTCCCCAACAAACTTAAGAGACATTTTTGCTGAGTAGGACAATTTTGGCTGCAATTTCTTTTTTCAGAGTTTAGAATATGTTGCTCCAGGCCCTCCAGGCTTTCATGACTTGGTTTGGGAATTCTAGAGTGATTCTAATTGGGTTGCCTCTGAATGTCATTTGGTTTTTTGTTTTGTCACCTTTAAGATTCTCTCCTTGGCCAGGCACATACTTGTAATTCCAGCATTTGGGAGGCTGAGATAGGAGTATCATAGTTTGCAGACAGCCTCAGCTACTTAGTGAGGCCCTCTGCAACTCAGTGAGACCCCGTTTCAAAATTAAGAATAAAAATTAGAGCTGGGGGTGTGGAGCTCAGAGGTAGAATGCCCCTGGGTTCCATCCCCAGTACTGGAAAAAAAAAATTCTCTCCTTGGCCTCTATATTAGTCAGTTTGACTATCGTGTGGCTTGGTGAACCTTTTCTCTGATCTTGTCTAAAGGGGGTTCTATAAGTTTCCTGTATCTGTGTATAAACCTCTTTTTCTATGTTTGGAAATGTTTATATTACTTATTTGAAGATTGTTGATCCCTTTGGCTTCACCTTCTTTCCCTCTACTATGCCTATTATTCTTAGGTTAGCTCTTTGAAAATTGGCCAATATCACTTGAATATCCAATTAATTTTTCTAATTTTTTTTCTAAATTATATACTATACATTCATTTTTGGAGTGATCATCTTCTAAGAGCAAGATTCTATTTTTCATGTGGTCTAGTCTACTGTTTACAGTTTGTATTGATGCCTCCACTTCAATGGCTGCTGCTCCAGAGTGGTACTAGGCTATTCACTTAATCCTACTGACTATACCCAGTATTAGGGGCCCAATCAGGAGCCAGTTGTACTTGTAGGGGAGCTTTGGCCAATGAGATTCCAGAGAGAAGAAAATACAGAGTAATCATCAGGAAGAGAAACTTTATTTTACAGACCTGTACTTTATATAGGGTTCTGTGGAAAATGGGCTACGTCCATGACAGCATGGTGTCTGCACAAGTATTGTGCTTTACTTAGTCATAGTTTGATAACTATATACACATCTGTGGCTATGCAGGGTGAGGGTCACGGCCTCGATGTCAGCGTGTACTTTCTCTGGACCCCCACATGATAGAACATTTAGGTGGGACCTAGTAAGCCTAGTGAGAGGAAATTAGGATATTGTGGCATGCCATTGAAGGGGATATTGGGATCCTGGCCCTTTCTCTCTCTCTCTTTCTCTTCTTCCTCCTCCTCTTCCTCCTCCATCCCAAAGGTGCCAAGAGGTGAGCAGTTTCCTCTAACACATGCTTCTACCATGATAGTCTCTTCTTTGCCACAGGCTCAAAGGCAATAAGGCAGTCAACCATGAACTCACAAACTTCTGAACCTGTGAGCCAAAATAAATTTTGTCTCATTATAAATTGATTATCCTGCCGGGCATGGTGGCGCACGCTTGTAATCCCCGCGCTTGGGAGGCAAAGACAGGAAGATCACACAGGTTCAAAGCCCCTCGCTTGTTTAAGAGACCCTGTTTCCAAATATATATATATATATAAAATAGGTCTGGGAGTGTAACCCAGAGAAGGATTTCCAGGAACCCCAGTACCACCAAATAAATAAATAAATAAATAAATAAATAAATAAATAAATAAATAAATAGATTATCCTGGCTTCCAGGAAGATGGCGACCAAGGGAAGCAGCACATGCCAGTCCTGCTGACACCCAACCTCCATTGTCTTGGAAACAGCATTCTACAAATCCAAAAATTACTACTAGTGAAGGAATAGCATAGCTACAAGGCTGGAGGAAAAGAAAGGTTAGAAGATGGATCAAAGAGCAGAAAAGAAACACATCCGTCTGTGGTGGCGGGCACTGCAGCAGTGCCACCTTACCTCACTGCAGCTGACTCCAGAGACAAACAGGAAAACAGCCAGAGGTGAACAGCTGCAGATCATCTGAGTTGTGGGCCATCCATCAGTTCTTCCTGTGCAAACACCAGCTGCAGCTTCCAGTTGTGGCAGCCAAGCTCACAGCACCCTCTAGGGATCCAGAGCACTAGAGGAGAAACCAGCCAGCCTTGCAGCTACAGGAACCAGACTGGTGCCATCTTGCCTCACTGCACCCAACTCCAGGGACAAATAGGAGGGCCACCAGGGACCTGAAGTGGGCAGCTGCAGATCATAGGAATTGTGAGTCATCTGTTCCTTCTGTGCAAACATCGACTACAACTTGCAGTCGTGGTGGCCAAGCTCATTGCACCCTCCAGAAGAATGGAAACAAACTTACTATATGATCTGACAATACCACTTCTGGGTATCTACCCAAAAAAAAGGAAACCAAACTCCCAAACTAATGCATGAATATCTATGTTCATAGCTGCTCAATTCACCTTTGCCAAACTATGGAACCAGCCAAGATGTCCATCAGCAGATGAATGGATTACAAAACTATGGGATATGTACACAATGGAGGCCCTCTGCAACTCAGTGACTGTTTCAAAATAAAGAATAAAAATAAAGAACCTGTTTCAAATAAATATAAAGGACCCTGTTTCAAAATAAAGAATAAAAAATAGGGCTGGGAGTGTAGCTCAGAGGTAGAATGCCCCTAGGTTCAATCTTCAGTACTGAAGGAAAAAAAGAAAAGAGAAAACCACATTATCTTAGTGATAGGCTGCAGTGATGGCTAAGGGGATAAATGTGCATAAAGTATTTAGCACAGTACCTGGTACATGGGATGCTATCAACAAGTATCACCAATTACCATCAATATTTTGGAATCTGGGAGGATGGAGGATGATACACACACTTCTGCCCAGGTGATGGCATGGAGGACGGTGCTTCTGATCCTGGCAGAATCTAAAGGAGCCAAAACTCATTTCTGAGAAGAAAGAATGAATTCTATTTTGGGCAAGTGCAGTTTGAAACATCTGTGGGATATCCAGGTGAGATATGTAATACACAGTTTGATACAAGAGTCTAAAAAGCTCAGGAGGGAAGTTTAAAGCAAAGATACAGAATCAGTGGAATCCCTTCCTTCACAAGCAATTTGTGCTGGTCCCTTATAAGCAAACCCCAAATCCAAAGTACTCAAAAGTAAACTGACCAGAGTAAAAAGCCTCAAGAAATCATCTTATGGAGCTGAAAAGCAAACTGTCACTATAGGGATTGGCCACAATGCCGAGCCTCTCAGTAACCCCTTGCAGTGTTCATGTATCCTCTCTGGGCACAGAGAAAAGAGCTCCGTGCATGTATGGATTTTACCATATTTTCCAAGTCCTTCTTCAGTTTTCCTACGTTCCAATATGCCCTGCAAGGAAAGTCTAAATATTACACCTGAGAGACATCTTAGCTTTGAAAGCATCTTTTTGTTTCCAGAGCTTAGTGAATTTGAAGACATACAGTGTTCCACCCCTGCCCCTACTTCAAGTACCTAAGAATACATGTGAGAAGTATGGAATAATGTACTGGGGGATGTGGCTCTATCGAGTTTCCTGTGGCCAGAAGCACAAGAAGATTGGGAAGCACAGGGCCAGAGCTGGCTCTGAGCTGCTGCAGAGGAGAAGGTTTGATGTCCATATGCAATCGACTTTGACGCCAGAACGGGCAGTGAAACTAGACTTGACAAGCTTACATCCATTCACCCTTTAATTTTTTTTTTATTACTTAGATATAACATTTTAATTTTCCTTTTTGCTTGCTTTCTTACCAGAGGATATTTTTTCCTTTTTTTTAAGGTGAAACTATCATACATCTATTTGTTTTTTCTCAGAAAAAAATCTATCCTAACATGAAATATGAACTCTAAATACCCAAAACAATCTCGAAAAAGAACAAAGCCAGAAGATGTACATTTTCTGATTTCAAACCTTATAAAGCTACAATAATTTAAACAGTGTAGTACTGCTACAAAGGCAGATATTTAAACCAGTGGAGTAACATAAAAGCCTAGAAATAAATTATTCCATATATGGTCAAGTTATTTTTGACAAGGTTTTCAAAAATATTTGGTGAAGGAAATAATAATCTTTTCACTAAATATTGTTGAAAAATAATAATTACATGATAAAGAACAAAATTAGACCCTTACCTAACACCATATTCAAATATGAACTCAAACTAGATAAAAGACCTAAATGTAAATCTTAAGACTATAAACTTTTAGAGGAAAACCTGGGTCATAAACCTGCACAACATTGAAATTGGCAGTGATTTCTTGGATATGATTTCAAAGGCACAGGCAACAAAAGAATAAACAAACAAACTTCCTAAAAAATAAAAAAAATTGTACATCCAAAGACAATGTAAACAGAGTCTCACTAAGTTGCTGAGAGCCTCACTAAGTAGCTGAGGCTGGCTTCGAACCTGTGGGATCCTCCTGTCTCAGCCTCCCAAGCACAGGGTGGTTGATTTTTTACTATAATTATTTCTTTATGTCTTAGGAATGGTTCTTCATAATTAATAAAAAACCAACTCAGGCTAGCTGAAGAAGAAAAATAAATGTAATAGTTGTGTAGTAGATGTACTTATTTCTACATTCCCTTGCCTAAATTTGTTATTCACTGTTTTATTACCACTATTCTATGGTGAGATGTTACGTTGGCATGGTTTTGATTTAACCTTCTCTAGTGATTATGTTTGTTAATCATATTTAATGTGACTATTAGCTGTTCATATATTCTTAGTTGAAAAATGTCTGTTAATTCATTTTGTCCATTCTTGTTGGGTTGGCTTTCTTATTAGTAAGTGATTTTAATTTTCTTTTTCTTACTGGTATCTTTTTTATTTTTATTCATTTATTTTTTGTATTGGAGATTGAACCCAGAGACATTCTATCTCTGAGCTACACCCTCATCTCTATTTTATTCTTTATTTTGAAACCGGGTCTTGTTAAATTGCTGAGGGCCTTGCTAAGTTGCTAAAGCTAGTTTCAAACTTGCAATTCTTCTGTCTCAGCCTCACAAGTACTGGGATTACAGGTAAGTGCCACCATGCCAAGCAGCTTACTGGTGTGTTTCACGGTGTAAAAGTTTTTGGATTTTTTTTTCTTTTATGGAATATACTTTTGGTATCATAAATATTTTTCTAACTTAAGGCCTCAAAGACTTTCTTAGGTTTTTGTTTTTTGATGAAAGAATGAACTGTTTATATATTTAACTCTTTTATTTAAATATGTGATTCATTTTTTAGCTAATTTTTTATCTTTATTTTTATTTTTATTTTATTTTATTTTTTAACTTTTTCCATTATATTTTTTAAATTTTTTTTATTGGTGCACTGTATTCATACATCATAATGGGATAAAAAAAAAACTTTTGTAGACATACATGCACACATTGCCCAGTTAGCCCCTACCCGATCCTCACCCCGTCCCCTCCCCATCCCTCTTCCCATGCTTGGCTTAGTGGTTGACATCTAGTATTATAGCTGTTTATCCAAAATTAACAATGATAATCTCACATAACAGTTTCATTTGTCTGATACCAAGCTTTTGATGACTTAAAGATAACATTTCAATACTCCTTTTTGCTTTCTTTCTTACCAGAGAATATTTTTTACTTTTTTTTTTTTTAGGTGAAACTATCATACATTTATTTATTTATTTTTCAGAAAAAAAATCTATCTTAATATGGAATATGGACTCTAGATACCCAAAATGATCTCAACAAAGAACAAAGCTAAAAGAAGTATATTTTCTGATTTCAAACCGTATAAAGCTACAATAATTGAAACAGTGTAGTACTGTTATAAAGGCACATATATAAAACATTGGAGTTAAATAAAAGCCTAGAGGTAAATTCTTCCATATATTGTCAAGTTATTTTTGACAAGGTTTCCATGAACATTTGGTGGAGGAAATAATAATATTTTAACTAAATATTGTTGAAAAATAATAATTACATAAAAAAATAAAATTGGACCCTTACCTAACACCATATACAAACATTAACTCAAAATAGATAAAAGACCTAAATATAAATCTTAAGACTATAAACTTTTAGAAGAAAATCTGGGTCATCAAACCTCACAACATTGATATTGGCAATGGTTTGTTGGATATAATTTCAATGGCACAGGCAACAGAAGGGTAAACAAATTCCCTAAAAATAAAAAATAATATTGTATAACCAAAGACAATGTAAACAGAGTTAAAAGTTACTGATAGAATGGGATAAAATATTTCCAAATGCTATATTTGAAGGTATATTAATATTCCAACTAGAAATCCTAAAAATTCGCAACAATAAAAGCAAACAATACAATTTAGAAATAGGTAAAAGACTAACATAAATAATAAATCTCCAAAGATAACCAATCTTAGTTGTCTGTTGGATGGAAAATCTTTTTTCTCTGGTTCTGGTGTGTGTTACCTATTTCTTCTTTGTAGTTAATCTCTTTGAGTATTTTCTCTAGCACTGGTTTTGAAGACATAAATTCCTTCAGTTTCTGTTTGTCATGAAAACTTCTTATTTCCCCATCTAATTTGATAGAAAGTTTTGCTGGGTAGAAAATTTTTGGCTGGAAGTTGTTTTCTTTCAGAGTTTGGAATATGTTACTCTAAGCCCTTCTGGCTCTCATGACTTGGTTTGGAAAGTCTGGAGTGATTCTAATTGGTTTGCCTCTGAATGTCACTTGGCCTTTTGTTTTTGTTGCCTTTAAGATTCTCTGCTTGGCTTCCACATTGGTCATTTTGACAATTATGTGGTGTGGAGATCCTCTTTTTTGATCCTCTCTAAAGGGAGTTCTATAAGTTTCCTCGACCTGTGTATCGACCTCTTGCTCTATGTTTGGAAAATTTTCTATTACTTCCTTGAAGATATTGTTGATCCCTTCGGTTTCACCTTCTTTTCCCTCCTCTATTCCAATTATTCTTAGGTTAGCTCTCTTAAAATGGGCCCATATTTCTTCAATGTCAGATTCCTGCTGTTGGATTTTTTTTTCTAAGTTAGAAACTATGCGTTCATTTTTGGAGTCATCATCTTCTAGGAGCGAGATTCTATTCTCCATGTGGTCTAATCGGTTGTTTGTACTTTGAATTGAGGCCTTTACTTCATTAATTGCATCCTTTATCTCTTTTTGGCTCTCTCTGAATTCTTTTTGAAACACCTCTATTACTTCTACAGTTATTTTCCTGATTTGATCTTCTAGAAATCTCTGATTTTCTGTTTTATCAGGTTCTGAAGTTGTGGGGTTGTGGGCCTTCATTGCTCCATTGTTATTCCTCTTTCCCATGATTTTGGAAGTCTGTGCCTTCTCTGGGTTCTTCCCTGGGTCACTACGACTTCACTTAAGGTGCTCTGGATCTCAAGTCTGTGGTATCTCAGTCACCATAACTCCTTTACTGGGTTGTATCGCAAAGACTCAGACCCAGAGAGTTAATCGAGGCTGCTTTAGACCATGGTGGGGTGCCACGTTAGGCATTCTGTGGGAAGTTGTGACTATGGTAGGATATCTCTGCCACCACCACTCCCCCACTGGGTCAAGTCCCTGGGAGTGCAGTACTGGGATTTCTCCTCTAGGGGCTGCAATTTGACTCATAGTTGCTGAGTACACTGATGGAGCTGTAGTGGACTTGCTGAATTCGCTGCTGCTGCCACCGGTGGCAATATGGCACCACTGCCACGCCCTCGGTCATGAGGCTGGAGTATTTCTTCTCTGGTTTTGAGCTCCGCTCTGAGTCCCTACAGGGTGTGCTGAGCCCAGCCCCTGGGAATTTTAGACACTCCCTGAGCCAAAAAACCTGCCGAATTCTGCCCAGCTGATCCTCAGCAGCTCACTTCAGCTCGCTGTCCGCCGCTCCTCTCTGGAGCCTGGTGGGCTGTTGAGTGTGTTGGTCTGGTGCCGTCCAGTGAATTCGTCACTGCCGCCGGCAGTAAGGCGCTGCTACTGCATCCTCAGCCGCAGCACTGCGGTCTGGTTTCTTTCTGGTGTCTTGTTTTTCCAGCCCTCTCTTTCTCTGTCCCTTGTATTTACATTTTTTGTTTCTCTGCTGATGGTGTTTTCTGGCTATGAAAGGCGCTGATTTTGTGATAATAGAGATTGGTTGTTAGCGGGGCTCGTAAGCCCCACTTTTCTCCGTCGCCATCTTCTTCACCCTGTAATTAATTCAACAAAGAGACAAGAACCTAATCCATGTGACGAGTACTATGCCCACTAGAGGAAACAACAGTGAACTAAACAGCTCCCTGTGGGGCTTTGTGGTTTGTTTCCTATTTCCTAGAACCCTGGAGAATATCTAAAATATGAGGCAAATCTTTTTTAATTTTGTGGTTGTTTTGGTTTTGTGGACTGTGTGTGTGTGTGTGTGTGTGTGTGTGTGTGTGTGTGTGTGGTGTGTGTAGTGTGTGTGTATAGACATTAGTGCATATTTTAGTACCAGGGATTTGAACTCAGGGCATCCTACCTCTGAGCTATATCCCCCAACCTTCCTACTTTTTACTTTGAAACAGGATCTCTCTAAGTTGTTGAGTCTGCCCTCAAAGCTTCAATCCTCCCTCCCAAGTGCTGGGATTATAGGTGTGTACCACCACACAGAAGGAAATTCGTCTTAGTATTCATTCATCCACTGAACAAATATTTGAGGGTGCTAGCTGAGGTCACAAGGTCAATTAAGACTGAGCAGTCACAATTCAGTTTACAAGTCATGGTGAGGCTAGAACTGTGTGCCACTGCATGCTTTAGGAAAGGCCTGTGATGAGAAAACTTGTCAACAAATTCTCTGACACTCTAGTGAGAAGAGATGTCTATGGCCCCTCAAATATGGGCCAGTTTTGACATTGTATTGATCAGCTGGATATGACAAAAATGATCCTTCTCTCGAGTTTTAAAGAAGCAGCAGTATCCTCTCTCAGAAAATTTCCCTAGGAGAAGCCAGTTGCCATGTAATAGATGAGGATGCCATTCTTGGACGAGGCTCAAGTTAGGTGTGTGCAGAGGCATGGTTAAAAAAAAAAAAAAACTAGCAAGCTCCTCTGCTCCAATCATTCTAGCCAAATGCCAACATCTGAGTGAAACAGCTACCTTAGGTAATTTATGTTGGATGGGGAAGGCTGTCTGAAGAGGCAGTATTTAGTCTGAGATTCAAAGGATGAGAACTATGACATCAGAGGACAGAGAAGAAGAATATTCCAGCACCAGAAAGATATTCAAATATGCAGATCTGGTGAAGTTTCAAAGTATTCAAGTTACTGAGTGACTACCAGAGTGCCTAGAACATGGAAAGTAAAAATGGGAGGATTAGATTCACAAGAGATAGGGAGAAGATTGGCAAAGTCTTCTCAGCCACAGAAAGCTCAATGAAGTGTGTTCTAACTACAGTTGGAAGATCTTAACAATCATGGACATAAAAGCAACATGACCTGTACTCATATCATAAGATTTTATTCCAGCTTTGTAATTGTGTTCACAGCTATAATTAAGCACTGAGCACAGAGTAGGTACTCATGAAATACTGAATGAATAACTTAATGTGTTAGAAAGGAACAAGATTAAATACAGCAAGACCCATAAAGAAGCCACTGCAATGATCCAGGTAAAAAATAGCATGTCTGGACTGAAGTAGAAAAGGAAAGGTTAATAGATATAGAATAAACAAGACTGAGACATAAAACACAAAATTATGTCAATTTTAGAGAAATGGATGGAACTAGAGTATTATGCTAACAGAGATTAGTCATTCTTAGAAAGTCAAGGGTGGTATGTTTTCTCTTATTTGTAGAAGCTAGAGGGAAAAGAGGAAACATAAGGGACTTTAAATAATGCAAAAATAAATCAGAAGAGTAGTTGAAGGAGATTAGGGTAGAAGTTAGGGTGGGAAAGAGGGAGGTGATCAAGAAGGAAACAATTCAAATAATACTATGAAAATCTGTGTATATCTTATTACCAACTCATGTGAGGAGGGATGTAGAGGGAAATTCATGAAGAGCTGTGCGCATGTATGTTTTTCTCACTATGAAGTATAATTGCAATGCACCAATAAATTATGGAGAAAACAGATAGGACTCACACTATGGCTCTGAGATGTATCAGTTGCATTTCCTTAGGCAAGTCAAACTCTCTGAGCCTTTATTTCTTCCCCCATAAAAATTTCTATTGCATTGGTGATACGAGAATCTAATGAGAAAATTTATGTGAAAGCACTTTGTCAAACACTATGTTTCTAACTTAAATGAGGAGACACTGCTATTGTTATTGCTTTCTGTTTCTGAAACTTGACAGGTTGGTGCTATAATTTAGATTGTGAATGTCCTCCAGATGCCCCCTGGGTTAAAGAATTAGTCCCCAGCTTGTGGCACTATTGAGACATGGTGGGACCCTCAGAAGATGAGGCCTAATGTAAGAAAGAAAGGTCATTGGTGATACACCCTGGAAGAGACTATTGAGACCTTAGACCCTTCCACTTTTACTGCCACAAGGTCCAGCAATGATGTGCTTCTTTACCCCAGGAACAAAAGCAATGGGGCCAACCAACTATGGACTGAAATCTCCAGCACTGTGAAATGCCTTTTCAAAATAAACCTTTTCTCTTTTAAGTTGATTTATTGCAGGTATCTGTTACTAGCAACAGACAGCTGACTAACATCATTGGCCAGAATCATAGTCACTGGTTATTAGAGTATCTCCTGGTTTTCTGTTTTAGTGAGTATATGAACTGAATCTCTCTGGTCTCTGAGGTTAGTTCCATGATTTTATCAGCCATTCTGTCTTCCGAAGTTCCAATACAAGTTATAAGAGGCCAGATTTCTCCTGCATCAGGATTCCCTTTCACTTAGAAGCAGTTCTCAAGCTTGAGCTCACTCCAAAAGACTAATGGAAATGCAGACCGCTGAGCCCATACCCCAGAACTTCTGATACAGCACCCCTGAGAAGATGACCAAGAGTTTGAATTTCTAACAAGTTCTCAGGTAAGGCTGATTGCTCTGGTCTCTGGTCCACTTTGAGAATCGTCTTAGATGAGCATTCATTCATTCAATTTCCTTTTCTGGTTGAAGGGTAATGTATATTTCTCAGATGATATTCCAAGGAAAACTCAAGAACCAACAAGAAAAATTCCTTCCAGATTCTTAATATGAGATCTATTTGTTCTTGTTTTGAATAACTGTTTAAAGTTTTTAAAGCATGAAGCCAACCATGGTACCTTGTTTCAAGTCTTTTTTTTTTTTTTTTTGGTGGTACTGGGGTCCCTGGAAGCCCTTCTACCTCCAGGCTGCACTCCCAGACCCATTTTATATTTTTATTTGGAAACAGGGTCTCTTAAGCCAGCCAGGCTGGCTTCGAACCAGCGTGATCCTCCTGTCTCTGCCTCCCAAATGCAGGGATTACAAGCGTGCGCCACCACACCTGGCCCTTGTTTCAAATCTTGATCTGACTAGTTTCAAATTGTGTACCAGCTGCATCTCCTGAGTCAAGTGCCAACATCCTACAATCACTGTAAGGATTAAGAATTAATGCCTATAAAAGCACTTAGAGTCATAGCTGGTATAAAGTAAGCATGTGGTAAGTACTAGCTATTATTCCAAAGTGTGATTCATGTAATTGTTTTATGTTTCTTACATAAAAAATGGTATAAAATGCAACTACAAATTGTGACCTGCCCCCTAGAAAATAAATAAAATATATGACTTTACAGAAACATTTTAGGAAAAAATTATCATTTTCATCTCAAGTTGACTATTTATTTATTTACTTAGTACTGAAGATTGAATCCAGTGCAAGTACTCCATGACTGAGCTACAAAATTAGGCTTTAAAAAATATTTTTTGCAGTAAGGGGCATTCTACCTCCAAGCTACACCCCAAGTCCTATTTTCTAGTCTTTTTCAGTTTTGAAACAGGGTCTCATTAAGTTGCAAAGGGCCTCGCTAAGTAGCTGAGGCTATCCATGAACCACTATTCTCTGGTCTCAGCCTCCCAAATGCTGGGATTACAAGCATGTGCCACCACACCTGGCTGGCTTTTTTTTTTTTTTTTTTTTGATACAGGGTCTCACTAAATTGTCCAGGCTGGCTATGAACTTCTGATCCTTCTGTCTTAACCTCCTGCATTTATTGGATACTTCCTAAATGCCATGAAATATTCTGTGCATTTTAGACAATTATTTTTTTTCTTATCCTCACAGACTCTATGAAACAGGTACTACTATTTTCTTCACTTTGAAAGTATGGAAACTGAAACCTGGAGGCCCCAAGGTTATAGGCAAAACCAGGCTTCAAGGTCAGGGACTCCAACTCCAGGACCCACACCCTGAATCCATGATGCAGCTCTTCTATACCATATCATGAAAGAGAGTTGGAGGAATGTTTTGAAAGATCTTTAGACCCACTGATGAAAAAAAAGTAGTTTTGACAGAGAAAAATAATTAACAAGAGAAGGGCAAGACCTCTAGCAAAGCAAATTAGGTAGCAGAATCAGGTAGCATTCTGTGGTATGGAACGTGGGTTGAGGAAAGGCTGAGTAAGCAGCCCTTAGTAATGACCCATAGAGCTGTTGGAGGGTGGCCACTGTAGCAAATTGCAGTGCCAGCCCCCAGGAGAACAGCAGGCCCCTCACAGGTAGCAGCTTTACACAAGGATCAAAATCAGCACTTTCTATAGAGTCCATCAACAGAGCAAGGACTGTAAGATGCAAGGTCTGAATGCTTATTCAGACTCATCCTTAGCCTTCACAGATCAGAAACGAGGCAGGGTTTGAGAAGGTATTATCCAACAAGTCTGCCTTTATACATCCTATGCTTTAATGTTAAGTACTGATATAAAGATTTCTTAATTATCTTCCATGTCTGAATTATAGTCCTGTTCCAGTTACCTCTTTCTACATAACCAACCATCCCAAAACTGAGTAGCATAAACCAAATACCATTTTTATGGAGCTCACAATATTGCAAGTTGGCATATCCCACCAGAAAAGGTTATGGGATCACTTGAACAGCTAGAAATGGCTAGGATGACTTGGTTGGGGCCACATATATGGGTAATTTGCTATGGGTTCTGATTTAATTCTTAGACTCTTCTCTACACTGCATAATTTGGGTTGAAATTCCCAAGGTGTCTTCTTCACTCCTCTGTTGACACCTAGGTGGAATGGCTGGAATAACCAGAGCTTGCTGGGCCTCTTTCTTCTCACAGCCTGTTCACACAGCTATTTGGGGCTTCCTCACAACATGATAGTGCAAGGATAGGCAGACCCAATGCATCACAACTGGCTCCCCATAGATCAGACTTTCAAAAGAGGATGCTAAAATTACTTGAGAACCTAGGTAAAGCATCAATTCTCATATTCTACCGATCAACAGTCTCAGAAGCAGCCCAGGTTCAAGGACACAGGACATAAACTTCTTTAATCAACTGAGTACAAAATAATTCATGGACAAGCTCTTCCATCACAGCACTTTGCTACAGACTTTAGTAACACACTTGTCTTGCCATAGCATTTAAACAGAATTGTAACTGTTCAGACATGATGACCCCAGAGGCTAACATGGCACCCTCAATAAATATTTGCTCGATGAATGCATATTTGAAAGGTTTTTTTTTTGTTGTTGTTGTTGTTGTTTTTAGTCAGGCATGATGGTGTCTGCCTGTAATTCCAGTACCTAAGAGACTAACACAGGAGAACCACAGATTCAATCCTCAACAATTTTGAGAGACCCTGTTTCAAAATAAAAACAAAAATTGCTGGAGGTATAGCTTGGGAGTAGAATGTTTGAGTTCAACTACCAGTACCAAAAAAGATGTTTTTCTTTATGTCTTAGCTATCCTCTGAGAATATAGGAAACCAGACACACAGATAAATAATCTGAATGAAATCACTAACATTTAATTAATAACAATACCATAAAAATGTCAGGTGTATGTGTGTGTGTGTGTATATATACATATATATCTTTGTAAAACCATTATGTATAGAAAGAGTAATTTATTTTTTTATTTTATTTTATTTTATTTTTTATTGAAAGTAAATGGTATACATTTAAACTGTACTTGGTGCCCTATTCCCCCACCCCATTTTACTTTCCCCCCTCCCAACAATGAATACCTAGGGTAACCATTCTATATTCATACTTTACACATATTTGGAAGTAGCCCCTCATTAATCAAGTTCACCCTTCTGCTTCTCTTAGCTTTCCATTCAAACTTTGCTAAGATTTCCATTCCATTATCTGGAGTCCCTCTGGTATCCCCAGTGCTCCCTAGTTTGGGGATATTAGAGAAAACATATGTCCCTACTCTAGAAAGAGTAATTTATAACTGTATGAAAAAACAGAAATAACTGCCTCTGTCATCATGTTTTCTTCTCCCATTCGGTTTCTGTGTCTGATTTTTCTCTGACTCTATCCTGTAAGGACTCTTAGGTGGTAGCACCACCCAGACATCCAGGATGACTCCATCTCAGGATCCTTAACCACCACAACTGCAAAGTCTTTTTTCCACTTATAACATATTTAACAAACATAAGAATTACCAAAAAATTAGAATATATTTCATTTGTAACCATAAGGTAATATTTATAGGTTTGGAAAATTAGGATCTGATATCTTAGGGGAGTTACTGTTTAGCCTAGAGCAGGTATCCTCCATCTTTGCCAGGTAAACAGGATTCCACTGTCTCTGGAGCTTCATTCACCAAAGCCTTTTCTGAGGGTCCTTAGGGATACCCATCTTAAGGACACACATCACCAACATACATCACCTGTTTCTCTGTTTGCAATCAGCTGAACATTAAAATTCAATTCCTCTAATGTTATGGCTCTAAATATATTCCACTCCTGTCTTATCAGCAGCTATTGTCTTTTAATTATTTATTACAGCAGGCTTGCTCAAAGATGCAACTCAGTATGCACATCTTTTCAACACGACAAATACACTCAGGTTTACAAAGAGTTAGTTACAACCTTCCCAGTAATAAAGACATTGAAATACTCTGCAAACTGCTCCTGAAATACACAGAAACTCAAAGAGAGTGAACACCCAGCCCTTGGAGGCTTGAAACAGCAGGAAGGAGAAGGTGCTCAGTGTGTAATTTTTAGTGCATTAAGATGTGTCAGAGTGTGCTCTGTGTGTTGACTAAAGCTGGAAACAGTTGTCTAAAAGCTTCCTTCCCACATGAATCTGGTTAAAGTTGTCCAAAAGGCAAACTTACAGGAGAACAAAAAAGTCAGTATTTTTAGGTCACAGTGAGCAGGCATGGTGGCAGATATAGACATGGCTTTTAGCTGCCCTTTCTTACACTGGCCCCACCAAATGAGAGCAGCCCCAAGGCAAACTCCTGTGTCAGCAGCTTCCCCAGACTTCCCTATGAGTGTCCTTCACGGTTCCACTCTGGCAGCCAGACACATGCGAGGTGTGGGGATTTCCTGTAAGCTGTGACCCATTCATTTATACCAGGACTTCAGTGGTCCTGTTAGTGACTCTTTCTTGGGTTCTCGGTCCTTTTTAGACTTCCTTGGCTTCTCCCATGCCATGCGGAGTTAAGTTTGGATTTTTATGGTCAAACCTCTAATTCCCACAATATTTTAGTGACTCTGTTGCCCTTTCTAAGCCCCAACTGATATACAGAAATAGGTTTTCCAGTGTATAGTTCAACTAGTAAGTCATAAACCTGGTGGTGTTACTCAAAGTTTAGTTTGAAACACCCCCCCACACACACACACACATTGGAAATACCTAAGGCTCCTTTTTAAAATACAAATTCTTGGGTCCCATACTTCATCCCTACTATGTGAAAGCCTTTAGTAATGGGGCTCAGGATTCTGCCTTTTAACAAGTATATTAGACAACTCTTGCGCACATACAAGTCAAAACAACTATACTATAACTGCTGAGAATTTTAAAAGCCTGGCATCATTAAAAACAGTGTTGCTGTGTACATGCATAAGTGGCATGTTAAGAATTGTGCTGTATCAAAACTTTAGGTTGTCTTTACACAATTTAATATTAAAGATTTTATGATACATGTTATTTACATTGAAGATAGGCTCCAAAATCTCCAACCTTTAGCAAAGAACTGAGGAACAGGTGTGGCCTGGGGTGGCCACACAAATCCAATAGCTTGTCCATTTCCTGGTTCACTGGATGAACACTGATCACCTCATATATGCTGTAGACTGTGTGATCTCCTTGCTCTCATGGCAGGTATATTTCAGTGTGGAAAATGTTAATATTATAATAATAACTCCTGCTTATTGTATGCTTACTACATTTCAGGTTACATGTGTCATTTTTTTAACAACTCTATAAGACACAGGCTATGGTATTCATCTTCCAGGAAAGAAGGTTGAGGCTTAAGAAACCTAAACTTAAGCTGACTGTGGTGCCTGCCTGTAATCTCAATACTTGAGAGGCTGAGACAGGAGAATCCCAGGTTTGAGGTCAACCTCAGAAAATTAGCAAGACCCTCAGAAACTTAGATCTTGTTTCAAAATAAATAATCTTTTAAAAGAACAAAATTATGCCATTTGCAGAAAACTGGAAGGAACTAAAGAATATTATGTTATGTGATGGTCGGCCAAGTCAGAAATTCAAGGGTCATATGTTTTTTCTCATATGTGGAAGCTAGAGAGAAAATAGAAATTTAAGATAAATGATGAGAGAGAGGAACAAAATAGTGGAAGGGGATGAGGGGAGAGAGGTGGAGGGGGAATGGAGGCTTGAGGAAAGCAACAGTTCAAATAATGCTATGCCCATTTATGAAGGTATCACTATCAATCTCACTAACATGTATGGGGGCAGGAGGGTGGATCTGAAGAGAAACACACCAAGTGCTGTGTGCATAGGTATTTGCGTCACTGTGGCATGTAATTAAAATGCATCCATTTTAAAAACTAGAGAAAGGAAAAGGGGGGCTAGAGGTATATCTTGGAGGTAGAATAACCCCGGAAGGAAGGAAGGAAGGAAGGAAGGAAGGAAGGAAGGAAGGAAGTCGGGGAGGGAGGCAAAGAAGGCAAACTAAATATAACCTTGAACTCCAGTCTCAATCTAAGCTCCCTCAATTCCAAATATAGAAAGAATGACTCTGTGTAAGGCCCCAAAAAAAACTTGTAATAGGAGTGTACTAAGAGATTTAATAGAGAATAATATATCTGAGGAGAGTGAAAATATTATCAACTTTTTTTTCAGGTCTGGGGAGGGAATCTAGGGGTATTTGACCTCTGAGATACACCCCCTGCTCTATTTTTTATTCTTTATTTTGAAACAGGGTCTCACTAAGTTGCGGAGGGCCTCACTAAGTAGCTGAGGCTGTCCACGAATTGCGATCCTCTGGCCTCAGCCTCCCAAATGCTGGGATTACAAGTGTATGTCACCACACCCAGCTATATGATCAACTTCTTATAATTCAAGAGCACATTATCTAAGTTGTATGAGGGATTCAGCTCTTTCCTACTTCCTCCCATGGCCATCATAATCATTAATGTTAGACTGTGGTTCCATGATGAAGGACCATTGGATAAAAGAAATAAATTTATATGTTTCTTTTCAAAATTAAAAATAAATAAATAAATAAATATAACCTTGGACTCCTTACCTCTCTTGCACCCTGGTCCCTCCAGTATCATGTAGGCTGATCACTTTTAGAGGCACTGTAGGTATGAAGGCTGCCAGGCAAACCAGAACAGTGGAAACAAGAAAGTAAATAGAAATGATTTAAGCCCTAAAGCCATTTTAAAACCATTCTAAATTGTATTCATATCTCTTTTACTGCCTGGGATTTGATATTTATAAAACAGAATAATTTCATTGCCCTACACATCACCAAATATATGCTTCTTTCTTTTCTGTTGATTCAGATAACTCTGTTAAGACATGATGATAACCCTCTATGCTCCCCTATGACATATAAAAGGTGGACAGCTTAGATATTTTGGAAGCCTGATGCTGGCTTTGGCTGACACAGGCTCTTTTGGGTAAGAGTCTGCAGGTTCAATTTGCCTTGGCTGTGCTCGGTGTTAATATCAAAAGTCTTCCTTCCTGCTAGAGTACATGGCTTCTCCTGGGATGAAGAGACTTCTGTGATCTCTATTGACCTGAGTCCAAAGACTGAGATATCACATACTCTCTCCCCTGGAGGCTCCTGACATTCTGACAGTAATACAATTGCAAGTTACTGTGAAATGGATATTTCTTTGTATTTTATAGATTACTCTGGAAACTCCAGGAGCTCATAACTGTAAATCGAAAGGTTCATAGCACTATAGGAATAATGAGGGGTTAAGTAAGGTTTCTGACCCTGGGATACAGTGATCTGGCCAATCTGGGACACATGCACTACCACATTCCTGGGAAAGTCCCCACTACCCATATCTACAGGTCTCTCTGGCCCTTTCTAGATGGGATTTTCCTCAGACTCCCCACTCCCATGAAAGCACCCTTGAGAAAAAGTATTTGGTACCAGAACCCCAGATTCTCCATTACCCTGCCAAACAGCCTTAAGCATGAAGTTTATTATGCAGTGCTGAACCCACCTCAATTCAGCTTCAACTGGGCCTTGCCCATCTGATAGATCTCCAGGGATGGTTGACTCCCAGTCTTGTTTATTTTTTTAATGGATGGTATCCACTATCCAAGACTTAACTTCTCAATATCAAACACTGTATGAAACATGCCAAAGACAGCCACAGTCCTCATACAGCATACCTTAGCACCACTCAACACACTTGTCAGAGGTTTCCTGTAAGATCCTCACATTTTAGAGGGCAGATATGCCCAGACAGAACCTCCTCTCTCTCTCCTGGGTTCCTGATGACTCAGCTTCATCCTTCTTTCCCATTTCATTCTTACATGCCTTTTTAGGGGGAAATACTTGTATTAGTCCCTATTTGATGAGTGTTTGATACTTTAACTAATAGTATTCAAAGTAGGTATTCTGATTTAAATTTAGAATTCCCTAAAGGCCTCATGGAAACAAGGCAGCCATGTTGGAAGAGGCTTGGTTGCTGAAGAGGGGTACCTGGTGGTATGACCTTAGGGATTATACATATTATTTCCCCTTGTTCTCTCTTGCTTCTGGCCTCCATGATATGAGAGTAAAGCCCTTGCACTCTGCTTCTTTCTCTGTCCTCCCCACACCATGTCCAGAGCTCTATAAGCTTTTCCCAGCCTAACATAGACTGAACCCCTGAAATCTCCAGAATTGTGAATAAATTAAATCTCCTTTCTCTAAAATGTTTCTGTCAGGTATTTTGTGCCACAGTGGTGAGAATGCTAACAATAGAATTGGTGCTCTTATAAAAGGAAGAAGCTGACACAGGTGTTTGCGCGCTCTCTCTCTCTCTCTCTCTCTCTCTCTCTCTCTCTCTCTCACTTTTCCCTTACATGTATGCACTCTCTCCCACACACACACTGCAATCAATTAAAGTCATATGTATACATGACAATAAGGCAGCCATATATCTATAAGCCAGGAAGATTCTGATTTCAGACCTCCAGCCTCTGCAACTGTGGGAAAATAATTTTTTGTTGTTGAACCACCCCATATGCTATTTTGTAATGGCAGTCTATCAAGATGCATCATGATGGTTACTAGCATGGATATAAACATTGGGCAGTATTGTACGAACCTAACCTGGAGGGCAAAAAGTATGAGGTATAAAGTTGGATTCTCAAGGATAAAATGGGTGAACAATATCTTCAAAGGAAAAATGGTCATGCACAAAACCCAAAAAGTAAAAAAGACTACAGCTTCAGTGGATGCTGTAACATTTCAATATGGTAGGAGAGCAGAGTGGAAAGAGATGAGTGATAGGGGTATGGCTGGGGAAATTAACAGGGACAGGTTTAGGAGGCCCTCAGGCCACGTCAGTGAGTCTGGAATTTATTTTGACAGCAAAGTAAAAACACCTAAAGAATCTTGAACAAGGACTGACAGAATAGGAGGTATACATTAGCAAGGTTTTAGGTGTGAGCAGTATGTCGACGTCTGACCACACAACGTTGACAAGTCTTTGTTCAGAATCTATTATGGGCCAGGACCCGTTCTAGGTACTAGGTATATAAAAGTGAACAGAGTAGACAAAACTCCTGCTTTATGAAAGCATATAGGATCTACATTCTAGCCTGAAGATAAAAATAATAAACTCTAATTATCATGATATAACATATACAGGAGGGCCTTGATAATAAAGTAACATTTGAGCAGAGAGCTGAAGGAAATGAGGGATAAACCCATGGAAGCTGAGGGTATACCTCCCAAACAGAGGGAAGAGCAAGTGGAAAAGCCCGGAGATGGAAGCAAGCCTGTCGCAGACTGCCTAGGAGAGCAGTGCAGTTGGAGGAGTGAGGACAGAGAACCCAGAGGCCAGCTCATGTGCCTTCTAGACATGCACTCAAGGCTCTCAAATTCTCTGGGCTGTCAGAGCATTTCCAACACCTGGACTTCTCTAACCAGAGAAATTTAAACAAATTGAAGGCGTCCAAAGAAAACTGTACCAAATCATCCATTTCGTCTCCCGATCTCCACTAACCCCTGTCCCCAACATAAACTAATTCTTCCTTTCACATACAAACACTCCACATACATGGAATCCTGTGAATATCTGAAACTACCAACAAATACTTGCCAAAGAAGAGAGCTATCTGCACCCATTGTTTCCATATCCCTGCCCCTCATGAATAGTGTCACGGAGTGAATTTTCATCAAGAGAGTTGGGGATGTCTGGCTGTGGCTTTATTTAAGGCAAGAAATCACCGCCATACTGCTTCCTTTCTGCATACTCATATTAAAATACCTATCAATTAATTATGGTATTAGCATAAAAAGGGGTTTCCTCTTCCTAAAACTTCACTGCTCGGTAGATCTATGACATCCAAAAGATCCAGAATGACCATCCTGTACTGATGCGGCTAGCCCCAGATGCCTTCTTTGTGCTCCTAAAAAGTGAGGTCCCTGGTCTGCTTAAGCTCATTTCTGAGTTCTCCTCTCTTTTCTCCCCAATACAGTGATGCATAAAGCTTCTCTCCCACTATTAAATGGAAACTGCATACTCAAATGTCATTCTTGATTCCTAACATCAAGATTCAAATTGTTCTCTAGTGAACTAGCACATTTAAGACTCCAAATGAGTACTGAAACTGGGACAGCATTGGCCAAGTTCTTTGAGCTCCCTAGAAGAAATTGTCTATTTAAAGAAATACATACTAATAAAGAATCTAGAATACTTTCTAAGTTAGTTTTGACTTATACTCATTTTCAGCTTTTGTTAAACTTGCTTTCCAGATAATTGGTTCCATTCACATATTTGCAGTTGGCCCCTTTCATTAATCTTTGCAATTATGAAACATTTTGTAAAAAGAAAACCTCCATTTACCATAAATTACTGTGCAATTCATATTAGGTAGAGGTCACTGTTAAGGTATAGGCCATCTGAACTTTAGAAGTCAATACTGACTACAAGACCCTCTGAGGATATCTTCCCCTTGCCTGCAAAATAAAAACAAGTTTAGCATCCAGTGCTATTTCTACAAAAATAATTAAACCAGAAGTTTTCAGGGTGAATAGGGAGAACCCTTATAATTAGTGTAGAAAGAACTTGTAAAACCCAAGTCAAGACTGTGGGAGGTAAAGAGGTCTTTATGTACTCTACCTCCCCTCTCTCTTTATACTTATAACAAAAATATTTAAAAGGAGAAACATCATGCCAGAAGGGTTTTTTTCCTAGTACAATTAATGTTTTTTCTTTCTCTGTAACTTGCAAATCCAGGATTGCAAATGACTATAGTCAGAATATCTTTAATTCTGTCTCTTGAACATGAAAACCAAAGCATTTAAACCCCTTCAAAAACTTGTACCTCTTCCATTTTTCCTTTTCTTCAAAAATAACATCCACCAAATCCTAGGAGTTAGAAATCTTAGAATCATTCTTGGCAGCCTTTTGTGTACTATTTCTACATTCATGTCTATCACTGCATAACACTTCATGGTATGTACTTTATTACTATACTTCTCTCTCCTTCAAGCTACTTTAACACAGCAGACATTTTTTTTGTTTGTTTTTGACTCTCTGGTGCATAACACAGTGCTGGAATATAGTAAGCACTAAGTCAATGGATTTGAACCCTTTCTCTTTTTTATTGTTTTTGGCCACCAAGTCCTGCCAAATTTTCTCTAAAATGTCTTTTGACTCCATTCTCTCCTTCAACGTTCAACTCCTATCACCTTTGCCTGGACTGTATATAAGCTATTAACTGTTTTGACTCCAGGCTCATCCCGCCTTCATATCTACCCCCCTTACAGGTGCCAAGTTACCCTTCTCAACAGATACTTCCTTCTCATAATACCTTCAACAGCTTCCCAGTGTCTAGAAAAGGGTCTGAATTTTTTGGCATGATTTCCAACAAAACCTACCTACCTGATCTCCAGAAACTTGTCTCTATGTGTATTAAGCTAGTCTAGCACCCCAAACAACCGATCATCTGATCAATTTTGCTAACACAAATATGGTTACATGCTTAATAGATAACTATTTGTTGCACAACAAGAGATTACTATCATACATTGCTGCATGACTTTTTATCTTCTGTAATGACTTTCCAAGGGATACAAACATTTTGGATTATAAGTATAAAGGTGATTGTCTAATATGTTTTCATCTAATATTTTTGGTGATTCTATAACAGTTGTTTAATAAAACTTATTTCTTATAAAAAAAAAAAGAAATACTCTTGGGCTCTGTAATTTGGGGTTTTTTTTCCTTCCTCCATTTAGAAAATATTTTCTTCTTTCCTCAGAAAATGTCTACTCATTCATCAAGTCCTATATTGTCATTTTTTCTATGCACCCAAATTCCCCAGATAACTTATAAACTATTACTTATGGATTCTCCTCCTCCACTAAATTCTGTGGCCCCAAAGGATAGAAACCATATCGAAATTATTTTTGTACCTAATTTTGTTTCTGATGCCATCAGCACCAATAAATATTTTTTGAGAGTAATTGCCAACTAGCTCCTACAATTGTTTGATATTTTGAAATACTAATTAGTATCTTTGCATCTATAAAAGCTAGATTGCTGCTTTTCAGGACTAATTCCAAAAAATGTGCTATTTTCATATAATTTGGAAATGCTCCAGAACCTCTGCTTGGAATCTCAGATATGAAAACATCCCCAAGGAACTAATAAAAGTAAATTTAATTCTTATTTTAAAATGGTATTGAGATGAGTGAATTCAGCATACAATCCTTCTTATCAATCATCCTGATGATGATAATCTCACCTTGATTAAAAATAAAAATTCTAAAACCCTTATATATATATATATTATCATATTTTGTACCATATTGACATAGTTAGATATAGTGCATAAGCACGAGTGTGGCCATAAAGCCACCTTACAAGTTAAAGATGCTTCAGAAGTAGGCATCCATGCTATCACAAAGGTTTTTTGGAAAGGTGCCATATCACTGTATCTACTTGTCCCATCCCCAAGGTGAAGACTTCATTTTTATCCTTAAAGTCAGCCTATTCTGATGGAATGAAAAACGAAAAAGGTCCTAGGCTGGACTTTCTGTGGGCATTGATCACAGGTTAATCCTATCTGTGTCTACATGGGAGTCAACACCACATAGGAGAAAAATCTTTTGAGCCCCGCCTCCCTCACTCAATATCCTGGAGAACCCACAGAAGAGGAACCATCTTTAAGTCCAAGTGCCTTCCACAATTTAGCATTTGAACTATTTTCTTCCCTCTAGACCACATGGATTATTCACTTTGCTTCCTTTTGGTTTTACTAAAAGTAACTAACAGCAACTCTCATTTGAGATAGGAGCTTATTTTTACTTGAAATAACACATGTTACTGGGGGTGAATCATATACATAAAACAAAGATCCCCACCTCAGGAAGCTCTATAGCAGTTTTGTCCAATAGATTATTCACTGTCCAATGTGGTAGATACTATCAAAGGGGCATATTGAACTTTTGGAATATATCTACTGCAACTTCAGTTAAATTTACCAAATTTAGATAGCCACATATAGTTCATAACTGCCATTGTGCCTCTATCAACACCACTTCTACTAATCAGTGTAAAACAGTTACCCAGGGGTCACAAGACAACCAAAAAAATTTTTTTATTCTAATGGTAAGATAACCTGTGTAATTGTAGCCCCAAAGTAAATACTCCTAAAACTTTCTTTTCGAAAAACTAGAAGGCTGACCTTGACATTGGCCCTGGGACACTAAATCATTATTCCATTCAAGCATATGAAACAATGCCTTTTATTAGTTGTAACTAAAACTGGGCTGCTGACATTTAAGCAAGAGGAAAAGTTGGAATTGGCTGCTATAATCACAGCACATACTAAAAGAAAAAATTAAAAATCAAGTATCATTCAAGGGAAAGCAGAATAATGTGTCGATTCCTTACAGAGATATCTCCCTAGTCCTGTGTTAGTTTAGAAGCTAGAATGACTTACTTTCCTACGAGGATGGGTTTGCTAAGGAAGAAGGGAAGGCAGCAAGCTCGCAAAGCTCATGAAGAGCCTGTGCTAATCGCTGTGACACGTCACTATGAGTAAAAGAATGTGAGGCTTGGATCTTAAGAGCAAAGGGAAGCTGTAGCACCATGGGAAGCAGAGAGGAGATATGACCAGTTCAGGTTTCATGAAAGTGCTATAACTGTCACATGAAGGAAAGTTGGAGCAGGAGCCAGTTAAGAGACCTCTGCCATTGTTCTGGGAAAAAAAAAAAACAGTGGTAGTAAGGACAATTGGTAGTAGATATCAGTAGAAGCAGAGAGGAGATCACTAATGGCAGGGAGGTTGGGCGTGGTGGCGCACACTTGCAATCCCAGCATTCTGGAGGCTGAGACTGGAGGATTGCGGTTAATGGACAGACTCAGCTACTTAGTGAGGCCCTCTGCAACTTAGTGAGACCCTGTTTCAAAAAAAAGAATAAAAAGTAGGGCAGGGGGTATAGCTTGGAGGTCGAATGCCCCTGGGTTTCATCCCCAGACCTGCAAAAAAAAAAAAAAAAAAAGTAGTGGCAGGGAGGAGGGAGATCAGTAGAGGCAGGGAGGAGGAAGATCAATAGAGACAAGGAGGAGGGAGATCAGTAGAGGAAGATCAGTAGAAGCAGGAGTAGGTAGATCACTAGAGGGAGGGAGGAGGGAGACCAGCAGAAGGAGATCAGTAGAGGCAGGGAGGAGGGAGATCCGTAGAGGCAGGGAGGAGGATACAGATTCAACAGATGCGCAAGGTCAAAAGTGACAGGACTTCACAATTGAATAAAACATGAGGAGGAAGCAGGTAAGAGAGCAGAAGTTCCTGGTTTTAGAGCTGAGTCAAGGTTGGTGCTATTTCCTGTGATAAAACATCAGAAAGGACCAGATCGGTGGGGGCTGAGGGAGGAGCTTCACTTCAAACATTTATGCTTGAAAGATCAGACAGTGAGGACAGCAAGTGGATGGTTGGACTTACGGCTCTGGATATCAGAGGAGGGGTTCACACTACATTGTCTATCTTATTTTTTAAGGTAAATTGAATGTTTGAGGAAATGTCTCACTTTCCAACCCAGAAAAGGTAATGCCCAGAAGTAATATAAGAAGAGCAAGGAGGACACCTTCTAATTCAGCCTGAGTTGTATCCTTGCAGGACTTCAGGCTACGGGACCCCTGTAGAACACACTGCAGCAGCCACGTGTGTGGAGAAGACTGTGTAAGTGGAGCTCTCACACAGCCCGCTAGCAGACGCTAAGAGACACCTGCTTCTGCCATGCTTCCAGTCCTTTTTCCTGCCTCTTAGGGAAAGAGCAGCTTAACATATCAGTGCCTGCTGACTGCTGATGCCACCTACTGGCCACTTCCTCAATTCACAGCTGCAAGATCCCTGAGCTTGAGTAGCCTGGGCTACCCCAGTGCCCAGGCTTGAGCACCACTCACTTCTACTCTGTTGTCAGGCAGAAATGCCCACCGTTGGTGTTTACAAAAGAAGCTACAAATGTGAGGTTTAAAATATATATATTTCTGAAATTTCTACTTTTAAACTCAGGTGTGTGTGTGTGTGTGTGTTACAGGGGATTGAACTCAGGGACATTTTACCTCTAAGCTACACCCCCAGCCCTATTTTTGATTTTTGAAACAGGATCTCATTAAGTTTGTGGAGGGGTTCCCTAAATTGCTAAAGCTGGCTGTGAATCTGTGATCTTCCTGTCTCAGCCTCCCAAATACTAGGACTGCTACAGGCAGGCGCCACCACACCTAGCTAGGTATGTTCCTTTTTTTAATTTAATTTTATTTATTTGTTAATTTATTATTTATTTCTTTCTCCAGGTGTGGGGATGGAACCTAGGGACATTTGACCTCTGAGCTACACCACCTGCCCTATTTCTTTTTATTCTTTATTTGGAAACAGGGTCTCACTAAGTTGCAGAGGGCCTCACTAAGTAGCTGAGGCTGTCTGCCAACCAAGATCCTCTGGTCTCAGCCTACCAAATGCTGGGATTACACAGGTGCGCCACCACACCTGGCTTAAGTATGTTTCTTTTTTAAGAAGACCACCTGGGCCAAAAAAAAATTCACACATGTACCAAAGGCCATCCATTTATGGTTTCTGGCACTTGTATAACAATGACCTATTCATTCATTCACCATCCTTAATGGAGTCACCTTCCCACCAAACCTGACTGTGCCTTCGGGAATCCATCTCAACACAATCTCCAGGAGAATACTGTCTCAAATATTCAGAGCTGCTCATGAGTTGAAATTTGTTTGTCCTGTAGGTTCTCAGGGTGACCGAGGCTCTCCCTTCACTGAACCACAAGAACAAGAAATGCCCCCAGACAAAGCCCTCCTTTCTCCCTTTGGAGAAACAAGGTAGAAGGTAGCCATGGGGCAGGCAGCCCACAGATGCCAGAACCTTCTCAGCAGCTGCTTCTCTGGGCACAAGTTGTATTATCTGGGTCTACAAACTGTTCCCATTTCCTCTGCACCTTGACTCTGCTAAGTGGCCTTTTAAACACCACTGTTGTTCAGCTGAATCAACATCTTTTTTCTTTTTCCATTCACTTTTGGCCTTCACTTCTCCTCTCAATGTCTTGAAAATCTCAACAGCATTTCCCCTCAATACTTTGTCCTGATTAAAAGTGAAAAGTGGACACTTTTCTTTACATAATTTTCAAAGGCGTTGAGGATGGATGAGAACATCTTTCCACACGCTGACCTTAGAGCTCAAGGGCAAGTGGGAGAATCTGCAAGTCCCAGTACTTCCTGGAAAGTGACTCACTTTGTTTTCACCTGGGTTTAAATGAATTGAAGAGAGAGCACCGATTCATTCCAATTAGTAAAAAAAAAAAAAAAAAAAAAAACCAATCATTTCTGCACATAAAATTAAAGCTTAGCAGGCACCTCTTCTCAGGAAGACATGAAGCTGAACACTTTTAATTTAAACCGAACGAGAGCATTAAGAAGATGTATTCCTCCAGAACTGTACTCCTTCAGGGTCCTCGAATGCCAATTATTGGCTTACACTTTAGCCAAAGTAAAAGATCTTTTCGCCGTTGTCTTTATGCATAGCTATTAAGAACCAGAAGTTACTGCATTATGGAGTTTTCTTCTGTGAGGGATTAGGGAGGAGGCTCACAGCTTCAGACCTTGGATGGAAGTACAGTTTACCATGGCTGCCGTAACAAAGCACCAGAGCCTGAGAAGCTTGGCTGATAGAAGTTTGTTTTCTTACACTTTGGAGGCTGAAAGTCTGAGGTCATGAAATCAAGGTGTCAGCAAGGGTGCTTTCTTCAATGTCTTTTTTCCTTGGCTTGTAGAGGAACAGCCTCCTTGTGTCTTCACAAGGTCCTCCCTCTGTGTGTGTCTGTGCCCAATGCTTCTTGTTGTTGAGTGTAAGTGTGTGTGTGTGCGTGTGTGTGTGTGTGTGTGTGTGTGTGTGTGTGTGTTATTTAGAGAGTGAACTCAGGGGCATTCTACCTCTGAGCTATACTCCAGCCCTATTTTTATTTTTTTATTATGAACAGGGTCTCATGTAGTTACTGAGAGTCCTAATAAGTTGTTGAAGCTGTCCTTGAACCTGTAATTCTCCTGTCTTAGCCTCTCAAGTACTGGGATTACAAGCATACACCACCACATCCAGCCTTATTCTTCTCTTCTTATAAGGATACCATTCATACTGAACTAGCTCCCCCAACCATGACCTTATTTAACTTAATTATCTCTCAGAAGACCTGATCTCCAAATTCATTAATGTTCTGAAGTACTAGGAGTTAGGACTTCAATATAGGAGAGAGAGAAAAAATTCATACCATCATAGTACCTTGAGAATAAACTATGCTGAAGCAAAATATAAACTGTAGTGAGAAGTGACAGAAAATAATTCATTCCAGTGAGAACAAAAATTAGTAATTATAATGATCAAAGAAAGAGAAAGCTTTACAGCAGGAATACAATCCTGCCATGGGAAGCTACAGGAACCAGGGATTAAGAACTTTTTTTTAACAGGTTTTTCCTACTTGGTAACGCTGTCCTCAACCTGTGATTCTCCTGTCTCAGCCTCCAAGTACTGGAATGACAATCATGTGACACCACGCCCAACTTGACTGCGAAATTTTTAACAGACATATTTCTTTTTCCTCTGATCTCTATGCAAATAAGGCCACCTTCTCTCCACAGCCTGTTGTTTCATCACATTCTAAAGTATAGAAAATGATCCCAAATTGCTGTTCTTCCTAAAAAGGACAGGTCCTTCCATTTATCGAGACAAACTGTCTAGGGAAATGAGTCACATTTTTCAACGGACAGAATTTGATTGTCCCAGGCTGGGTCAGTTTTCAAGCCTGGTCCAATCAGTTACAACTATGACAGTGTAGTCACCCATCTTAAACAGAGTTCACCTCTGTGGACTAGGATAGTTTCCTTAGAAAAGTATAGTGAATATTCATGATCGCTGGCCTATGTCTAGGCCAAATGCTCTAAAGTGTGTCATTACATGGCTAAACTTTTTTCTGCATGTCTCACTCTTTCATGTCAGACCTCAGTACTTATTTCTCCTGCTAACTAGCCTTGCTAGATATTTCCCCTCTTGAAGCGGAGACAATAGGTAACTATAGCAACTGGTTCTACAGGTAATTGCTATGAAACATTGCCCAGGGGTTAGAAAGGCCATGGAGACAGTGATCCCTACACTAGACTGAGGCATTAGTTCACATCTAAGGTGAGTTTCTTGTCTCCAGAACAATCAATGTTTTACCTTTTAAAATAAATAAAACTATGGGCTCCACAATTCTGTCTGAAGGCTCTGGCATTGAATTGGGCCCAGGAGATGCAATTTCAAACAAGACTCACCTTTTCATCTTCCAGGTTCATGACTTGGTTAGGTCTCAGTTGCCTCTAATCTCCTCTGTCATCTTGGCTTCAGCTGCCCACCACTTCCAGGAGGAAGCTGATGAGGAAAGACACGTGTCCAATAACATCACTTTTAGGTCCAATGAGATAGTAGTACCCCCTCAAATGCAATCAGTTTGTCCCCCCAAATCCAACCAGCATGTCAGGCACCCTGGGATTCTCTGCTTCCTGATGGTCTCTATCTTCACTCATTCCCTCTCACCTGGATTATAAAGACAGTATCCTCCCATCTCCTTCTCTATTTTAAACCAAATATAGCATTTGAGTGACTTACTTTAGAGTTTCTTGTGTAAGGAAACAGACATAATCCAGGAATTTGTGGGCTCATCTCTTCCAACAGTTTGGGAGACAACTCTCTTATTAAGCACATAGATCCCGAAGCCCAGCTGCCTGGGTTGAAACCCAGCTTTGCCATTTCCTAGTTCTACCTTAGGCATGTTATTAACCTCTCTAAGCTTAACTGTCTGCATAGTTTTTATGATGTTTAAATGAACTAATGCACTCAAATGCCTAAAAGGATATGATTTATAACTATAATTACTACTACTATAATATAATATCTGACCTAAATGGCCACCTAGGTTAAGACCATGGCAAAACATAGAGCTGGTCCTCCATTCATGTTCTTCTTCTACCACCGAAGGATTTGGAAGCCTCATGCAAGCTTCCCCATCAGTGCACATTCAGAACTTACTCCCAGGGGAGAAGCAATCTCAGATCTCATTTTTCACCCTTCCCTTATCCCTATCCCTAATCTGTCTTTTCACAGTAGGGCCAATGTCTAGCTCTTACCACATGTTCTCATTACTAACAGGAGTGAGAAAGGAAAACAGAATTTCTTAGGATCTCTGAATGACCAATGAGAAAGCCGAGGTTAAATGATGAGACTGGTCCCCAAGGCAGTGCTAGGACTGAGCAAGATTCCCAGGGCTCAGAAAGCACAGTTCCTTCCTTCAAAGCCACAAAGCCAGACTTGCAGCTCAAACCTGGCTGCTCCCTCCATTAAGCATTTGCCTCCTTGAAGTCCTCCAGCTCTAGATTGGCCTCACTCTGATTCACTCCCAAGACTGCAGAGATCTTTCTAAAACCCAGGTGGAATCATGTCACTTCCCTACTCCACACTTAACATCCAGAACACATCCTGCCACACTGTGTCATATCTTTCTCTACTCACCCCTGGATGATAATATGCCACACTCTGGTCTCCCCTAATGAATTGGGAACTGTTATCTTTGCTGCTATATCTCTACTGTCCAAGAGAACAAGATGTTATAGTTCAGTGCAAAGTTGCATGGTTCCAAATAAAAATGTTATAGGAGTTTAAAGATGAGGAAACAGCTTACAACCCTTGACACAAATCCTCTAAAAAAATTCCTCTCTCTTTGATGACACTATCTTTTGTGTCATCCTAAGAGATTTTTCCCCCATTTTCTTGCCTTAAACCAGCACCCATCTGTAGCCAGCTTTATGATTGACCATGCCAACTGTATTAATTATCTCTTAAAGCTGTCCCTACACACCCACTCAACTGTCTGAGTTTAGACCCCATCTTCTCTCATGTAGACCATGAAATGGGACTCTGTATTCCGTCACACTACCAACTTTTTTTTCTAAACCGCTGTCTCTGGTGCTGACATAAGCTCTACAATTGTTTTTTATCACAAACCACACCTCTTTACAGTTAAAGATTATTCAAAGGATTCCTATTACCAAAAAAGGTACATTTCAGAGTTCCTTGCATGGCCCAGAAGCCCCCTTTTGGCCCCTGTCTCTTGTTCCAGTCTCAGCATCCCATGTGGCCCCACACCTTGCCTGTTAGCCACCAAAAACCAGGGGTCATCGCCATTCCTCTGCAGGAGTTTCTACGTATTGGGTTGTTTCCTGCCTGGATCATCCCAGTATTTCTCCATCTGTTTAGCTCCATTTTTCAAGGTACAACAGAACACCTTTCTAAAAGGACTTCCCTTCTCTGGTTCCCTCGGGGGGGTGGGGATCAACTCACCCTCTTCTATTTATGTGATATAAAATATATAACAAAGTACTCATGTGTTTGCTAGTCTGCCCTCTCATTTTATGGTGATGTCTTTGAAGGTAGAAATTGTTTCTCATCAATCTTATCAATCTTATTATTCCCCTTGACATGAAGCCCGGCACCCCTGTATAGAATATGTCCTATATTAAGTATTTGATGAATGAGTGGATACAGGAGGAAGGAACAGGTGCTCTTCTTTATATACAAAGGTGATGCCACCAATATTCTACAACAAACCATAGTTTTGTGTATGTTTCCCAATGCTGAGCTGGACTTTACTCATACAATCATATCCTCTGACCCTCAGACTCATACGGCTGTATGAGGGCATTCTACAGTCTTTGACTAGAGTCCAAGCCAAGCAGCTGTAGCCCCAAAGGCACTTCTGACCTGGCTCCCTCATCAGCATTCCTCACTCCACAGCTGAGCCCAGGGCCTTGCAGAAGTTCATCTTCAACAGAGCATGGCATCAGGATGGAGAAATGTGAGGACTAATCTCTTCCACCGTTCAATAAAACTAAAGCAGTGTATGTGGTACATATTGGTAGATAAAAGTCTCCACTCCTTTATTCAACACAGAATAGAAATCGTGGTGCTAATGTAAACCCTAACATAAGAACATCAGTGGCTGATTAAATTCCTCTGCTTTCCTCCCCTGCAAATCAAGGACAAAAGTCTCCCATACACATACCAACCTCAGAGAAGTTTATCAGTTAATTACTATAAAACAACCCTGCAGGTTAATGCATGCTTGATCTCCAAGGAGTGGCAGTAACCATTATGTTATTTATATCAATTGCACAGTTAGGAACAAATACAGAAAATCCGGGCCTAGAAATGTGAAGCAAAGTCTGATTTAATTGGAGAGAGGACACTTGGCCTCCCTGTCCCCACCACCCCTCCATCTAAACCAGAACTACCATTCTGCTATGGCCTGAGACTCTAAAACCAGAAATATATTCCTTTTAATTTTTTCTGTTAAAAGGTAAATAACAAATAGGATAGATCATATATGAAACCACAGTGAATTATGTATGCCTTATACTTAACAAATGTAGCCATTTTTCCAGGACATTCATGTTTAAATTTCCTATGAAGTTTAAAGAGTCCCTGGAGATAATGACATGAGTAGTTGGAATAGGTCCACAATCAAGGTTGGAAAACCAGCAACAAAAGAGTTGACAAAACAACCTGTGCCGGGCTCATGTCTGTATATACTGCTTGACTTTGATGAAACTGTGGATAGTTGAGTGGAAATAGGAGGCCAAGGAGTCTCGCCATCTTTAGCATCCTGTTTTACAGAATTGAGTTACTGAGTTAATTTTCTGCTTCCGAGGTTGCATCTCTGATGTCCCAAGAATGAAGCAGCCTAAATTCCAAATCAGTTTTGCTTTATACAGTATGTATGTTTCTGACAACCTCTGCATAAATAATTTTTTAAATATCAAATCATAATATGGGTATATCAGATGAGAAGTGTTGAGGACATCTTGAACAGTGAAAATCTGTTAACTGTTTTGTATAAGTGCATAATGTCATACAACAGGCTTGCTAAAAGGCAGACTTAAAGTATGGGTTATGTTTTCTCTTGCTCTCTTCTCCTCTCTCCCCGCCCCCACCACCACTACCACAAAAGCGAAAAAACTAAAATTCTATGACAACTAAGGCTCCATTTATAAAATGCCTGCTCAGGTGGACAAGGTCCTGCAGGAATGTTCTGATCATTTTAGTACGTCTGTATAGAACACACAGGGTAAAATATCCCCAAACTGGTAAGAGACTTTCTCATCTTACAAATTACTAGAGGAACAAGTAGTCAGTCTCCTCTCATGAGAAGTGGAAGAGACCCCAGGAACTTCTTCTATATCTAGCTATCAGAGACTCAGATCTACGGTCTCTTACAGTGTGAGCAGCTGATAAAAAGTATGTTTGAACAAAAGCCTCAGTTTCATTGAAATAGTTAAAAGAAATTCAAGAATAATGATGTATATCCTTGTATGAGGTTAGACATAGAAGTTGCTTCCAATATGGACTAACAATATCCAAAGGGCATATGAAAAGAAAAGACATGGTCTCGTCAACTTACCTGGGTTTTTATACAATAACCACTGAGAATATTTTCACTAACAAAAATAATTGACTTTATAAGGCAGTATTTGTTGGCAGAGTGAAATGTGCCCCCTAAATAAACATGGGTAATGCCCATTGGCAGACAAACCAAATAAAGAACACTGAACAGGAGGAAAGAGGAAGACTACCAAGTTCTCTACTCAAACATAATCAATGCTGTTGGCAAACGGGGACCTCACCCTGACCCAGAGGAAATGCCCCTCAAAACTGTCCTCATCCTTTTGCTCTGATTCCAACTCCACAATTTACCGATTAATCATGCAGTGCGTGGCCTGGGAATGGGGCCATCCAGGCACTGGCAGGGGAATTTCATTGTAAATCATCACATTGGCATTCCAGTTTATCCATCCATCTCCTAGGAATCAAGTTAGTGATTATCCATCACCTTAAATCTGATTGATTCAAGGTGTACTAATAAATCCCACCTTCTGACAATGGCAATGTTCACAAAGCTGCTGCTGCTGCCTATCACTGGTGAGTTCTTCTATGGCTTTATCCTTTCTTTGACCATTGATCGCTTTCTAAATTTTTACTTTTGCTTAAATGATTCATTTTCCTTCCTGGTATAACTCATATTTATACAATACCAAATGAGCTAGGGATCTATTTCACATGTTCAGGAAAACCCCAGCTGAAATTGTTCTTTAGCATCACTGGCAGAGATGCAAGGCTGTTTGAGTATGACCTTCAGTAACACACAAGGCTGACGTTTTTAGCACCACAGACACCTGTCAAAATCCAGTAATCGTCATGAATCCTTTTCCTATAGAAATTCACAATCACAATTGGATGATGCGTACTTGCATATCCACACAAGCCTTATATTCCATTGTGATGTTTGATTACAATGTACCAATAAAAACTAAAAAAAAAAAGAAATGCACAATCACAGGATTTAGAGTTTGGGGTGATCTGTGGATCCCATCTACAGACTGCTATGTAATAAATCTGATCTCGTGCAAACCCTTCGCTTTGTAAATGGGTAAACTGAGGTTCAGTGAAGAAAAATGTATAACTACCTATCCGCAAAAATAGAAAAAATGACTTCAAACCAACAGTTATATAATCATTTTTTAAAATGTATAACAAGTTATATTGACATCAAGTAAGCACTTTCCATGACATGGAAAGCAGCCAGTCAAATCTGTTTGGACACCAGCCCCTTCTGGAACTTGAAATGGGATCTCATGACCAGCCAACACCCATTCTCTAAGCTAAATGCGTTTAGTCATCTAACTCTTAGCTCTTTGTCTCTTTAATAATGGGAGCTCTAGGAGCTGAGGTTGAAGCTCAGTGGTAAAGCACTTGCCTAGTATACTGGGGGCCATGGGGCTTATCCCCAGGACCACAAAAAAAGGAGGAAACTAAGCATGATAGTAGAGCTGACCATCCCCATCTGGAAAGGACTCCAAAGGTCATCAGTGCTTCCTCCTGAAGCCCCAAAATTTTAGACTTGTCCAGTGATTGCATTTAAACAATTGTGATATTGTGGAAAGAAAACAGGCAATGTGACAATCTGAGAGTGCTAGTCAATAAATACAGACCATCTAAAGGATCTAGGAAGGCTTGATACTAATGCAGTATCTCTGTAAAATATTAGCTCACACATCTTTGATGTTTCATATTTTATAAAGTGATTTTAGGTGCATGTGTAATTTGAGAAAAAAGAAAACGGGGAGAATGGAAGCAACAAATCCTATTAGAGAGCCCTTTATATCCAGTAGTTCACTTCCAGAACAACTCCAGAATGATGATCTTCCCTCCTTTTTTTAACCCATGAAGACTCAGACTGAATAGGGTCACATAATAACCAGCAGAGCCAGGATTCAAATCCTTATATCTGAGTACAAGCCTATCTTTTGAATGACAAATTGAGGTTGCAGTAGGTTAAGTCATGGGCCTCATATATCCAGCTTCTAATTTATAGGGCCTATATTTGATTTCTCATCTTTATATTCTAAATCAAGCTTTCATTCCATTGAGTCAGTATTTCTCAACATTCTACGCAGAGCACTTAAACAAGAATCAGCCAGTTGTCTGTACTTTTGAGAAAAAATAATCTAGAGTAAGTATGGCCCCTGGATCATGAGTATTCTCATCACCTGAGAACTTTCTAGAAAGGCACAATCTTAGGATTCCAACCCACACCTACAGAATCAGAAACTGAGAGCCCAGCAACTGTTTTTGACAAAACCTCCAGGTGATTCGGTTACCTGCTTAAAAGTGGCTGCTTCCCCTTCATCCCTTAAAGGAAGTCAACTCATTCACACCTAGAGAGGCCAACTCTTACACCTGAGACTTCATCTTAAAAACCACTAAAAGGTATTCAGCATTTGAACTGAATTCATCCTACTTGGGAAGACATCAAATCCTGTGGCATTCAACGACACCACAAAATTTCATTTTAGTCTCTTTTCCCCAAACACAGATAGAATCCAGAGGACTCAAGTTTGAGTGTATCTTCAGAGATTAGCTCCTGATAAAAAGGAAAAGGATTCCCAACAATGTCATTTGCATAGGAACATTGCATGACTCCAAAAAAAAATTTTTTTTTTACAGAGAAGCTTGTGTTATAAAATAGAGTTTTCTCCAAGAGAATTCACCAATTGTAAGGCTTCGGTTGAGAGCCAAGCTTGGCAGCACGATGTTGGTTGCCGGCTTTTCACAGTTTCCTTAGTTCTTGGTGGGTGGTTTGTTTTATGACACTAAATGTTCTTCTCAGGCAGGTGTTGGCTGGATGGAATAAAACTAATTAGTCTAGTGTTGAGTAAAACAGACCTATAGGACTGAACTCCAGACTGTGTCCATGTTTTCTATTTGCTTGAATTACGTGAGTGTCCTAACAAGGGGTGAAAATGTAAAAATGTATTTCTTTTCCAGAAGTATGCCATATTTTATCATGGAAAACACAGTCAGTGGCACGGAATACAAGTATGATATTCCCGGGTGAAACCAACAGGACCCTGCATCTCCCAAGTTACTGCTTAGTAATTGAATTCACCTGGAGTCAGTGAAGGTCTTACAAGGAATGGTACAACACTGCCACCATGTGGTTCTCAGCTGCAAGTGGCAGAGGCAGAAATAATATCCTGCCCCCACTAAAACAGATGCGCTTTGCATTTGCAGTTTAAAAGTCAGCTGTAAAAGAGGGAAGGTCTGTGTCCAAATAAGGAATGAGTCAGACAGCAAAATAGTAACCGGGCAATCGGATTACTCTCTCCCAGTCAATCCATTACATGCCTGCACCACCATCTCCTTCCTTTCTTGTACCAGGCATAGGATTCCAGCTTTATCAACACTCCAGGACATTCCTGAGACTCAGCTACTGACTACTCAGGTTGCCCAGGAATCTACTCCCACGCTAATTTTTTTAAGTGACAAAATCCACACCTCACTACAAAGAACTAAATCTTATTCTGGTCTTTAAAAGGCAAAAAAAAAAGTAGAAAATTCTAGCTATGGTCACTCGAGCTGGCATGCCAATCCTTTGACATTTCTTACATCTTCAGTAAGCATGTAGGAGTTATTAGTGCGACTACCAAGGAATCTAGGGAGCCATTTGTAACTTTAGAAAATGAGAATCATTTTTCTAAATGAATCAAAAGCATATCAGTAAACTTAGGTAAGTGCAAAGAATGTACCTTCTTGGTCTCAACTGCATATGGTTACTTACACCCAGCAGGAGAAAATGTGAGCGTGTGCTATGTGCCAAGCGTTATGGCAGGTGTTTTGCATAAGGTAGCATGACCCCAGCTTTTATGTTGTTTGCCTTCCAGGCAAGAAGATGGGTATTTAATTTTTTAAATATGTGAATTAAATCTACATAGGAAAACCCCTCTAGAAGATTCCCAAGCTCTCCCAGTGTAACAGAAGAAAGAGTGTGAGTCTTAAATCAGATCTAAGTTTTTCATTTTGTTTTGTCCTGTGGTACTGGAGATCAAAACCAGGAGTACTCTACCTCTGAGCTACAGCCCCAGCCCTATATTTTATTTTGAAACACGGCCTCAGTAAGTTGCAGAGAGCCTCACTAAGTGGCTGAGGCTATTGTCCTCTAACCTGCAATCCTTCTGTTTCAGCCTCTAAAGTGCTGGGATTACAAACATGCACCACCATGCCCGACTCAGATCTACGTTTGAATTCCAACCTTCCCACCCATCAGCTGGGGGCCTGGGCAACTCATTAAACTCTTGAGGCCTCCATTTTCTTATAAATAGAATAAATATAACATACTTTATAAGTATATAGTCTAAAAGAATAAAGTATAATTTGCATGCAAAAAGTGTACAAGCTCCTGTCAGTATTAAAATAGTAGCACCCAACCTCTCCTGACCAGCATGTTTCCAATGACAAGAGTCACCCACAGCTCTCTCCCCTCATACAACCATCTGGTACACAGTCAAAGAGCAAAGTCTGGATTCAATATCCACCCAAGAAAAATATGTTTGCTCCACTTTTTATGGTTATCTCCATAGATGAATGACCCTACAGGATGACAGAGACTGGCTGGGCCCTCTAAGTCTATGCTAGCTCTAATTCACAAAGCATTTATTTGTCCTTAATGCAGCATGTCAAAGCTAAATATGCACGTGTGTGTGTGTGTGTGTGTGTGTGTGTGTGTGTGTGTGTGCGCGCGTGCAATTAGTCTCTGGGAAAGCTCATTATTTGCAGTGGGAGGTGAAGATTCTCTTGGGCTCCTGGAGTGTGGATGACAGCTTTGGTGTTTCCTAGTTGAAAAGCCACATTCAAAATGGCTTTTATCCTCATCCCTGGAGATAACTTTGGCACTCACTGTGAAATGAAACACTTAGAATAACCATTTGAAAAGCATAGGAGATTTTCTAAGAGATAAGTATATTTGTTTGTGCAAATCCACTGGCTGGCAGCTTTGGACAGACCATCGGCTAATTCTCTCATGTTCACTCTCAGCTTCCCCGAATCTATCAGAAACAAAACCTTCTCCCATGTCCCTTCCTCCTCTTGCGCCTAGGGAGACACTGTCTCCTGTTGATGCCTCTATGAACTGGGTTCTAACTGAGGAGCTTACAGGGAAGGCTAGGAAATGTCCATTCCTAAATTTAAGAAATGTGAAAAATACACACATGCCAGTAGCAGGATCGATATTCACTTACACTGTGCTCAGATGTACAAAAACAAATAGCCTTTTTTATTCTTCTGTAATTGATCTGGTCTTCCCCACAGGTTTCCACCCGGGTAATGGCAGGAGGAAATATAAAGGCAATGTTTGTCTAACCTCGTGATGGAGCCTTCATGGGCATCGTGAGTCCGCTGAGACAGCCTACATAAACACACGGTTTCAGAGACTGAGCTTCCCCTTCTCCTGATCCTTTTAAGATGGGACCTTAGAATATGGGAGGAAGGATGTGGCTCTGGTGACCATGTAGGAGCAGGGGACATAGTTTCTGGGGTTATTGAAAGTCAGGGATTTCAATAATTGGGCTGGCTGGTTCTTGGTGACACCAGGGTATGACTGCGCCCTGCGCATCCTGCTGATACCCCTATAAAGTCTGTGGCTGATGCAACTCTGGGTCTGTCAGCCTAGCCCAAGCTCAGCTCTTGCTGGCAGAGTGCACATCACTGAGGCCTAGCCAGGGATCTGTTCTGCTGTCCTCGGAACATAGTCCCTTTGCCCACTGAGGCAACTCCTTTCTGCCAACCTCCCCAGTCAGACTCCGCAAAATTCAACTGCTGACCCCGGAGACAGGAGGCACCCTTTGGTCTGTTTCAGCCATTTGAGAATTAAGGAAAATGTGGGAAAGCCAAACCCAGGCCGTCCTAGGTCTCACCAGGCTGTGCTGACCCGCATCTTTAGATGAAGTGCCTATAGGATGGTGCAAGGGAATCCCATGAAACAAATCCACACCCAGAGTCCCAAACATACGGCTGACAGTATATACACATGTGCACAAATGCCTCCCACCTATGGGGTTCATGCCCAGAAAATAAAGGAGATCAAACCCTGAGTGTCAACCCTTTCTCTCTTCACTTCACCCCACCAGAAGGAGAAGAACCAGACTCTCTGCTTCCTCTACAAAGATCCTACCCCTGGGCATCAAGTCTCACCTTCCCAGGCAGGGGGAGAAGCCTCTGCCCTTACAAATCCCTCACCCTCCGATTCACTGAGGCCCACCTCTTCCTACTATATGTTAAAGCAGGAGCAAAAGCAGTTCACACTATCATTCTTCTCTCTCAACAAAGATCCTTATGATTTACTGCAGAACGGAAAAAAATAAACAAAAAAAACCCACTTTAAATATCCAAATTGGATTGTTAACTTTCTCTCTGCATCTCTCCTGCAACCATCCTAAATGGCAGCAGGGCGCCACCAGTCAATTAGAAGACTCTGTGTCCGGAAATGCAAAACAAAAATATATTTCAAGAATATCACGCTCTTGTACAATCACAGCTCTTCAGCCAAATTCTCCAGACCCTACAAGTATCCACTACATCGTGAATATAAGAGTAAACGCTACCAGCAGCACAGAGGAGATGAGATGCGGCTCTTGGCCTCCAGGAACCTTCAGCCTCATGGGAAGAAGACCTTGCTCTCAAATGATAAAGGCCAAGATCTGACCTGCACAAATGACTAATGAAGGCAAGAAATGCTCTACCAACTAGTAGTTCAAAAGGCACTCTGCCAACTCCTGTCCTCCTTTCTCCCTCTGCTATTGTGAATGTCTTTAATTTTTTAATCTATCTGCTGCTTGAACAGGAAGCACTGAAGCAAAGAGGAAGCAAGCCACCACTGCACACTCTCCTGGCTGCCGACAACCCCGCTGTCGGGACCCAGCAGTTCCCTGGGGTAGAAGCAGAGTGGCTGAGGACACCTCCGGGGTCTCAATTTTGCATATGCAATTTGTGCCCATAATTATTTCCATTACCTCACGGGTCACATAACACTTTACCAAGCAAACATCCACTAATTAAATATTATGCAAAATGCCTTGTTCCTGTGCTGGCTTCCATATGTCTAGGAGATTCACCTGAAAGATAAATCTTTAGGTGATTTGCTCGTCCGCTTTAATGTCAGACCCCCTTAAGAACACAGTAGATGTTGATTTAAGGGAAAAGGGCAACTTACTGAGACTTAAAGGACATAGAACTAAAGGTTCCCAGTGTCATTGCTGATTGTGCTTATTTTATCCTGTTTGCTTTTTTTTTTTTTTAGATTAGCATCAACATCTAATAAGCCAAATAGAGCAAAAAATGTAACATATCTAAGCATCATGGCACGCACCTGTAATCCTAGTATTTGGGAGGCTGAGACAGGAGGATGGCAGGTTCAAGGTTAACTTCAGCAACCTAATATGACTCTTTCAAAACAAAAAAAAAATAAAATAAAATGAAAGGGCTGGAGAGTATACCTCAGAGGTAGAATGTCCCTGGGTTCAATCCCTAGTTCCATAAACAACAACACAAAAGAAGTGTAACATTCAGAAATCAAAACCTCTTATACTTAGTTGTCTATAGATTTTTTTTTTTGGGGGGGGGGGGGGTTGCTTAGATTTCCACCAAAAAAGGAAAAAAATAAAAATGCAAGCATCAGATAGAGACAGAGGCAGGGAAGGAGGGCCACAAGTCAGAGAATTCAAATTATGTTACCCACCTCTGCAATCAGGTTATGATAGATTCCTGTGGTGTTACATCAGCTTCTGTTTGGTGAACTTCTCCAGCAAACAGACCCACATATACCGCCTTAGCAGCCGGCTGAAAGCCATTGTCTCTGTGTGGACCTTCCTCGGGACCTACACAATTCTCTCCTGTGCTAATTTGAGTTGTTTCTCTTCTGTGAGGCCCTCCTTGGCATCAGTAGCCTTTGCAATTCTCAAGCTGTACCCCCTCAACACACGCCTCAGCCATCCGTCATGCTCTCCGTGGCCCTAAGCCACCTTCTGTGTCTCAAATACCTTGAAAACAAAAATATAGGCAGGTTTGGCTGTGGAGTTCAGGTCTCTAGAAGTTGATTTTCTCTTTCAGATACAGCCCTGGGTGATGCTGCTGTCAATTCTGTCAAGTGCCTTCTGTGGCTGAGCCTCCTCCATCTCTGGACTACAACCCTTCAAACCTGTCCTGGATTATTTCTCCATCCACAGGCAGTGCGCCCGCGGCTCCTCACACCTGCTTTCCTAACCACTCTCCGGGGCATGGCTCTGACAGCTGCTTCCAGGCCTTCCCGCTGTAGCTCAGCATGTCTGTCCTCAAGAGGCGGGTGAGGAGCAGAGAGGGCCTGTGTTCCCAGGACACATGGGAGCAGGCTCACAGCAGGAAAAATGAGTGCTCCTAAGAAACCAACCCACCAGCTTCACAGGCCTAGAACATCCACGAGGCCTTTGTAGCTCTACTCCCTGTGGTCCATTAGAAAGCTCAAGTCCTAAGGAGAAGAGGCTCCCGGGCCAAGCTCACACACCTGAGGAACATCCTCTTTCCTCCTCACCTGCTACCTTTGGTCTCTGATTATGCCTTAATATAGGTCCTCGGAGGCTCCCGTGTGCATCCAAAACTGAGCGTCCCTAAGGAAGGACACAGCTGGTCCTCAGCCGAGGGCCCAGTGAGTGTAGTAAGTAGCCATCCACAAGAGAAAATTTCATGAGTGTCTCACTTCTCCGCACCATGGCTTTTATAGATTTACTTAATTTGGGTATTTCATTATTTTCCCCCAAAATCAAGCAACTCTTTATATATTGAAGTAGGGATTGCACTCTGGAGACAAATGAATACAAACGTTATGTTTATGCAGCTATAATGCTTTTGCTTTTGTTCTTCTCTATTATATAAGCCATTATGATTAGACTCTCTTGGCTAACCTAAGGTTATCTAATAATATCTTTATTTCACTTATCTTAATTTCTTGCCAGCTCATGCTAGTAGAGCCTGTGACTACCTACCTAATACAAACTTCAGGTCAGTATTAATTCAAGCAAATTAAAATTCTTTACCTTCCCCAGATCTTTTCATGAGGCCTGCTGTCCACAGGGTTGTGTAAGGGTACTCAAGCTTTAAGGAACATCTGCATCACCTGAGGCGCTTATGAAAACAGATTGCTGGTCCTTCCTCAGTGTCTCAGTATCGGGCTCAGTAGGTCTGGCCTGGGATATGAGAAGTTGCATCTCTAAAGTTCCTAGGTAATGCTGATACCTTTGGTGGATATTAGTGCAAACCAGAACTAAGAAAAAATGTAATTCTCCTGGTGCCATAAAAAAAGAGAGAAAGAGACCTCACCCCTATCCCTTTTCTTTGAGCATATACATTAGAAAAGTGGGATTGTAAGCTCTTTCTCTGTCTCTTTGAAAGTTATTTCAAGTCTTTTTAAAAGCTAAGTACTCTTCCAATTTTACCACCAAGAAATATTTCCTGAAGGACCTGGAATTCAACTCCTTGAAATGCAATGATCAAGGAAGATGGGGGCCCAATCTCCCGGCTTGCTGGTAGGGGAAGAGGCTAAGTTCAGTCCACTCCTGGAGCCGAATTGCAACCCTACCACCTGTCAAAGAGATATAAGAGTTTTATTTTTCCTTTGGATAAAGGTAATTATTCAAATGTAGATGGCCACCCCTAATTTCCAGGTAAATTTTGGATAGAGTATATGTAACACCTGATGTCCTGGCGTCCTTTAACTTGAAGCCTAGGTATTGCTTATTCTGAGAACATGCATGTCATGAGTTGGCTGCATCGGCTCAGCTAAAGAAAATGGGAGAGATTTTTCTGCCTTGGTCATTGCTTACTAAATTGCCTGTGATTGCATATTCTAGATTAATGCTTATTTAATATTAAAACTGTTTTATTTTATTTCTATCTTTATTAGAGAGGTTTTCTAGCATTGGCAGGAGGTCTGTTCCTTGTTCTTTTTTGTGTTTCAAATTATTTATATTGAATACTTAGTATATGTGTAATCTTAGAATATTTTGATATTATACTGTGGAATTAATATTAAAATAAATCCATCTGAATGCTATTTAGTTGTCTGAGTAAAATAAAACCAAATTTGAATTAAGCATCAGGAAGGAGGTATAGTTCTTGGAAATTCTGGATAATCTTTAACATAATTAACAATGGAAAACCTTGGTTTCTCGAGCAGAGAAGTGATGATTATGTAACTTGCGTTCTAATCAATGACAGGTAATGGAAGATGCTTAAACATCTCAACATTCCCCAAAGTACAGGAAACAACCAGCTTAATCACTTGCCTCTGTTTCCAGACCCTTCTGTAGCCTATAAGCTTTTCTCAAATAGAGAAAAGCTTTTTTCATTTTTCCATAGTTTCATTTGAAACTATGGCTCATCCTTAAAGCAAAGTGAAGCAGAAAAACAAGTTCAGGAGATTTTTAAGATGTCATTATACACAAAGCAAAGAAACAGGTTTCTTGATGACTTTGGTTTAAAAACACCACCCTTCCTCATCCTCATTACCTGCTGTATTTCTATCAGCAAAATATTCAGAGACCTGCTCGTAGAAAGTTGTTTAAATTTTTTTATTGGTTCATTGCAGTCACACATCTTAATGGGGTACAAGATGGTAGAGTCACACATGCACACATCGCCCACTTAGCCCTTCCCCAATTGTACCCCCTTCTCCCCCTCCCTCCTTCTCATGTTTGACCTAGTGATTGACTTTGATATGTTTGTGAATGTGCATCATGTACATTAGGAAATTTCCCTCTTCCCCCTCCCATCACCCCCAGTGAGGCCTCCTTATTTGCTCATCTCTGGTTTCTCCTCCTGCATCTAGAGTTCCTCTGATGACCCTTTTGTCCCCTGGCTTCCACACATTAGGGAGAACATCCGATTTCTTACTTTTTGTGACTGACTAATCTCACAGCATAATCTCCCCCAGTTCCATCCATTTCCCTGCAAATGAGGTAATTTTGTTTTTCTTTATGGCTGCGTAAAATTCCATTGTGTATATATCCCACAGTTTTGTAATCCATTAATTGCACGATGTATTTTAATCCTAGAAATACACTGTTTTAAATCCTAAAAAGTGCCTCCTATGCTTTCACATACATTTAAAGAATGAAGCCGAGTACTGAAGCCTGATCTCACTCACGCCCAGCTCCCTGCTTAATGTCCCGTGACCTTGCTTTTCACAACCCTCAGGTAAAGGATGTTTTCTCTCATGACTGTAAGTTCAGTGATCAGCAAGAGACATGGGGACAGCCACCCCCTCTAGACTATCTATCAAGTAATACGTCAGGAACTGCATGTGGACAAACTCCTGGGGGACAAGAGAGCAGGGAAATGGTGATCTTTGTTTCTGAGATTGGCAGAACTGAGAAACACCTCCCAGCTAGGCAATTAGGATCTCTGTGCATGACTCGTCCAGATACCACCACTTCTGAGAAGGCACACACCAATCTGGAACCTTCATCTCCTATATAAACTGTCCCCAAATCAGCCTCTAGGGGAGATGGCCCATTAGAAAGAGATGGTCTTCCATCTCCAATCAGCTAACTCTTCATAGTAAAGTTCTTTCTCTGGGATGGTATGTTTCTCTACAAATTGGCTTCTATTCTGCAGTAGACAGAGCAAACCTCCTTTTTTATTTTATGTATTTATTTATTCTTTACAAAACAGGGTATCACTAAGTTGTGAGAGCCTTGCTAAGTTGCCGAGGCTGGCTGCGAAACCGTGATCCTACTGTCTCAGCATCTCAAGTACTGGGATTACAAACGTGTGTCACCACGCCTGGCTAGAGCAAGCCTTTTGCACAAAAACAAAGATCAACAAATAACAAATACTTTTCATTGCATTAAGTCTTTCATCCGTCCTAAATTCAAACCTGATCAGGCTAAGATAACGAAGGAACAAAAGAACCAAGAGGCTTCCTCATATCTAAAGCCCTACATCAAAACTTGTGGTCAGCTACCTATTAGATGAAACATCATTACTAATTTGGCATGTACCAGTAATCACGTTGAAACCCCCCAATTGCTTCAGAGCTAGACAGGAAGCAAGATACCTGAACAATTAGAAACATAGACTTGGAATCAAACAGATCTTTTTTGAAACCAGGTCCAACCACTAACTAATAATTTGTTATTGTCCAATCTATTTGGTCTCTATACAGTTTCCATTATTGATAAGTAAGTTAAAAATTAAACATTTCCTTGATAAAGGGTAGTTACTAAATATAGAATAGTTCTATCCAGCTCTGTCACTCAAATAAGTCCGTTTTTTAGCTTTACATATCCATGTGTCTCAATTTATGACTTTAATAACTGAGAGGGAGGGAAGGAGGGAAACAGGAGAGGTGGATGAAATAATCTCACAAATCATTGTGCAACCAAAAGCCAATAAAACTCAGTCTGACTTTCAAATAAGGCACAAATTCTCTAGTTTGTCCCTTTAAAAAAGTCAATCACCAAGTTCACTACTCAGTAAAAAATAGCATAAAAACCCAACGGCAGCTCGTTTCTATCAGAGAGACTAACTACCTTCAGCCCAGTTTATCATTCTGTAGGACAAATCAGCATCACTACAGCGTGTTTCAAATTAATTAAAAGACATTCCTTTCCATCCAAGGTATAATCAAGGCAATTTACTTCCAAACATAATCAAGAAATTATGTAAAAGAAGATTAACCATATGAGGAATTTGTTCATGTGTGAAGTTAATTGATTTTCACATCGTTTTTCCAGGTTTAAATGAGAATTCTAAAAGGCTGGGTTTTCCAAGATATCTCAACTCAGCAGAGTTTTGAAATATGTCCTAAACAGAGATCACACTTTCCACAGAAACAGCTCCAGGCTCTGGGGTACCCCGGGATGCCAGGGGGTGTATTGATTAGGCAGCTGCCAGCAGCTGCAGAGTTCCCAGAAACCCTGGATCAGACCTCCTTGCGAGTGCTCACAGAGGGCAGAGAGAATGATGAGGCATGTTCCTTCTGTCCCCAAGGCTTGAAGCTATGTATTTAAAGAGTCCAGGGGAGAACAAGATCAGCAGTTCTCAGCATGTGGGAATAGTGGAGAGGAAAAAGGCTAGGAATATTTGTTCACCTCCACTTCCCTCAAAAAAATAAAAATAAAAAATACTAGTGCTTGTGTGGAACATTCACCTCCATAAAGACGACTGCTGCCCCCTGCTGGAAGCTAGTTAGCATCTGGTGTGGACATTATACTACACATCACATTTGCCCAATTTGTGTGTGTGTGTGTGTGTGTGTGTGTGTGTGTGTGTGTGTTCAATATAGGGATTGAATACTAGGGATTGAATCTAGGGGCAGTCTATCCCTGATATACATTCCTAGCCATTTAAACAAACACACTCACTAAGCACTCTCCCTAAATTGCTGAGGCTAACCTCAAACCTGCAATCCTCCTGTCCCTGCCTCCCAAGTACTGGAATGACAAGCATGTGCAGTCATGCCCAGCTGCTCAGTATCATCATGATTAAGGATCCCTACTACCATATGCTGCCACCCACTTTCATGGAGTCCACGATATGAGATTTTATCAATAAAACAAATGATGTATAGCAACTTTTCTTCATTCCTCATTTTAAAACAGAAAATGTCCAATCAGGCTCTCATCAGCACAGGGTCTAAAATGCCACTACTGTGACACCAGCCCTATTTTTTATTTTTTATTTTGAAACAGGGTCTCACTAAGTTGCAGAAGGCCTCACTAAGTAGATGAGGCTGGCTGCAAACCTTCAAACCTCCTACCTCAACCTCTCAAGTACTGGGATTACAAGTGTGCACCACCACACTTGGCTTATCCTAGATCTTTTTAAATGAATTTTTTCACACACAAAGTGTTTCTTTCTAATATATACTTATTTACATATCCCCCATTGTATTTGGAAATTTGAGATTAAGATTTAATTTGATAGAAGTCAAGCACTTTGGGTAAGGGGCATAATGGAGGGACAAGAGAGATCAACTGATACTATTGGTTTCCTGGAGAGAAGAGCCAAAGTGCCCTAAATGGCAAATTCTACATTACTACACCCAAAGGAAGTGAAGAATGTAGTAATTTTAACAAAAGGACACAACTCTGAAAACAAGAGTAGTCCACCTTTCCTAGTATTGAAATGGAGAGGTATCAGAAGGTGAGAGTTAGGCTACTTGGTTTAGATCTGATGTGTCCTCCAAAGGCTCATGAGTTGGAGGCTTGGCCATAAGCCCAACACCCGTCCTCAACCATATCCTTGTACCACGATCTTCTGCCTCACCTCTGGCTCATAACAATGGAGACAGCCAACCAAGGACTGAATCTTTGAAACCATGAGCCAAAACAAATGGTTCTTCATCTAAGTTGGTTTTCTGTTATTTGTCACAATGACAAAAAGCTGATTAACACATGGTCCTCATACCAGCCACCAGCAGGACTATCAGTAGAGTGACACTGTGTCCAAAGGCTCACTCTGAAGACAGATGGCATCTCTCCCCAAGTCAGGACCCAACACTGGCTCTATAATCTTAGAAAGGCACTCTGTAACTCAATAGTCTCATCTGTAAAATAGAAATAATACCTGTACCTACTTTATAAGATTCCATAAAAATTAAATGAACCCAGCTCCTAAGATAGTGCCTGATATAATTAAGAGCCACCATTACTATTTTTCATTTCAAATATATACAGTACAGAAGTTCCTCAGCTTCTCCTCAAAAGTAGTGAATTAGAATCTATAAATCTCGCCTGGCGTGGTGGTGCACGCTTGTAATCCCTGCACTTGGGAGGCAGAGACAGGAGGATGGCACAGGATTGAAGTCAGCCACTCTGGCTTAAGAGACCCTATTTCCAAATAAAAATTTAAAAATGGGTCTGGGAGTGTAGCCCGGAGGTAGAAGGGTTTCCAGGAACCCCAGTACCACCACTAAAAAAAAAAAAAAAACAACTATAAATCTCCTTGGATGATTCTGCTTATAGCAGCTTAGAAAGAACCATAAATGGTCACCAGTCACTTGATTATCTCATTGAAAATATCTCTGAATAAAGCAGGAACAGAAGGAAGAGAAATTTGGATGAATTTAAAGAAGTGGTTCACAACAGAGGTCATTTCTGTCCCCGAATGCACGCTTTTCAATTTCTAAATTTTTTTCTTTGGTTTTCATAATTAGAGGGGATGCTACTGGCATCTAGTGAGTAGAAAACGGAGAGACTGCAAAACAGTCTGCATTGCACAGGGCATCTCCCATAAGAAAGAATTACTGATCCAAAATGTCAATATAGCTGAGTGAGACTGAGGAACTCTGATCTAACCAGTGTTCCTCAAAGTCTATATACATAGGACTCCCCTGGGTAGTTTGTGAAAGTGTGTATTTTGACTCAGTAGGCTAGAGTAAGGCATGAGAGTCTGCTTTTCTAACAAGCATCACGAGGGAACCTGTTAGAATAATCTCAGGCCCCACCCCAAACACACTGGATGGGAATTTGTTTTGTAATAAGTTCTCTTGAGGATTTGTGGGTGCATTAAAGTTTGAGGAATGCTACTTTCGGAAAGTCAATCGGGTTTGAGTTTTTATGCAGAAAAGAAACCTACTTTTCACAATTATTGACAGAGTGAAGAGTGAACAGTCTTCTCCAGGAATTTTTTTTTATTTGAATATGTCGAAAAATTGTGATAGTTTTATTAGATTAATCTCTAGGTTAGATTATTCAAACATTCAAAGTAGGCCTTTGGGTTGCTCATTTAAATCCAGAAAAATCTTAGGTTTTTCTTGGAAAGAAAAAATAAAGAAAGAAGGTAAGAGATAAGGAAAGAAGGAAGGACTGGAGGAAAGAGAAAAAATAGAGTGAACCTTGCAAAATGTTCGATACTATATTAAGCAAAATTACCTTTCTTTGCTAGAGGACTTCCTGTTTGGGGAGCTTATATTAGTGCATTTTGAAATTCCAAAAAGAGATACTTCAAATATTTGCCCATAGAGGCTTTTTCCTCTAGAACATTTCAAAGTCTTGACATCCTGAGGAGCTCACTTTCAGAAATGCCGGTCTGAGTAAACTGTTTTGTTTGCTGGGGTTTTGAGATGATGATTATACATACATCTTTCTGAATCATCTCATCCCCTAGGGGCTTCATGATCCATAGGACCCAGAAGGGGCACTAATGAGTAAAAATAGTGACTAACATTATTACCATCTAGTACATAAAGGACACTGTGTTAATATGCACTGATATGGATTTTCCTCAGATTCTTTTAACAGTCCTGCAAGGTAGAAATTAACTCAACTTTTACCTGAGAAAAATGAGACACGGAGAGGCTGAGAAATTTGCTCAAAACCACACATCTCAGGTAAAGCTTGATGTGCTCAGCCAGTGCCATTGGATAGAATGCTGCCCACTATGCCATAGGGGTAAGAAACCAAGACTGAGACCAGATCCAAATCTCAGCCATCAGCATTGACTCTCCTTGAGACATGACTTCTTCTTTGCTAGTCAATGTCCTGGCCTTATCTGGATTTCTACCTCACATTTCTATCCTCATTTTCTTGCCTTTAATAGCTCTGTTGTGCTTTTTGGCCTCTCCTGCAGCTGACTTTCACAAAGATGAACCCCTGGGATGGAAACCAATAGCCTTTGGCTTGGGCTTCCTTCTCAGATTGCCTGGATGTCACCACTTCCAATCTCCTGTGTAGATGGAAGCCCATTCCGCTGATCAGGGAGTTGGTAGACCAGCAGCTCCCACCTGGCAGATACCCTTGGCCTCATTCTGCCTCTATTAAACTCTGTTTCCCTGACAACAGGATCCTCACACTAGACTTGACTGGGTAGCTTCTCTTGTCACTTGATCCCTTGCATTTATTACCTGCTCCCTTTCATTATAGACATCTGCCTTCAACAACCCACTGTTTGGTACTTATTTTATGCCAGGCAATATGCTAAGTGCTTCTACCTCTCATCTTTTGCAACCCACAACACAATCAAGTAAGCAATAATACCTTCACTTTAACAATGCATAAATTAATTCCATGGAGGTTACATTACATTATATGTACAATCGCTCAACTACTATATGGCAAACAAAATCTTCCCCATTTGTTTTTTTTTTTTTTTTTTTTTTTTTTGGTACTGGGGATTGAGCCCGGAGGCATTCCACTTTTGTGCTATACACACAGCCCTATCTTATTTTTTTTTTAATTGAGTGAGAGTTCAAAGCCTTGAACCTGCATTTGTCTCAGCCTCCCACATACTGAGATCACTGGTGTGTACCATCATGCCTGGCAAACCTTCTTTTCTTGACCCCAAAATATATCTAGTTACTTATAGAGCCTCAAAACCCCTCAATAAAGCAATTATTTCCTCATAAAATCATGTTGGAAGTGGATAAAGAGGGAGAGGCAGACCATTCACACCTGCTGCTGGGTTTCCTCATGAAAGGCACCACATGAAGCTTTCCTGGCAAATACCTCCCATACCAGATGTTCAAACTGAGGAAAGCTGCTCCAGTGTGTGGATGCATTTTTCCAGCCCAAATTTACAACTGAACAGGACTTTGGTTTATGTCAAAACAAAATGCTAAAAATGGGTTCACACGCTTCAGTTTCCCAGAGAGGGTGATTTGTGAAGAACGTTGATCAAAATGACAACACTGGAGAGTGAGCACTGGGAAAGGCCAACCCACAGGTCTACTAACATGGAGCGCAGGCCGGCAAGTGCTCTTTATCCTCGGTCTCTAGATCCTACAGGGCTTTTTGTCTCAGAATATATCCTTAGCATGTCGGTTACTTCATCTGTAAAATGAGAGAATGGAACTAAATAGTCTCTCAGCCTCTTCTAACTTCAAATTTCATGGATTTCTGAAATGGCAAAACAATTTCAAATTACCCACTGGGAGCAGCCTACAGAACTTCCTCGGAAGGAGACAGAGATAAAATTATTCCCCACACGTAAGTTTTCTGCTGCCTATTCAAGCTCAGCTGTGTTCACTCCCATCACGTGGACGTCTAAAATTCCTCCACTTCCTCATCTTCACTTTTCAGAGACCGACCCACCAAAGTTGCCACGTCAGGAGAATCCTAGACTGTCCATGACTCCCTTGTGATGGGACAAACCAAAGAAAGAAAGAGCAGAAATCAGTTCTGTTTCCCCAGTGCCTTTAATCTGTCATGGGGAGCCACCGCAGATAACCTCTGTCACTGATAAAGGCAGTGATAATGTCTATTATTTTTTACCAGTTCTTCTTAAAATTATCTGGAGTAAAAAATCAGTTCTGTTTTGTTTTATTTTTAATTTCCAGCCTATCTCAGCATGATATTTGTTTTTTATTGTTTTTTTTTGTTTTGTTTTGTTTTGTGGTACTAAAGGATTGAAATCAGGGACATTCTACCTCTGAGCTATATCCCTAGCCCTATTTAATTTTTTATTGAAAACAGAGTCTTATTATAAGTTGCTGAGGGTCTCACTAAACTAACACCCTCAAAACTGAGATCCTCCTGTCTCATCTTCCCACACACTGAGATAACAGGTATGTGCCACGTAGCTCAGATTGACATCTGAATAAAATGAGAGTAAATTACTAGAAAAATAAAATATTGCTTGGACATTTCAGCAATTTTAAATTGTTATCAAAATTTCTAAATGTTTACTCATCGTTTCCAAACTTATTACACCATAGACCAGAAACAAATGGTTCATGACAGTTCATAGAACTGCGCAAAATAGTAGACACCACTGAACACTAAATCTCTATTCGATTCAATTTCAGACTTTTATTAGGCAATTTCTATGTCTAAGCTAGGTGCTTATAGGCACCCGTGATATTTAGATGACTGGCTTAAAACCTTTTCCAGATCCAGAGATGAATAAAAATGAGGCTAGATGATTACAAAGTGATAGTATTATTAAATAATCCATAAGGTTTTAACTTAAAAAGAGGGAAAATAGCACCTGGCTCGAAAAGTATATCCAAGTTAGAGAGCATACATTTAAGAGAAAATAAAACCTCATGTGAGATCACACAGTGGTATTTTTGGAAGTTCCAGACAAATCTCCATCAACATGTTTCTCTACCTTAGTTTTAACCATTGGGAAAGACACCTATGTGCCAAAGGGGGTGGGACCCTAAAATTCAGCCTCAAGTCCTCTCACCCACTTCCCCTCCTCATGTGTAATCACATTTTCATCAAGTCCTCCAGGGCAAATCCTGAATCCATCTACCTCTCCCACCTCTGCCATTAATACCCACGCCACAACACCGGCCGCTCACTGTTAGATGACTGTGGTGCCAGCCTCTGAGTGGGTCTCCCTGCTGCTTCTCTGGACTCCATCTCAACCCCATCAAGCAGAGCTGATCTCTTAAAATAAAAAACACATCAAATCCCAACTATTTGGAAGGCTGAGGCAGGAGAATTGTAAGTTGGGGGCCAACTTCGGCAATTTAACAAGACCCCATCCCAAAATAAAATAAAAAGGACTTATGATGTAGCTTATAACAGTGCACCTGCCTGGCATGTGGGAGACCCTTTGTTAGATCCCCAGCACCAACCATACATACATACATACATACATACATAATCATATCACATGTTTAACAAATGACCTTACAGATACTGCTTCCCATAGCAATGAGATTATCTTAGATTGCCACTGCTTCCCATAGCAATGAGGTTAGACTACAACTCCTCACCATGGCCTACAATGTCATACAGCCCCTGAACACACTCCCCTCTACCTAGATGGCTTTGTTTCCAGCAATCTGTGCCGTTCCAGCCACACAGATCATCCTCATGCCCCTCTGTCCACCAAATTTGTTCCTGCTTTAGGGTTTTACTGCAAGTAAGTATGTATGTATTTATGTACATATGTATTTATGTAGTTGTAGTACTGCATTCCATCTTCAAGCTACACTCCCAGCTCTACTTTTTATTCCTTATTTTAAAACAGGGTCTCACTGAGTTGCAGAGGGCCTCACTAAGTAGCTGAGGCTGTCTGCAAACCGCAATCTTCCTGTCTCAGACTCCCAAATGCTGGGATTATAAGCGTGTGCCAAAACCATGCCTGGCCCCACTTTCAGGTTTTAACTGTTGGCTCACCCGGGAACACTTTCCCTAGAACGCTGTAGCTCTGGCTCTGTGCTGACAGTCTAGCTTCCATCTACCTGTAACCTTCATCACGAGGCTTTCCCTTATCATCCAAATGTTTCCTTCTATTTCACTCCCATCATTGTTTTTCACAGCACCCATCATTTCTGTGTTCTGTTTTCTTTACTGCTCTAACTCCTAAGGGCCAATGCCTGGCATATCATCAGCATTCAATAAATATCTACTGTCTATAAGGAAAACTTTTGAGCAGTTCAGGAGTTTGTTCCTAGTTGTGACTTAGCAATATGAAAAATAACTAATTCACTTTAAAAAAAAAAGAATACAATAAAAGATGCCGAACATTTGTTTGCTGACTTACTTGGGATTTAATTACATGGAGAATTTTGATGAAAAGAAGGAAAAATATTGTAGCGCATTATGGTGCTAATGTGTGGGAGTTTTTATTGTTTACCCTTGTCTCCTTCCTAGGGTTTTATTAATGAGTCAACTATCTTGTATGTGATAATGTATTACAATGAGTTCCATTTGGTTGCAGGTCAAGATAAAATAGCACAGTGTAATTTAAACAAAATGATGTTTGCTTGGTGAATGGCAGACTCATTTAACACTTGCTTCCCTTCTTCTGCACTTTAGCTGCGCACTCTCCAGTTGGACAGACCCAGCCTCCCTCCTACCTAGTTCCTGGGGGAGGTAGATGAGGCAGCAGCTCAGTGATTTAATTTGTCCTCTGCAAAATGCAAGTATTAAAGTGGCCCTTCAAACTGCTGTACATTGCAAAAACTCATCACTTTGCCTGGCAGCATTTGAACAATAGTGGCATTTTGACAGCCGTCTCTGATTTTCTGAAATGCTAGGTAGGTAGGTTTCACCACCTGGTTACTTCTCAGAAGCAGCTTCATGGCCCAGCGCAGGGGACTAATCCCAGAGAGGTGGCATTCCCCTTCAACAGACGACCTTCAAAAGGTGGGTAGCACCTGACGCCCACCTGTGCTAACCGTCGGCTAGCCACAAGAGAGGCCACGGTGGTGGGAATGCCCCTGTTATCTCCAGCTTCCATCGCTGTGGCAGAGGGAAGATGCTCTTGTGGGCTGGTGGGGATGGACTTCAAGGGTTTCTTTGCCTTTGATGTCAACATTTCACCACCACAAGATGAACACATCTGTACTATAGCAGTGTCTAACCCAAGTCAAGGAAATGCAGACATACACAGGTATTTGCCATTGAGGCTGTATCATCAAAATGTGCCATCTCCCTCCAAAAGAACATTGAGCTCAACTTCTAAAACATACACACAAAGTCGATTTACTTCTCTTCATCTGGGGAAAGAGAATTTATGGCTAAGTATTGCGCTGACCTCTCTGTGTCCAAATCTGCCTCTCTGTGATGTAAGAAAGCATTTATTCATTTGTTTCCTTCTATATAACACCTAAGATGAGTATAAACACATTTGGTAGATACTTAATACTATTTTCTTAATTATTTCAATTATGAGCAATTATTTTAAAAATGTAATGAATAACAGTCCTATCTGATGAAAAAGAGCTTGTGGGTACAATTTTTGCAATTTTGTTTCGCCTCTCCTAAACTTTTGTGAGGACACTGAATGGACTATTTATTTGATATATAGCATATTAGAGCTTAATCACAGAACAATGTAAAGTGATCACTTTGGGTACCACATCTGTGTCAAACTCTTTGTGATACTTGAAAATTGAGGATAATAACTAAATAAGATATAGTAGGCTCATTTAGGTTGATAAATGCAGAAGCCATTATGTTAGTGAAGACATTTTTTTAAACAAATGTTATGCCCAGCGTGTTATACTGTCCCTGACATATTAAAAAAAAAATTTCATGTTCCTTGTTTGTTGAACACAGAAGCATCTTAAGTTCAACATCCAAACCCTCATTGGCAACTTGCATGTATTCTACTTCTGTTTATCTTAAACTAAACCTCATCACCAAAGTTCTTTGCACCTGCACATGAACAGCCAGGTGTTTGGCTTTTTAAACACAAAACAATACCCTTTGTGCCTCTCGCTATGTTACACTTACACTCAGTGGATGGGGCCAAGCAGAAGCAGATGCTGTTGGCAAAGCCCACAGGCCAAAACAACAGAAAGTGACAGAGGGATGAGTGAAGACAGAAACTCATGTTCTCTCCCCAAGAAACAGCCACAAATTCAATTTCAGAAAAACAAAAACGCAAGGGCTCATCTATACAGCTGACTGACATTTGAAAGTCAGCTGGACTGCCTGTAAAAAATGTAAATATATCCATCCCATATATATATATATATACATATATATATACACACATACATACATGCATATATATAGGATGGATATATAATATATATAGGATGGATATATAATATATATATATGGTATTTATATGTTTTTGTATATACATATACAAAAAACCACTGAATTAACAGAAATCATTAATGCACCAATAACAGATGACACTATAATCAAAATAAAGAAATGCATGCATAAAATATTCTTCAAGAAATAAAAGTCTCTCAGGGAACTAGTTCACCTTCGTTTCCCAAAGGTAAATTCTCTACAAAACACTGACTCTCTTAAAGGACTTAGGAAGCCATCTTTGCAAAGACATCTCAGGCTGTAATTTGAAGAAGTAATACTAAAGGGCCCCAGTCTGCAAGTGATTCAAATCTCTTCCAGGGCTTCTAATCCTTGTGGAGAGAAAAAAACAAAAGATGAGAATAATTGGTGGGTTTTTTTCTGCCTGGTTGTTAAACACTCTAATTACTTCAAGCACCATTACTACCACTTGCACATAAGCCATCCTTTGAAAATAACTTTTCAGTCTAAATGAAAATTGATGCTAATTTCTTTCCAAGAATATGGCCAGTATTAACATGATTTGGAGTTATTGGATTTACTTTTTAAATCTTAACAGGGATGTCAATATTCTAAGTACACACAATGGAGGTAGCAACCTACAAAATATAAAGTGGAACAAACCAAAAACCTCTTCAGAAACACTACATTTTTGTAGATATAAAAGTATTATATATCATGGACTATAACTTTTATCTCTGACCTGTTATTGTTTTGGTAATAAAATGTCTTCCTATATTCCTTCTTACAAATTTTACTTACATTCACTAAGCGTAGTGGCACATGCCTGCAATGCCAGTACCTGGGAGGCTGAGACATGAGGATTGCAAGTTCAAGACAGCCTCCTAAAATTATGAAGCCCCTCAGCAACTTAGGGAGGCCCAGTTTCAAAATAAGAAAAAAAAACAGGCTAGGGGTGTAGCTCAGAAGCAGAATGCCATTGGGTTCAATCATTAACACCAAGAAAAAAAAATTACTTACATTTGAATTATATTGTGAGTCTTTTTTCTCCCCCTTTGTGTACTACAAAGAAAACCTTTTTCTGATTGTTATCTCAATAAATCAATATGTTGGTGCAGCTTGTGACCACATTTTTCATTAGTTTTTCTTTGTCATAAATTCCAAGGATTAATAAATTATGGCATTATCTCTATAACAAAATGTAACAAAAAAACAGATGCCAGATAAATATTAGTTGAATTAATAAATCTTCATTTTATCTATTTCTGCGGCACTCCACCTGGGTTTTATTATTATTATTTATTTTTTTGGTGGTACTACGGTTCCTGGAAACCCTTCTACCTCCGGGCTACACTCCCAGACCTATTTTATACTTTTTTTTTTTTAATTTGGAAACAGGGTCTCTTAAGCCAGTGAGTCTGCCTTCGAACCTGCACGATACCCCTGCCTCCACCTCCCAAGCACGGGGATTACAAGGGTGCACCACCACGCCCGGCGTCCACCTGGGTTTTATAAGTTAACAAAATCAATGGTTCTCACCATTGCATTATAATGTGCAAGAGATAATGCTCACTAAAGAAACAATGGAAGAGATTGGATCTTTGCTCTGGAGGCTGGGAGAAAATATGTGCACAGGGAACTTTAACATTAGGCAAAAGAAGACAAGTAGCAAGTACTACGAAATCTTTCAAGATTTCAGGGAAGATGAAATTATGCCTAGAAGAGAGAATCAGAAAAATGTCATGAAGGAAGTGATCTGTGGGCTGCACCTTAACTACGAGAAGAAGCTCACTGGACAGAAATGGGGGCTGACCATCCAGACAGACAGAGCAGTGGAAGAACAAGAGCGCGCGGTGGGAGGAAATGCTCGGACTCCACGTGCGGTCCATTCTGTCTGTGCCTAAATCCTCAAATGCTAAATTGAGAGCTTTTTAGAAATTCAGTAGACAATGAGCCGCTATTGGTACTTTTGAAACAGCATAGCAACATAAAGATTAATGTGAAAGCAATGCGCAAAACAAGTTCAAATTAAGAGAATAGAGTCATTTAGAGTCTAATTGGAAAGTAAGAAGGCTTCCAGAAGGAGATAAGTAAAAATGATGGCCTGAATAGTGGCAAGGAAAACATAGAGATTGGAATTGAAAGAAAATACAGAGGGGGAAAAAAAACAGACTCTGGCAGCCATGTGGTGCAGAAACAGGAAGAATGTCAAGAAGATACAGAGGAACTGTGTCAGAGAACCATATTCCTCACTCATGAATGCACACACCAAAGGCAGCCAGGCCATTACCATCCGGATGCACCTGCCCCCTCTCTTGGTGCTGAGCATTCTAGAACTTACTTAACTCCAGGTAGATCCCACTTGAGGCTATCTCCAACATGCTAAAAACACCCAAGGCCCTCTTCTCATCCCACTCCATTTCCTACTGCTCACGTGCTCAGTACAGTAAGCACAAGAACTTACTATCTAGACGTGTGATGCTCGATTTTATAAAGGGCAAGGTGCTATGTTCACCTCTAGACTATTAGTCTAGTCCAGAGGCAACTCTGACAGAGAAGGTTGTTTTCTTGGTATTTGCCCTTTCCTAAAAGATTTTGAGTTGAAAACATATAAAAGTCAACAAACAAGTTTGGTGGTACACACCTGTAAACCCAGCTACTCTGGAGGCTGATACAAGAAGCCAGCCTGCCAACTTACTATCTCAAAATAAAAGGAATTAAAAGGGTTGGGGTTGTAGCTCAGTGATGCAATGCTTGCCTAACATGGGACAAAGCTCTAGGTTTGATCCCCAGCAACACACACACACACACACACACACACACACACACACACACACACATTTGCATTAAGAAATATGGGAGATAAAGTTGAGAAAATATCTCAGAAAATGAAGTCAAGAGTGATAAAAACAGAGAACACAAAAACATTAGAGAAACAGTCTAAAAGCTCAACATCTTGATAACTGTAATAAACAAAAATCAACTGCCAAGAAGGCAGCTCCTGGACAAGAAAAACAAAGCAGTGAAGATATTTATGAAGGAAAACAAATTGAGTGAATGGAATGGACCTCCCAAGTTCTTAATGCTGAAACCACAAATCTTTATACTTTGGTGTTTGATCATTCAGTAAAAATTTATTGAGCATCTACTCTACTTTGGGTCCAAAAAGAAGAATGAAATTATGTCCTTTACAGAAAAATAGAACTTAAGAGCATTATGTTAAGCAAAATAAGCCAAAGTAAGAAAGTCAAGAGTCATGGTGTTTTTTCCCCCCATATGTAGAAGCTAGAGAAAGAGAAAAAAGAGAACAATGTATATGGCTGGCAGGGGGCTATTTCATGAAAATAGACCAAAACAATAGAAAAAAGAAAGGTAGACCCACACTGCCTTAATTCAGGCTCTCCTTGCCCATACAAAGGCTTCTAACAGCCTCCAAACCATCTCCCTGACTTACTGTGACCTCTGCTCATTTTACCATCCACACTCACACTAGAGTCATCTTTCTGAAACACATTTTGGATCTTAATATTCCTCTGCTTAAGCCATGACCTATGAACTAGCGAAGAGTCTACAGCCTGCAAGACCTTCAATATGGACCCGACCTACATTTCCAACCTCCTCCCCTGAAGCTACCTCCTGTATTGTGTGCACTACCCATAGAAACTATGATTTTCCTTCCAACAGGCCATGGTTTGTCACACATCATTGGGTATTCTAAAATATTCCCATGTCTTCCACCCTCCTCTACCTTGAAAACTACCTATTCGTCACAACCAAACTCAATATATCACCTCCTCTGTGAAGATTTTCTAGCTCCCCAAGGCACCAATGGAATAACTCCAACTTTTTCTGCCCATGCCCAGTAGCTCAAGGTACACAACTCTCACAACAAAACAGATTACCCACCCTCTACTGCAGCGCTGTCAAATAAAACTGAGCATGCCATGTGTCATTTAAGATTTCTTAGTAGCCTCGTTGAAAATGTAAAAAGAAGTCAATGAATCCTAATAACATATTTCAGTTAACCAGGTCAAGTGTCATTTTGACATATAGTCAATACCAAAACCATAATTTTTTATGTTAATTCTTCAAAACCCAATGTGTATTTTATACTTCTAGCATACTTTAAATCGAGCTACTAAGCTGCCATTGAAAATCCTGATCTATATTGAAATTTCATAAAATATGCTATTGAAAAAGTAGATTCACGCCAGGCATGGTGGTACATGCTTGTAATCCCAGCATTTGGGAGTCTGAGACAGGAGGATCTAGGTTTGTGGCCAGCCTCAGCTACTTAGTGAGGCCCTTTGCAACTCAGTGAGACCCTGTTTCAAAATAAAGAATAAAAGTCAGGGCTGGGGGTGTACCTCAGAGGTAGAATGCCTCTGGGCTCCATCCCCAGTATTGAAAAAAAAAAAATAGAGTCACATACCCATTGTTCTAGATATACTTGAAGTTGTTTGTTTAGTATACTTTTATTGGTGCATTTTAATTATACATCATGAGGTTCAGTGTGATTATAAAAGACATGCATGCACACAGCACTCGGTGTGTTTCTCTCCAGATCCCACCCCACTTCCTCCCCCTCCCCCTGTCCATATAGTATTTGTTATTGATAACTTCATATATTATACATAGTATTATTTGAAGTATTTCCTTCATCAAGTCTCTCTTTTCCTTTCTTCCTGTTCCTTTCCAAATCCTCTTCCCTATTCTACTTCTGTTTTTAATAACTGAATCAAATATGAGTTAAATATTGTTTTAATAAAAACAAAGTAACCTTTAAAACTCAGTTCTATAGCCATACTGGCTACATTTCAAATGCTCCAGCACAAGGGGTTAGGCCGGTGCCGGGGCCAATGGCCAGCATCGGAGCCTGCTGTGAGGCAAGGCCGCTACTGGGGCCTCCGAGGCCGGGATCGGAGCCAGCAGAGGGGTTAGGCTGGTGTCGGGGCCAGCGAAACCAGAATCGGGGCCTCCCATGAGGCAAGGCCACTGCTTGAGCCAGCGAGGTCTGGATCAGTCCACCGGGTAGCCAGGCCACTACTGGGGCCATCAAGAGTGGGATCGGTACTTGCAATGTGGCATGCACAGAGAAATATCGCAGAAAATAAAAATCAGATGCTTCCCCTAATCAGCAAAAACTAGGAGGAAAGGGGCAACAGGAAGAAGTCGAGCTATAGAAAGGGCCCTATAGTGAAGCAACTAAGGTGACCAATCAGAGGGTATGGAATAGGGGAGGATGTAGCCTCTTTAAAACGCAGGAAGTACATAAACAAATGTATCAAAGTTAATCACCAAACAAGCATGGGATAGAGGGAGGGGGAGGGAATGGGATGGGGGCTGGATGAGGGCTAATTGGATGATGTGTGCTTGTATATCCTCTCAAGTCTTGTATTCCAATGTGATATATGATTACAATGCACCAATAAAAAAAAATGCTCTAGCACACTACATTGCAGCCAGTGGCTACCACATTAAACAATACGGCTCTACTGTGCTTGCCTGCATAGTCATCTCTCTTTTCCACTAAGTTAGACTATATCTAATTTACTTGGATTTTCCCCATTGCCTGGTATGAATGAGGCGTGAAACATAAATGGAGTTTGGTGGAAGTTTGTTGAATAAAAATAAATGTACAATTCATTTAACTCCACTACAACATGCCATTGCCCGCATTCTTTTATAAAGAATATAAATGACACTTTTTGTGATTACATATAAACATTCACACAGTTCTTCATACATACACAAGCACAGGCACATAACTGTAGCATTAGTCACAATGGTCAAGGTGTGGAAACAACCCGAATGTCCACTAAAAATTCTAAATAAAGTGTGCTACTACATATAATGGGATAGTGTTCAGCCTTAAAAAAAAATAGAATGAAATCCTGCCATATGCAACAACATAGATGGACCTAAAGGACTTTACACTAAGTAAAAAAAAAGCCAGTCACAGAAGGACACATAGTACATGTCCACTTAGACAGGGTCATTCTAGTGGTCAAATGCAGAAAGTAAATGGTGATGCCTGAAAGAGGGGAGATGGGGAGTTGCTGTTCAATGGATATGAAGCTTCAGGTACACATGAGTAAGTTCTAGAGATATGCTGTACAATGTTGTACATACAGCTTGCAGTACTGCAGTGTATGCTAAAAGTTTTAAGAGAGCAGATCTCACGTTAGGTGCTCTTACCATCAGGGAAGACAAAAAGAGAAGAAGAAGAAGAAGAAAAGTAGTAGCAAATAATCCACACAGAACAAAACGAAAAGTACTCTGTGATGTGTATGCGGACAGGAAGGGAGTGTGGAGAGAGAGCAGTGAGTATACTGGAACTCTCTACTTTCTTCCTCAATTTTGCTGTGAATCTAAAACCGCTCTAAAAGATAAAGTCTGCTTAAAAGAGGAAAGAAAACCAATTAAGACTAAGTACACTTGGACTTCCGGGAAGATGGCGACCGAGAAAAGCGGGGCTTAAGAGCCCCGCTAACAACCAATCTCCATTACCACAAAACCAGCTTCTTTCATAGCCAGAAAACACCATCACCAGAAAAACAAAAAAACCCACCAGGCTCCAGAGAGAAAGCGGACTGAGAACAGAGCTCAGGGCCACAGAGGAGACACACGCGCCCGAGGACGCGGCAGCAGCGCCATACTGCCGGCGGCAGCGGCGAACTCAACGGACGGCTACAGCAAGCCGAGGTGAGCCACTGCAGAACAGCCAGGCGGGATTTCTCCACGCAGAGAGCGTCTAAAGCTCCCAGTGGCCGAGCTCAGCACACGCTGCAGGGATTCAGAGTGGAAATCAAAACCAGAGAAGAAAAAATATGCCAGCCTCACGGCCGAGGGTGTAGCAGAGGCGCCATATTGCTACCGGCGGCGGCAGCAGCAGTGAATTCACCGAGTCCAGTACAGCTACATCTGCGTACTCAAGAACAGTGAGTCAAATTGCGGGCCACAGAGGAGAAATCCCAGTACTGTACCTCCTGGGACTTGACCCAGTGAGGGAGTGGTGGTGGCAGAGATATCACACCATAGGAGAACGTGCAACCCGGCACCCCCCATAGTTTAAAGCAGCCTCTATCGACTCCCTGGGTCGGAGACTCTGTGATACAACCCAGTAAAGGAGTAGTGGGGTCTGAGATAATACAGACTCGAGATCCAGAGCACCTTACGTGAAGCCATAGTGACCTAAGGGAAGAACCCAGAGAAGGCACAAACCTCCGAAATCATGGGAAAGAGGAATAACACTGGAGTAATGAATGCGCACAACCCCACAACATCAGAACCCGATAAAACAGAAAATCAGAGATTTCTAGAAGATCAAATCAGGAAAATAACTGTAGAAATAATAGAGGTGCTTCGAAAAGAACTCAGAGAGAGCCAAAAAGAGATAAAGGATGCAATTAATGAAGTAAAGGCCTCAATTCAAAGCACAAACAACCGATTAGAACACATGGAGAACAGAATCTCACTCTTAGAAGATGAGCAATCCAAAAATGAACGCATAGTTTCTAATCTAGAAAAAAATATCCAACAGCAGGAATCTGACATGGAAGAAATATGGGCCCATCTTAAGAGAGCTAACCTAAGAATAATTGGAATAGAGGAGGGAAAAGAAAATGAAACCAAAGGGATCAACAATCTCTTCAAGGAAGTAATAGCAGAAAATTTTCCAAATATAGAGCAAGAGGTTGACACACAGATCCAGGAAACTTATAGAACTCCCTTTAGACAGGATCCGAGAAGAGGATCCCCACGCCACATAATTGTCAAAATGACCAATGTGGAAGCCAAGCAGAGAATCTTAAAGGCAACAAAAACAAAGGGCCAAGTGACATTCAGAGGCAAACCAATTAGAATCACTCCAGACTTCCCAAACCAAGTCATGAGAGCCAGAAGGGCTTGGAGTAACATATTCCAAACTCTGAAAGAAAACAACTTCCAGCCAAAAATTTCCTATCCAGCAAAACTTTCTATCAAATTAGATGGAGAAATAAGAAGCTTCCATGACAAACAGAAACTGAAGGAATTTATGTCTTCAAAACCAGCGCTAGAGAAAATACTCAAAGAGATTAACTACAAAGAAGAAATAGGTAACACTCACCAGAAGCAGAGAAACAAGATTTTCCATCCAACAGACAACTAAGATTGGTTATCTGTGGAGATTCATTATTTTTGTTAGTCTTTACCTATCTCTAAATTGTATTGTTTGCCTTTATTGTTGTTAATTTTTAGGATTTCTAGTTGGAATATTAATATACCTTCAGATATAGCATTTGGAAATATTTTATCCAATTCTATTAGTAACTTTTAACTCTGTTTACATTGTCTTTGGATATACAATATTTTTTTCTTATTTTTTAGGGAGTTTGTATATTCTTCTGTTGCCTGTGCCATTGAAATCATAACCAAGAAATCACTGCCAATTTCAATGTTGTGAGGTTTTATGACCCAGATTTTCTTCTAAAAGTTTATAGTCTTAAGATTTATATTTAGGTCTTTTATCTATTTTGAGTTAATACTTGTATGTGGGATTAGGTAAGGGTCCAATTGTATTCTTTTCCATGTAATTATTATTTTTCAACTATATTTAGTTAAAAGATTATTATTTCCACCACCAAATGTTCGTGGAAACCTTGTCAAAAATAACTTGACTATATAGGGAAGAATTTAGCTCTAGGCTTGTATTTAACTTCAATGGTTTATATATCTGCCTTTAGAACAGTATTACACTGTTTCAATTATTGTAGCTTTATATGGTTTGAAATCAGAAAATATATATCTGCTAGCTTTGTTCTTTTTCAAGATCGTTTTGGGTATCTAGAATTCATATTCCATATTAGGATAGATTTTTTTTTTCTGAAAAATAAATATATGAATATATGATAGTTTCACCTAAAAAATAGAAAAAAAATATTCTCTGGTAAGAAAGAAAGCAAAAAGAAATATTGAAATGTTATCTTTAAGTTATCAAAAGCTTGGTATCAGACAAATGAAACTGTTATGTGAGATTAACATTTTTAATTTTGGATAAATTGCTATAATACTAGATGTCAACCACTAAGCCAAGCATGGGAAGGAGGGATAGGGAGAGAATGGGGTGGGGATCGGGTGGGGGCTGACTGGGCGATGTGTGCATGTATGTCTACAAAAGTTTGTATCCCACTATGATGTATGAATACAGTGCACCAATAAAATAAAATTAAAAAAAAAAAAAGACTAAGTACACTTGATTTGTTACTGATTCCTTCAATATTAAAAATTATCTCATATAGCTTATTCCCCCTTGTTCTGTGACTTCACTGCTCTTGTCTCATTTCCTTAATTCATTTATAGGTGGCCTATATAATTAGCATTTCATAATATGTTTTTACATTCTGTAGTTGTTTTGCTTTTTCAAATTGTATTTTAAGCTTCGGGAGACAGATCATTTCTTGTACTTTGTAATTACCATCACATATGGTTTAATGGCAATACCAAAAGGCAAGAAATATATGACACAGAATCAATGCTCAGCAGCCCTTCCCAACCAATCCCAGAAGCCTGGACTCTCCCACTAATCCTATACAAGCGCTCTTTTCTCTCCATGTCACAATATGTTTCACATGTGTAACCACCCTTCACCCTCGAGAAGGCGAGATCCTGTTTCCAATCCTCATTACAGGTCCTGATAGGACCTTGCACAGCACTCTCATGGAGCAGACCTTGAGGCAAGTGTTAAGTGTTACTTCCTGGCCCCTTCTTCTCCCCCCATCTCCCCACCAAAGGATGCAACAGCTGCATGACAGGACAGACTTCTGTGGGACAGCCATCCATCCCACCTTGGCAGTCACTCTCTCTCCCTGGTGATAGTAACTTGGATAAATGAATGCACATGTGATCATTTCCTTACTGTTGCTTTACTTTTATTCTAATGTTGCTTGAATAAGAACAAAAAATCAAAAGAAATCCGATGATGCTTGGGAGTCGTCCTGGAGTTAGGGCAAGTCCATGTTCTTTCTCTCTCGCTTCAGTCGCGCTTGGATGGCCTCTATCTCCGCAGGAGTGAATTTGGGGGTTAGAGTCACATTGTCGTAATCAAATGTGTCATCAAGTGAGAAGGGCTGAACCTCATCTCCAAGTATCTATAAAAGGTAACAAAGAAAGGAAAAAAACATATGCAATTACTATAAATGAAGATGAAGCTGGAAACATAAACTCCCTATTAATATTTAATTAAACTTTTTTTAGACTTCAGCACTCTCAGCTGATTAAGCTGTTTTTAAGTAAAGAAATAAATTTGATTATTCAATTTGACCTAATTTAAGCCTCTTAATATGCCCCATTTGCACCATGCCATATCAGAATGAATATCATTAACTAATTCTGCCCAAGAAAGTCTCCCTTGTACACATATATTAAACTTCTTACCACTTGTAGTATCAGGGCTAAAGGCATGTGGAAAAACTAGGACTTACATTAAAATGTCAGAAAATATACCTTAAGGTTTGGTCCACCTTAAATACATTTTTACCATTTACTAAAAAGGACCTGTATTAGCAAAACACAATTTTCAAAGACAAAAATAAACTATACTAACAATACTTCTTCAGATAATACGCATAAAACTCCTGGCCAAAAGCAGTAGGCATGAAATTAACAGTATCAGCATCTTTAGCTTAAAAGTTCAGGGTCCCTTTTATCATACAGAGAAATGTTAAATGTTACAGTTTATCTGAAGTCAGAGTAGCCACAAAGAAATATAGTAATTTTTTATCTATTTATTCAAAATTGGTGAGTTTTAAAGACTTCTGAAGAAATGATAGGTTAAAAATCATATTTTTCCAATGAGCAAAGAGAATACCTTAGATCTCATCATATCACCCCCTAAAAAGCCCCTCCAAGAGGAAATGGTGTGCGATACAATGAAATCATCCAGCACTTCTATCTAGCTCAGTAATATGTAAGATGATGCTGAAATAATTGAAAATTATGGTTTATGCAAGGATGAAAAAAGACATGGAGCTATAATCAGCTTTGAATATTCTTGCTTGAAAGATGAGCTCACTGAGTAGCATCTGCAGTGTTTGTAAGAACGGAGCACATTGCCAGAAACTATGTGCTGTGCTGCTACTAAAGGTGAAAAATCACGAGAAGTAGGTTTTTCTTAACTTCTCGGCAAGTCATGTCTTTGTAGTTAGGTGTGCGGGGCTAACAGCAAAAACACCCAGACATTTATCATCTTTTCTTAGTAAAACCAGCAAGAGAACAAATTCCAGAGACTCGGTCATTTCCTCTTTATTAGAAAGTGCCTGTGTACTTTTCTGACAGAAGTAAATGATAAGAGGCACCATTGCCTGGGTTCCCACCACGGGCCAGAAAAAAAGGGAGACCAGGGCAGGGGAAGGCAGGCAGGCTTCACTGACTCTCCGTGAGCACTGCCCCTCTCCAGAAAATTCCACAACCCCTCACACATCCCGCCACTTATTTCCTACCTTGCCATGCAGCCCAGACACAGCAAGGCTTATGTTTTCTCTTTCTAAACTCTCTGCTAGGGGCTGACTCCCATGGTCAACTTCTTTCTAGAAAGGGGCCACCCTTGCCGGGCGTGGTGGCGCACGCTTGTAATCCCCGCGCTTGGGAGGCGGAGACAGGAGGATCGCGCAGGTTCGAAGCCAGCCGTGCTGGCGTAAGAGACCCTGTTTCAAAAATATAAAATAGGTCTGGGAGTGTAGCCCGGAGGAAGGAGGGCTTCCAGGAACCCCAGTACCACCAAAAAAAAAAAAAAAAAAAGAAAGGGGCCACCCTTCTTACTCCTCCCCTGGCTCCTCTCCTTTCTCTGAGGTCCCAATAGACTCTACAACTATAAATCCAATTTTGTGGTACTACAGATATAGAAATTTGTTCTTAGAATGCCAGCATGGGAACTATTCATTACACTAAACTTAAGATATAAAAATGTAGAGATACAAATTTCTTCACTTAGAAAGTAAGCTATTAACAACAACTATTGTTAGATTACTTAGTTGTGCAATCAGTTAAATGCTGAAATAACAAAGTAAGAAATCAAAATAGTAATATTTTCATATATATAATGCCAAAATTATGATACTTGGGATATTTAAAACCATTTTCAAGATGTAATACAATTTGGACAGTACCTCCCTGAGTTGAAATATCTGAGGAATAGTCTCTTGCAAAACCATTCATATATTTTCTGTTTTTTTCATAAGCTCTATATTCCCATTAGATTCTATTCAATGTGTAACGTGCTGGGAATACAAAGATGAAGACCTGTATTAAGTCTGAGATGAATGATATGAACACATGAACTCATCATTGTAGTACAATGTGGTAAGCACAAATGGTATGGTCATGAGGTGATGGGAACAGAGAAGGGGACCTGCCCAGACCTGGATGGGGGGACTGGGAAGGAGTCACAGATGACTGGAAGGTGATAACAAGATCTTGAAAGGTATATTAGGTGGCAGGATGAGGGAAGGACAGCTTTGCAGACAGTGAAATCTGAATGAACAGAACATGAAAATAAGATAGTTTCACATTTGTGAGTCTTATAGTAGTTCAGCATCATCACAATATAAACTATAAAGTAAAGAATGGCAAAAGATAAAGATGATATCATTCCAAGTCATCCCAGATGTGATGAAAAGTCCCTGTAGTATTTTGTGAAAGCAGGGCAGACACTTGGATTTTACTAAGTACCTACAATGAAATAAGGACTTAGAATACAAAAAAAAAAAAAAAATGGAGGGGATTGGGAAGGAGTCACAGATGACTGGAGGGGTGATGGCTTAACAAGATCTTAAAAGGTTTATTAGGTGGCAGGATGAGGGAAGGACAGCTTTGCAGACAGGGAAATTTAAATTTGGATGATCATATTTAAATAACTCCTTTCAAAGTTAAATAAGGAATAGATTTAAAGGGGGATGCACCAGAAGGTTATTCAGGGTCCTGCTAACACAGGCCAGGCAAAAAGATCATGAGAACAGGACGCTGGTAGCAAAGATTTGAAAAATATTTGGAAAGTAAAATTAGTAGCACTTGATAACAGACTAGATATAGAAATGGCAGAAGAGGGAGAATAGAGGAAGAGAAGCGGTCAAGATAAGTTTGGTACCTTTGTTGAATTTGAAGATATGTGAAAAAAATCATATAGAGAAGTCAGTAGGCAAACAACTTGAAGCTCAGAAAAGAAGGTCTGATTAGCTAGACCTACAGATTTGAAGACATAAGCATAATAGGTAGTAATTTAAGAGGAAAATAAACCCAAGTATGTTGGGTAAGAGGAGCCAAAGGTTAAGTGTGGAAGCCTGCGGAACACCAGCTCATCAGAGAGGGATGGGAAGAAACCCCCCAAAGCAGGCAGAGAAGAACAATTAGAGAAACTCAGGAAGAACGACAGAACAGTGAGACAAGAAGCAGTGCAGCACGAGCTCCAGGGGAAGATCAATGATGTCGACACAGTACAAGATCCATTAAAATAAAGACTAAAAGGCACACACTGGATCAGTAAAGTAATTGGCGCCTTCTATCCCAACATATTCAGGCAGGTGCTGGGGGTCAAGGACTTCCTGTAGTATCTCGAAAAAGAAATGAGTGGAAAGAAAATAAAGTAAACCAGTAGAGTCTGAAGCTTCAAATATGTGGTTTACAAAAGAAGGAAAAGAGCTGGACGTGGTGGCGCACGCTTATAATCCCAGCGCTTGGGAGGCTGAGCCAGGAGGATTGTGCAGGTTCGAAGCCAGCCTCAGCTACTCAGCGAGGCTCTCAGCAACTTAGTGAGACCCTGTTTCCAAATAAAATATAAAATAGGTCTGGGAGTATAGCCCAGAGGTAGAAAGCCTATGGGTTCCACCCCCAGTACCATCAAAAAAAAAAAAAAAGAAAGAAAGAAAGAAAGGAAAAAAGAAAGAAAGGAAAAGAATAGACAGCAACCGGAGAAACCCACGGTAAAGAGAAGGCTGCTTTTCTATGTTTTGTTCCATTTGGTTAAAGATGGAAGAGACTTAAACATGTTTACATGTTAAGGGCAATGAAATGAGAAAAAGAAAGAATGACCTCTACCATGTTACGATATCAGAAAGTCACTCCCAGTAAGTGGTGAGGTTTTTAGTTTATGCATTTGTTCATTCAATAAATATTAATTTTATGTCTGCTACATGTACGGAACTGAGCTCAGCAATCATCCTGACATTTTTGCATTTGAATTCAATAACCTTGTGAAGAAAAGCATGAGTGATATATACTCTTCAAAGACATGAGAAGAATATGTCATTCAAAATGAGACTGCATGTATACTGCAATTCAGAAAACAGCAATGTGACCCTTCATATGACAGCTTTGGGGTGGGGGGTACTGGGAATTGAACCCAAGGGAATTCTACCACCAAGCTACATCCCCAGTCCCATTTGTTTTATTCTTTATTTTGAAACAGGGTCTCACTTAGTTGAAGAGGGCCTCACTAAGTGGCTGAGGCTAGCCAAGAACCTGGATCTTCCTGTTTCAGCCTCTCAAGTACTGGGATTACAAGCGTGCACCACCACAACTGGTATGATAGGTTTTAAAACAGAGCAAAGTTGCATTTCTATGTTTGTATTTCCACTGCTGGCTACCGTGGCACCCTTTAGGAATTCTCTTAAGTTGGGTTCATTTTAGAGTTCTATACTTTAAGAGCCAAAGCTTTAGATTACAAACTGAAATTCTGATTTATTTCAGAGAAGAATTTGTACAATAGAACACCAAATACCCTACTGCTAAACAAAAAAAGAACCATGAATTAAGTTATTAACTTGTTATTTTTGCCTAAGGAGCTAAGAGAAATATGTGGATTTCAGGTGTCTAATTTCAAATCTAATTGAAATCTTTTTGTAGTCTCTCAGAGAATAGAATGTGTACTCTATTAGAAAACTTTGAGTTTCCTTGAAATTGTTCATGTGACTTGTTCTAACAGAGAAACTCTTAAAGGAGGAATCACTTTCATTCACAGCACCACATAGGCAAATTAAAGAAAAAAGAACTAATGCTCAAATCAATAATGGCAGCAACTAGCTGTAGGCTAGTGTACAAAGAAATATAGTAAATAAACTGTCTGTATAGTTGAGAATTTTTATACTCCCATTATGAACTGAAAAAAAATGGAGATCTATTAAAATACCACTCAGGTTTTTTTCCATGATCTCTTCTATAGTCTTGTGGTCAGGAGATGACAATTTTTCATCTTCCTAATGTGAGTTCTTTTTGCCCTACAAAACTGTTCAAAACTTCTAAAACTCATCAAAATAGAGTAACCAAGGCAAGACGTTATTTACAAATAAGAAATGAAACGTGCCTGGAAAATGTTTGGCTCTAAGAAGAAAATGAATTGTGTATAAAACCAGTGACAACGGGGGAAAACTCAAATAGCTCCAACCCATATCAGAAAGTCGATGGGTTCTTAATAGACAGGAGGAACTCAGGACCTCCAGAACATGTTTCTATCTTATCAGACTCAGGTCAGAGAAATACTATCTCTAGTCACAAAATGGCCTTTTGGTGGGCCCTTACAGAACATATTTATGGGAAACTAATGATTGTTCTTCTACTGACATTATGTACTTTAAAATAAAAGTAACGTTATCAAACCAAGGAACAAATGGTACAGTACTGTGATTCTAGACAGTTCTGGAAAGTGTCTTTAACAAATAATGGTTAGAAATAAAAGTCCAGCCTGGTTTGGTGGTGCATACTTGTAATCCCAGTATTGGGAGGCTAGGACAAGTTGACTGTAGGTTCAAGGCCAGGCTCAGCAACTTAGTGAGGCCTTGTTTCAAAATAAAGAATAAAAATAGGCCTGAGAGTGTAGCTCAAGGGTAGAATGCCTCTGGGTTCAATCCCCAAACCACACAAAAAGAAAAATTTCAACTAAACTATTAGTCTAGCTATTCAAAGGTTATATGCCGATGACTAGTGAGTTTGACAATATAAAAAATGTTTATATCATTTTGATTCCAACATTAAAAATGCTTACATTTTCTGTAAAATTAAGAGATTTATATGTTCATTATAAAAATATAATCATACATAAATTTTAACTTATATTTCACTGGGTATTGGATAGATTCCACAAAACATTCAGCTTCGTCTTCAACCCATTAACTGAAACTACTTTATAACAATTTTATAATTTTCCTGAAACAAATATTTTATAACTGCACTGAAATATAATTGTATTTCTATAACAGTACTAGGTGCCATGTCCATTGGCTGGTCCAATAGCTTGTATAATCATAACTGAAGTCAAGAATATAAACAAGTCTTAAAAAGAAAGTGATTCCTGCTAGAAATAACCTTGCAATTTTAGCTCCTTACAGCTCAAAGAAAGCAATCTATAATTCAAAAAGCACATTGAAAAGTGGCTGTCCCAATCGATTTGTCTGGAACCAATTTGGGAGTTTAATATAAGCCTGCAAGTTCCCGGGGTATATTTTTGTGATGTCAATGAATAGAAATACTATGAGGAAGAAAAAAGGCAATTTAAAATTTTTAAATGTTGATTATTTCTGAATGAAAGGCTGATTCTATAACAGATTACCTTCCTGGGACACGATTAGTATCTAAATGATTTAAATAATCATAAGAGACCTCTAATAAAGTGTTCTTATTAGAAAGCAATAAGAAGGAGGCCTTAACAACTTCTGTGCCCAATCCCTCTTTATGTTAAAGTAAGAAGGGTGAGAAAGGTCACTTAACAGCATTTCAACACTGGTGCATATTTGCTAAGTACAGATAACATAGTTGCAAAATGATAGCAGGAGATGACATTTGGGAGAATCAAGGTACAGCAGAGATTGCACTCTTCCTGCTTTCAAAGCACATGGCCAGGGGACCTGCTCAGCCTCCTTTGTGGCTGGACATGAACACGTGACTAGGCTGTCAACAAAGGAATGCAAGCAGAAATCAAGGGCCCCGAGTCTTGGGCTTTGCAGTGCTCTGCTGCTCCCAACTCCTGTCCTTCCAGGCATGACAGTGATCTGACTTAGAACACACAAAGTCCCAAGGGACAGTGAACATTCAGAGAGGAGGAAAACCTAGGTCCCTGGTGACCACAGGGAACTGAGCCACCTGGATAGTTTCAGAGCTTTCTATGAACGGTTAAATAAAAAATAAACTTCTACTTTCCAGCCATTGACTTATTATTGCTATTCTCTATTATTAGGCAACCAGGCCTTACCTTAACAAATACAGAAGGTTCACAGGACCTTAGAAATAATGGCAACAAGAAATATCCAGTTCAGACTAAAAGAGATAAGAAAAGTCTTCCTTCTATTGCACAGTCCCTAGGTTGCACTGTTCTATAGCATGGCGTACATCAAAAAGCAAAAATAGTTTCCACATAAAAACATAATTGCCCTATGTGTTTAAAAATATATCCATTAGAGAGAGATGAAAGTGAAAGGCACCAATTAAACAACTTGAATGCTAAAGTTTCACAAATCTGAGAAAAATACAAAAGCACTCGGATATAGCGGCACTTCTCTGAAAGAACAAATTACAAATTCTAAGCCGTGTCGAGGCTGGCATCCCTGTGGAGTACCTCCTCAGTTTTCTCTTCTGTTCCTTTTACAGCAGACTTTGGCTTCACTTCAGTAGTGAGAGGTCGGTCCACAGAAGGAGTGAAAGAACAAAGACCGGTGCTTAGATCTTCTTCCACTTCTCCTGGAAGCAGCAGCACATCTGTTAGATACAAAATATTTCAGTTGATCCTTTTGCCAAATTCAGAATTCACCAGTCATCTCAAAGCCCAGGATAATCAAAACAACGAGGCAAGTAGGCTCGCGAAAAATAGGCCCATTTCGCGGTGCCTGTCCTCGTCTGAGAACTTGACTCAAGGGATTCCTCTTTCTATAAAAGAGCATACTGCTCCACTTACTTTAACTTTCCTGTTACAGTCCACCCGGAAGGTCTTAGGGAAATGCCGTTTGGGGCCTAACTTGATTGCACCTTGCACTCTTAACCTAATTTCTGCTTTTCTGCAGGAAAATAAAAAAGGAAGATGCTACTTTTGCCTCATTTTCCTATAGTTTCCTGAGGGGATGAAGAGGAAGAAAATGGAGTGCTGGTTTCATCCTGCAGCAATATAGCAATAATTCAAATTATATATATATATATATATATATATATACACATATATATACATACATACATACACACAATGATGCCGGAAGGAAAGTACTTTAACTTTCAACAGAAAAAATGAAGTACAGTCATATTCAGAATGCATGGCCTCATTTCTAGCACTTGCAAACACATGCTTCCTGCTTGTTTGGCACGATCGCGAGAATTCAATAACCAAACCTGGTTCTCTCGCCAATCCAATTCATTATACGAGGATGAGTTCCCTTACTCTCAAATGTGTGAAAGTTCATGAACACATCACAGACAACCGGTGATCGCCCACAGACTTCTCTAAGGAGGACAGACAAATGGAGGCACAGCAAGCTTCCTCCGTCCTCAGTGTAAGTTTCCAGGGCACCAGAGGGCTGGCTAGAGCTACCAGGAACTTGCAGCTGGCTCAGGACAGTGCCACCTGCTACTCAAGGATGATCCTACTGAAGCCTCTAATTAGGTTCTCAGTGGAAGTGATTAATTAGCAACAGGCATGCCTTGGCCGTTGCCAATGGCAGCCCATCTAGGGAGATAACTGAACAGGTATTGATATTCAAAAACTGAAACTTATTTGAAATGCCTCTCTCGCTGCTATAGATATCATCCTCACTATAAGCAAAATCACAAAATTCTTAGGGCTCTGGCCAGAGAGAGTATAGTCAGACAGCATGGAAATGAGGATTGTGGTGGGAGAGGTGAAGAAGGTAGTTCTGCTATGATCAGTTATTGAAAGCTTAGAATATGGTCTCGTTAATTAGCAGAAGTACAAACAATAACAGCCAGCGCTTACGTGCTCAGCATTTTATATACATTAGTGCAGCGAGTCTTCCCAACAGCTCTATTATTTCCTGCGTCGTCTGCAATGAGCTCTGAACATGAGAGTCACCTCCCTCGAGACCTCACAGATAGAAAGGGCAGAGCTGCAAAGTGTCCACGGAGCCTGCATCGCAGCCCACGATGTCACGTCATGAACTTTTTTTAAATATGCATTTTCATTACATGTTTTATTTAACTTGATCAGATTACACATGCAAGCTCAAAGCCAAGAAATGTCACTACCGTGGGATATCAGCATGGCTAGGCAGCATTAAGTGCGCTTCCCAAACATTTTAAACCCAGAGAAGTGGCATGTAAGAAGCAGCATGAAGCTCAGGAAGGTTGATGCAGAGACTGGCATTGTAATGCACATATTTATGAGTTCAAAGTCAAATTCCCTCGCTGGTTTCCCTCCTGTAATGGCCTAGAAATGGTCCAAGCCTGGCTAGGGCCTGCCAACAACAGAGCAAGAAGGGTAAGTTTCAGGCCTCTCAATGTGAAAACCAACATCTGCCAGATCCATTAGCTGCCAATGTAAACATCAGTTCAAACGTGAAATCAAAATCAATTCTGGTTTCAGGGCTGTTTAAGATCATCATTCTGAATGACAAATTGTGCTGCAAGGAGGACATCCCTTTACTGAAACTCTTCACTTCCCAAATCCATTTACAAAGGCGGCACAATTTTCAACAACAAAAAAATGGTTTCTTTCACAACATTTCTACTGCCAAGGGCGCAATTCTTTGAAAACAAGACTCGGTATCCTCCACATCTCAAATTCCTGTCATTTGCTTCTTGAGTATAAAGGCAAAATGCACCAATGCATATACATCCACCTGATGTCTAGTGAATTCTCAACCACGACTTGGAGGGAGGAGGTGAGTTTCCTGCATGTCGGCTTCTAGAATGAATGACAAGAGTTCACCTTCCGAAAGGACATCGTGGATGAAATAAAATAAATATAGTCCTTATCCGCAAAAACTAAAAGTTGTTAGAGGAATAATTCTTTCACATATAAAATCACTCAGAAGACAAGAATGAAACTGAATGGCTCTCTCTTTAAAGATGACATATTTAGAGGCTGGTAAAATGATATGGATGAAAAGAGCCTGGTAGGGCAAATGTTACAAAGAAAACTACTGCTGTCTTTCAGCCATTTTACAACCACGGGTCTGCTTTTACATATTCCCTCGGGCGGAAAAATTATTGTATTCACCAGTGGTGGGAAATATAATTTTTAAAATGCCCTTTAAAACTTTCTAAAACTGAAACCAGGCATGGTGGTGCACCCCTGTAATCCCAGCATTTGGGAGGCTGAGACAGGAGGATCATGGTTCAAGGACAGCCTCAGCTACTTAGTGAGGCCCTTTGCAACTCAGTGAGACCCTGTTTCAAAATAAAGAATAAAAAATAGGCCTGAGGGTGTAGCTCAGCGATAGAATCCGCCACTCCCCCCATTCCATCCCCAGTACCACAAAAAAGAAAACTGAAATGCTTAAGGAGACATAATCTAATCTTAATTATTGTTTCTAAAATAACCAAAAGCCTTGTTTTTAATCTTAACCAAATGTCACTGTGTTGGCTGATGTGCTTTGCAACAGGGAAAGTTCTAAAAATGAATGACAAGACTAGTTGAAACATTTTAATCTCGTCTTTCTCAACGACGTGTGAAGAATGCCTAATATTTTTAAACTATTCATGCCATTTGCCTTTCTGTATTTAGTCAATGATCAGCAAGTCAAAGGCTAAAGCGATCTAATCTAGTACATTAAAAAATGAGCATCCTACCTGACATCTGCTAATTCTGACTACAATAGCATCTAATCTGCCTGGAATATTTATAAAATTAACAAATCTGTTCATTTGTTACTGTGTTAGTCAGCTTTCCACTGCTGGAACAAATCCTCCAGTAAACCAAAGTAGAGCAGGAAGAACTATTTTGGCTCGTACATTCAGAGGTTTCTGTCCATGGTGGCCCGGCTCTGGTGCCTTGGGCCTGAGGTGAGGCAGAACATCCTGTGGTAGCTGCTCAGCCCTTGGAGCCAGGAAACCGAGAGGAAAGGACCGGGGACAAGATAAAGTTCCCGAGTGACCTCTTTCCTCCAACCACACCCCGCCACCTACAGTTTCCACCACCTGACAGTCAGCCATTCAGGAATCAATGGATTGACCCAGAGATGAGGTCAGAGCCCTCACAAACCAGCCACTTCCCAAAGCCCCAGTACTGAGCATCACTGCAACATAGAAGTCTTCAGGGAACACTTCTTACAATGCCTACAACACATAAGTCTTTGGGGAACACTTCATATCCAAACTATTTCATAAGAGTTACCTTGTAAAATGGCCGAAGTTTCCAAATAGTTTGGGCTTCTACATCCCAAAGAGGTATGTATTCAAAAATATGGTTTAGTCATCCATCTTCTATGTGTAGATGCAGGCTATGACAGTCTAGCTCAGTGGTTTTTACTCCTAAAAATTCTTACAAGTTCTCTGTGACTTTAAAAAAAAAAAAAGACTTTGAAAAAAATAGAGTTCACCAGGTGTAGTGGCTCATGCTTGTAATCATTTTTGGAGGCCAATATAGGAGGTTTGTAATTCAAGGATAGCCCCAACTACTACTTAGTGAGGCCCTTTGTAACTCAGTGAGACCCTATTTCAAAATAAAGAATAAAAAATAGGACTGGGGTTGTAGCTCGGAGATAGAATGCCCCTGGGTTCCAAGCCCAGTACTAAAAAAAAAAAAAATGCATAATCAATGGAAGTGGAAATGCAGGGAAAAAAAGAACTGTCCTTCCAAGGAGAATGTAAGGAATGACAGGAAAAACTTGCTTTTTGGATGGGGCATTTGACAGTAATAATAAATAATATCCCTCCACTGCCCAAGGACCAACATAAATGAGAAATGATTACAGAAGGCAGAATGATGGAAATCAAAATATGAGCTTTATAACTATCTGGTGGATTTGCATTTGAAAACAGGGCTTTCCCATGGGCACAACTGGGCACCTTGTTTAGCAGGCTCTCCTTCCAATGCTAGACATTGGACTGTTCTACCTGAAAGTCGATACTGCTGACACAGGCAGCCAGGTGTAAGGAGAACTGCTTCGCATCCCCAGAGCCCTTAGAGTAGGGACTGCCTGAGAAATACTTCCAGATGTCCATCTAGAGAAGCTTCTCAGCTGGAACTGCATGTTAGAATCACTTGGGAAGCTTTCAAATGGCTAATGCCTGGGACACACATCAGACTACCAAAGCAGACTCTGCAAAGCAAGACCAGGCATCAGGGTTGTTGTTGTTTTTTTTAATTGCAAGTTATTGCAATATGCCCCTAAGGTGAAAACCACTACATAAGGGAGGCCTTGGGCACAGAAGAGAAGACATGCAGCTTACAAGCAGTATGAACCCCAAAGAAGAAACACAGGTGGATCAGCAAAAACTGTTTCTTTCCGCAATCTCACTGACTAGATAAAGCCTTCCTTTCCCCTTGGGAAGAAACAGAGAGAGGGGTTGTGAAAGGGTAGAGTGGTCCTCCCAACTCTCTCTTCTCAAGAATGGGACGGAAGCTTCTTCATGCACTCACAAGGACTAGGACATCATAAGGTTTGCCCCTGTGGTTTCCAGCTAGACCTTCCTTCACAAATAGTTAAGTTTACAAATATAAAAATGGAGAAGTGAGAACAGAGGATCCTTATAGACTAGGACTTCCCCCCACATCACTGAATCACTGAAGTGATTAATCACCGAAGCCATGAATTAAAGAATGATTTGTGACAATTCTCAGTGTATAATAAATAAAATGTCTAAATTATAAGTTGGCTGAAATGTGCCTTTTCTCCTAGCTCAGGACTTCTACACATGCTTTTCAATGTGCCCCTATATGCCCCTAGGCCCACCCCATCCCCTTCATCTAGGTAGCAGCTGCTCATCCTTTAGATATCCGGTCTCAGAGCTTTCTCTGATCCCACAGACAAAGTTAAGGCCCATGCTTTCATGAGCTCTAGAACAATTTTTAATCATATATTTGTCATTATCTGGTTAATACTTGGTTCTTCAATAAATTTTGAATTGTGAGGATACAGAACAGGAACCTATTCTTTCTTATTCCTTATTATATTCCAGGCACCAGCCACAGTTGTCAAATATGTGCTGAATAAGAATCTGTGGCCATTCACAGGCTGCCTAAAGTGGCTTAACATTACAGATAACAAAAAAAAAATTCTTTACAGAGGTGACTGACACTCATTTGTATATGCCTACCCACTCTTGACTAAAAATGATCAGAAGTGTTAGAGAACTTGAAAAAAATAAATAAATAAAACATGGTTACCAATTATTGAGCAAAACCAGTGCTCATTCTCACTCAACACAGTTAACCACAGTCCAGGTACATCACTGGCCAGGAGACCTGGAGAAGACAGCGTGATTCTGAGAACTCAAAAAAAAAAAAAATCAGCCAGAGAAGAGGTAGGCCAACAAATAAATAAATAAATAATGAACAGAAGATTCTCTATCCTCTAATAGCTTCAGCCTAATAACTAATAGCTATTCTAAATTATACCTTACTGGTGAACAATTTGAACTATCTTGTCCAGTGCATCAGAGTCACCAGGTTAACTACCTTATCACAAATGCAAAGCAGAAAACCATGGATAACTTGGTGTCAAACTCAGGGCCCCAAACCTCAAGGTAAATATCAGTCTCAGATAAGTCTCAGTACCACTTACACAAAGGTGGCTCCTCTGAAAAATTGCCTCCACTCTCTCCAGCTGGGCTGCCAAAATGATAAACCAAGTATCGAGAAAGAATCGTGTTCCTGAATCTTGGAGAATATTTATGAGCATAAATAAGACGAACAAATAAAATCAATAGTAGGAAAACAGTATGCAACCTACTTCCTTGTTGCCCCAGGCAAATCTGTTGCTTAAACAATAACAACAGAATCTAATCAGTAAACCTCCCAGCTGCCAAAATTATACAAGCAACTTGCCTACTTAAAATGTCACATTTCCCATCTGATATAAATATTTACCTTCTGCTCACATTCCTGAAGTGTAATACAAATTAGGCCCACACTGAAATTCACCTTGGCACAAACTATCTAATTTCTTTTCTTTCCTTTCACATGACCCAGATTGTGCATTATGAAAACTGATGCCCTAGTGGTCTATTTTATCATTGAAATAGATAACTGAAGCCTCCACGGATTTTCAGCCTGGGTTTTGCACGTTATCTTACATGTGAGAAGATCTCGACTAGTTCATTCAAGTCCACTGAGACTTGGTTCAGCGTCAATAACCTTCACACACAAATGCAAGACTGACTGACTGTTACGTGATTTCTGGGAAACTCATACAGGTGAGATATTTTTATTCAATTCTTTAAAATAAAGAAAAGGATCTGATAATGAAAAGATAAAACTTGAAAAACTGTGAAGAAAAGATGGGAAAGGTTCAAAGGCGAATTTAAAAGGTTAATATAACAAAAATTGGATGTGCTATATATATTGGTTTATGTGCATACACAGACCTCATTGCTGGGCAGGAGTGAAAAAATTTAACTACTGCAAAAATGCCCAAGACACGTACATTGTGCCCTCCTATAAAATTGATTTTTAATAGCAAATGTGTTACATGATGACTAGAACTATTTGTCTTCAAGAGTCATCCTCGAACTCTATCAAAATTGTGGAGATGTTGGTTATAAATTCAGATCATGAGGTATCACTAAGATCTTCTGAATTTGACTCTGAATTAGAGGACAATACCTAGGAACCTGCATTTCTTCCCAAGCTTTCATTTTCAAATCACCCGAACCCCAAATTGTGTGCTTGCTCTAAAGACACAACTTCTAACAGCCTTCAGATCTCCCTGCTAGACTCTTGTGGCAATTCAGAGCTCCCTAGGAAAGAGAACCGTCCCTGGAAGACGTGATTCCTTTGGAACTCTGATCTCCCTTAAATCAAATGAGTAACTTAAAAGTCCTCAGAGTCTAATGGCTAATAGAGCAATTCATCCCATGGAACAGTGTGATGTTTGTGGGAAAAGAATAAAAATGTCAAATGCTTCCAATGTCCAATTACCAAAGCTTTGCCAATTCAAAGAAGCAAAGAAGCCAAAGTAGAATCTTAGACAACCAAATTTACAGATAGTCACTATTCCACTGTGTGTGTGTGTGTGTGTGAGAGAGAGAGAGAGAGAGAGAGAGAGAGAGAGAGAGAGAGAGAGAGAGAGAGAGGCGGGCAAGACAGACAGAGACCAACTGGGGTTTGAAGCCAGGGGCATTCTACCTCTGAACTAGATTCCCCCAGCCTCACATTTTATTTTGAAACAGGGTCTCACTAAGTTGTAGAGGGCCTCACTACGTAGCGGAGGCTAGCCACACACCTGTGATCCTCCTATCTCAGCCTCCTAAGTACTTGGATTATAAGCATGTGCCACCACGCTATTTTAACTCCTGATGATTATAAATCACCCCCCACTCAACAAGAACGACCAAAATTCATGTTTTTGTTTTTTTTTTACTACTGACAAACAAAACAACAGTTAAAAGTCAAAGCACTTGTCCCTAAAATTTAACCAACTTTTGAGATATTCTTGCATATTAAATGAGAAATAAGCATTTCCAAAACACATAATTTTGAACATGATTCAAAGGTCTTTTGATCAACAAGGAATATCTATGCTTAGAAACATTAACCAGGAAAGGAAAAAGTCATCATCTATTATAAACATCAAAGGACCAGCATTAAGCCCCTTCCAGCCCAGCCCATGTGGTAAAGTACCCCAGAAGAAATATTTAGAATAGATCTTTAGTCGTAAGTGATTTACATATTTAATAAAGATTTTAAAGCAAATTTTGGATTTTCTTTTTGTTTATTTTTATGATCAACTCTGACTGGTTTATGACTTTTATGATTGATATGTTTTGTTTTCAAAAATAATCTCAATTTACAACATTACCCTTCTGGGAAATAACAGGTTGTCTTTATAATGGCTGTACTTGAGACCATTATTCCAGAACTGGTCATGTGGTAAATCGGAAGGGGGAAGGTCAGCTTTATTCCACTTAAAACCAAAGCTTTTACAATTCTCAAGAGGATTTGACTGATCTGGTGAAATCTTTGTTTTTGAAACAGAAATTTCCCAACTCAGTTTTTCCTATTTCATCGGAGATGGAGGTAAGGACTATCTAAATATCTATCGTTTCTAGAAGAAAAAAAAAAATCAAGCAGTATAGAATAGACTTAGAAAGCATACCCTTGCTCTTTTGGGGCTTAGTCTCTTCATCCATGTCCAAATCTTCCAAATCTAGGAAATTGTCTACCTAGAAAAGGATTAACATCATTTAAATGCATATTCGACAAGAAAAAATGCCATGAAGAGTGGACAAGTCCACTCCACAGACCTCAAGCAAGCAGCGCCATCTGCTTTCCTCGTTAACTCTGAGTCCTCCCAGCTTAGTGCCCTGGTGTTCACGTGCTTTCCCATCTGAAAGAAACAATACGTTGGAAGTTGGCCTGGATTTTTTAGGCACCACAGTCAGTGTTCTATGCTGAGAGGGAAAAGGAAGGCTGGAGTTTTTTAAAAATGGACCCTGTTTCAAATTCTATCCCAGAATATATGCTATTACCATAAGAGTCCAAAACAGGGTTTCCAGCTTTTGTTTTGGTTTTATTGTTTCTCAAGCAAATGGTGTTGGTGAGTCTCACTATTAACATACCAGTGTTCTTTCTTTAGCAATCTGAAAAGCCAGAGAGAAGAAACGAAAGAAGCGGGAGAGAAAGATTCAATTGAAAACAAAACCATCCTGACCCAGGTAAATCACAAGAGAGGTGAGCGGGGCAAAAGAAAAAAAAAGAAAAACCCGAAGTGCTCTCTCCTTCAAACAATTAAAACAGAACATTACTTCAAAGGTAAAAAGCAGAGCAAATGACCTTTACAGACACAATAGCAGCATTTCAATGAAAAACAAGTCCACATGGAATACTGCTTTCTACTGCAGGCTGACAATGAGACATTTTAGATTAACAAAACGGTAACATTTCAGACATGAACTAATTCATCTCTGGGGAATATTGAAGAGTGTAAATAACAAAATGATTTCACCACTGGCACAGGCTACATGTCAGGGGGTAAGGTCGAAATGCTTACCACGCTACTGACCTACACATGTGCATAACAAAATACCTTAAAATTACAAATCTAGACTTCATAATTGCAAGTCAAGAGACGGGCTGTCTCTCTTTTCCTAGCTCTGCTTGTAACAGCCAGATCATGGCTATTTCACAGAAATTTAATATGACAGCTTCTGCTGCTTATAAGTACAATCTGCAGTTTTATGGCATGGTATCCAAGTGACCAGGGACTTATCTTCCATATGAGAGTTTCAGTAGTAAAATCTGAGATTCTCTTATGTTATCTTTTTTTTTTTTTTTTCGGATCTGAGGGTGGAACCCAGAGGCATTCAACTTCCGAGCTACACCTCCTGCCCTATTTTTTATTCTTTATTTTGAAACCGAGTCTCACTAAGTTGCAGAGGGCCTCACTAAGTAGCTGAGGCTGTCAGCGAACCGCAATCCTCCGGTCTCAGCCTCCCGTATGCTGGGATTACAAGTGTGTGTCACCACGCCCGGCATATTATCATTTTTTTTGTTGTTGTTAATGGTATATGCTTAGAGGGACGGAGGTCATATTTCTCTATCAAAACACCTCCCTCCCCTTCCACTTGTTAAGCTTTAAGGTAAAAAAGATCCAGAGAACCCAGCCAAGCAAGGATAGTTTAAGACTCTTAAATGTCAATTAAAAACAAAGAAAGAAAGAAATTTACAATGATAGAATCTGCTGAATTCTCCAACTTTGTATAAAAGAAAGCAAATGAGCCTTGTGATTCTTGTTTATTTCTTTGTTGTTGTTTTGTAATGAAAGAAAATTGAATCATGCCTTACCTTGACCTTCCCTGCCCGGGTGAGGTCACCTTGAAAGGAGCTGCTCACTTTCTGGCCTTCATCCATCACTATCTAAAAATACAGAGTAGGCATACTGATGGGAAAAGGAAGAAACTGACAATAAAGGAGCTGGTCCCATATAGCCCTTCTGTGTTTTAATTAGCTGTACATGAAAAAACAAAAACAAAAACAGATTCTCTAAGCCATACCAGTGGTCTGGGAGGAAGTTTCCAGAGGTCTGACTTTTTAACTTCTGTCCTCTAGACTCATCTACACTATAACCCACAGATTACCTAACTCCAGCATTCTCTTGTATAAAACAAGAACTGTCCTACCTCTGTCCCATCCAAGGGTTCTCTCATGGACACATCAGAGAATGCTAATATATTTTCAAGTAAATATAACTGTTAAGAAAACAATTTCAGCCAAAAAGTCTTTGCCCCTCACATGTTAGTCAATATATACTATAATCCCCCAAAGACCAATAACTGCTAATAAATCATGAATCCTCTAGGGGAAAAAGTTCATGTCTCATAATCATCATCAGAATCAAAAGCTGAAGCTTCTGCTATATTATAAGCACATTTCTAATATAAATATATTTGTTCCTTTGTATAAAATCATAATCTTACAAAATTTTGTCTATAATAAGATAGAGAAGACATGATAAGGCAGGAGTAGAAACGCAAATGCCTTACAAGGTAGGACAATATCTTCTATTATTCCTTCACAATTTAAAACCATAGCCAAGGAGAATGTGAAGAGGCTGTAAAGTCTTGAAAATAGGAAGAAAATGTCTAACATTTGCTTAAAAAAAGAATAAAAACAGAAAAACCAACAGTTTCTACTTTAAGTTAGCAAGAGATGAATCTAGGACTGGTAAAGAAAGCCCCATTTTATACAAAGTACAGAAAGAAACTTTTTTGTCTCAAACAAAAATGTAAATAATTTCAAGAATAATTTATAGATATTAGATCCTTAGGTTTTTAATGAACACTAGGGATAACTGAGTTACTACCATAAGTGATGGGTGTTGAAATACCGATGTGATGATTTTCAATTTTGGCCCCTTTGGAAAGATACCCAGGAGTGGTATAGCCAAATCATATGGTGGATCCATTCCCAGCTTTCTAAGGAATCTCCACACTAATCTCCATAGTGGCTGAACTAGTCTGCACTCCCACCAGCAATGTAAAAGCGTTCCTGTTTCCCCACATCCTCAACAACATTTATTGCTAAACTTCTTGATGATTATCATTCTGATTGGGGTTAGATAGAATTAGGAGTTACTTGTACAATAACTGCCCAATGTTTCTTAACCCCCCTCTAGCACACACACCCCTTTTTGATACTGGGGACTGAATCCAGGGGCAATTTACCTCCAAGCTACACCTTAGCCCTTTATTATCATTATTATTATCATCATTATTATTATTTTGAAACAAGGTCTTATTAAGTTACTGAGGGTCTTGCTAAATTGTTGTGATTGTCCTTGAACCTGCAATCCTGTCTCAATCTCCCAAGTAGTAGGATTATAGGCACATGCCACCATGTCAGGTTTACACCACCCATTTTTTTTTTTTTATTTCATAAAGAGTGGTTTTTTCCTCAGATTGTTGTGGGATTACCTGTTCTTCTTCTGAACACTGTGATGAAGTATGAAGAAGGCTGGCTGTCTTTCTAAGATGGTAGTCATTTGGTTTGTTTTCAGGAGGAACTTTTATTGAGGTAAATAGGTTTTCTGAGAAATGAGTTCCAACTGCTCCCCTTTTGGTCACATTATCCTCTGAAATGATAAGTTATATAGCATTAGAAAAATCCACCACACCCCATTTGATTGATTTTGTATGCATTAAGAAATTTTCTTCCCTTCTCAAAAAAAATACTTTTCAAAAACTAAACAAATAATGCTCTGGCATTAAACACTAAACTATAAAAAGTTATTTCTAAAAATACATGGAAATGTAACACTACTTCATCCAACATTCAACAAATGCTTATTATCAAGTAGCTACTGTTAAAAAGTCAAAAAAGCACAATATTATAAAATTTTGGACATTCCTTATCCCATTCTTTTTAATTTAAGAGATGTTTTTCCTTATATGGAAGCAATGTACAAATGACCTCAGAAAATTTTAAGGAGAAAGAGTAAACTATGAAAAGTACTCATAATCCGATGAGCCAGAATAATCACAACAAAAGTGGCCACCTTTCTAATCCTTTATATCTTTGTAATCTTCTATTATGCATCCATGTATTCCTAAAAATCAAAATGAAACCATACTGCACATATTATAACTCAATTTGCCAGCAATATTTCTTTTCATGTTATTGAATTATCTTCTGTGTTTTAATTGTTAGAGAGAATTGCACTATATAAGTCAAAATAGTTTATTTAACCAATGCCTGATACTTTTGTGGTACTGGGGATTAAACCCAGGGACATTCTATCGCCAAGCTACATCCCCAACACCTTGTATTTTTTTTTTTTTTTGAAAGAGGATCTAAGTTGCTAATGAGCTTGCTAAGTTGCTGAGCCTCAAGCCTGTGATCCTCCTGTCTTTTCTTCCCAAGTAATGAGACTAGAGGTATGTGCCACCATGCCCAGATTAACCAATGTCTTATACTTGACTGTTTACTGTATAAGTAGTATTTGTATTAAATCCATGCACATTTATGGTTTTCTCCCTAAGATCATTTCCTGAAATTAAGAGACAGAAAACCCTGATATCATGGTGCCATTAACAGAAATGTGGGGAAGGTAAAGTAAGTTGGGTGAGAGAAATTAAATCTAGTGTTGGCCATATTGCAGTTGAGCTACCAGTGGAAACTGTGGTGGTAACAACCTAAATGCTACTGCAGATCTAGACTAAAATGTGGGAGAGATCTTGTACTTCCAGGTAAATATCTGACCATCAATTACACTGAGGTAATAATTGTTTAAGCCATAAAAGTCTTGTGATATTAGCAAAATATTAAAATTAATAATGAAAGTTAACAGTCCTGACTATCAAGTGTTTTCTTAAGAGCATCTCATGAATTATTATTCATTTCTACCTTGCTCCTTGGTTACTATCACCAAGATAAAGAAAAAACCAAGGCCAAGGGAGAGATTAAGTACCTTGTTCAAGGCTACACACTAGAATAATACAGTAAAGGAAGAGAAAATGTCCTTAAAGAAGAGAAGAAACAGGAAAAATGGTTAGAGGGAGAATCCAAGAAAGGAAACAAAGAAAAAAAGCTTACAGTAGTCAAAGAAGAACCAAGGCTGCAGAGTACATTCCAAAGCTAGAACATACTTATTGTGGCAACAGCAAATACAAGAATCCAGATACATGATCCTGAGAAGAGTGATAAAGGAATTCAACACAGTCAAATGGCAGCAACCAAGCCATCGTCAAGTTAGGAAACCCTCTTCCATCCCCTTGCTAGATTCTGCCATGGTAATATTCCAGAGACATGGTGCGTTCCTTTGGTTTCTAACTAAAAGGTTATGAGACAGCCTCTACCAGCAGTGTCCAGGTTTGTTTCTCTTGAGCTGTCAACTGTGTGGCATCAAAATCATTGAGACTGTTGTGATGTTCACAGCCTGATTCAAGTCCAGCGCTGGGATTCCCTGATTTGTTTCTGAATACCCTATCCTTGGTGGAATTAAGCCTTGTGAAGATGTCTTTAAAACATTAGCACCAAATTACTATTAGGGACAGAGATAGGGTAACCCAGCCTATAATACATCATTAATAAGAGATGGAAAGACACAAATACTGAATGCATCATTTTCTCTTTACAAAAGTCATATCCCTAAATGACACGTGCTCAGACAAGCTCTCCACTACTGCCAACTGCAGCAGCACCAGTAACTCCTAACTAGCTACTACTGGGAGAGGTGACCCCTGCCTTTTGCCCCCCGAAATTCCTAAGAACTCTGGCATAAAGTGCCAGCTTTAGATGCCAGAGATACAGTAAGGTGCTGGCCGGCTTGCTCAGACTACTGCCGTATGAAGGATCATATAAAGGAAGAAGAAATGGTCTTAGGACTTAGTCTCTGACACATTTTCCCCTTTAGCAGCTCCCAAAAATGTCCTGAGTCAACCCTAAGGCAACAATTAGCAGTGGAAGCCTGGCAAAGCAAGACAGGTAAGGAAATGCTCAGAAACAAGAGGAGTCAACCAAGGAATGAAAGAAATGAGAGTTCTTCAAACTCCATCCAGGCTAGACGGGAAGAAGACGTCCCATGACTGCCCCCTTTCCTCAGAATACTGCTGCCATTTCCGTTTATCCCTTAAGTTAAACACAACCCTAAATCTGCTATTTACTAGGAAAATGCCATGTACCCAGCACAACACTGTTGTAATGGTCTATTGACTTAAACACTTGAAAAGCACAGCACAGTGATATTTGAAAGCAATTGGCGGTCTGTAAGGACAAGTTCTATTTTTTCTCATGGTCATGCAATGTCCTCCTCGACCACTTTCAATAAAACATTCCTGTTATCTAGCAGGTAACCAGATAAAATTTGTCTGAAATAAGGAGCAAAATATAATGAGGTCCCAGCTTTAGATGCGGATAGTGGACTATTATTGACATCTCAGATCTAACAAAATTCTTGTCCACACTGTGAAAAGCCCCCACTTTTGAAAACATAAGAGATTTCATTTTTAAACTACTAGAAGATACAATAAAGGATCTGCTCTCTGATCAAACCTACAGTTTAAGGCTCCTTGAAATTAGTTTCACGAGAACATAAACTATATCCCTCTGAAGATACAAAAGTTTTCCCTAAAAAGGCTTTTATCGGTTTTGTAAACCTAGTAAATAGTAAAGCTCTTGGCAGAATGAGATAAGAAAACAGTTCGTTTTCAATATGATAATGTCAAAATGGCAGATATTGGTACAGCCCAGAACCCAACGTGGCCAGCAGGCTGATGAGAGAGTGCGGCCGCCCGCAACCTCTCCCGTTGATCCGGGGCAAGGCTCACGTGCCACCCCGCTGTCCTGCTCCTCCTCCTCCTGGTTTTCAGCAGAGTCCCTTTCTACCCTTTCATCATATCCCTAATTTTTCCTGCTTTGAAATATGTTTCAGGTATAATGCTGTTTAGAAACCTAACAGCAATATTTCAGAGAACAAGTTCGTTATTGAGACCTAAAAGGGCATTTTGGGGGGCACTTCTGAGTCAAAGCTTCAATATGGATGAGGAAAAAAGTTTTTTCTAAAGGTATTCAGAGGTTTCATTATTTTCAATCGATGGAATTTCAACTTCCTTTTGATAGCAGACAGGCAAGCTTCCAACAGATCTGCTTTCCCAAGCCACCCCTATACCTTCAGAGTCTAATTTCAGACTAAAGAAAAAGGTTACACTACTTGAAAAAGGTAGAAACTTGGTGCCTCAGTAAATCAGATGCTAGCCACATATTGATTTTATATCTTCCGGAGAACTCTATTTCGAAATAAACTTTTAAAAAAATTCTAATTCATCCATCCCAAACCAAACTAGCGTCCATGTGCTGAGAACCATTACCACCCTTAAATAGGTAGAGTTTTCATAGATCAGCACAAACAACATCAGAATTTGTGATCAAACCCTGCCAGCACCCTCCACGTGTCTGCTCTTCTCCTCTGCGGTCAACAGCATTATAAATCAAGAGCATGTTCCCAGTCACAAGGAGATACTGACTATATTGCTAGAAGGAAAGAAAATTCATGGGGGGAATAGCTGTGTAACACTGGGCAGTTGCAAAAAGCCTTCTGCAAAGGGAACAGGGGATAAGCAATCATGCCTATAACAAGGTTGGGCACTCTGAAAGTCAGGGGGTGATTTTCACATTATACTTGTAGCCTCGGGCGGTGTTTCTCTGGACAATAATATTTGCTCTCGATTTGTCCAGCCAAACTACTTCACTCCAGTGCTTCTTGATCACATGCTTCTTGGTATCTGGCCTCCCCTGGAGCCATAGTCGTTAGAATTAAATAAGCAATTTAAAAACCAATCAATCATAAATCAGAATAAATCCAAAGAAGCTAAATTCAGCACACAAATGTTTTGTCTAAATTCCCTTTGCGGTGCTCTGAATTCCAACTGTTTTATGTTCTCCATTTGAAAGGGCACAGGGAGGAGAGGATTACCTCAGCCTGGCCAGTCAGGAATAATTGTGCTTTCCCCGAGGCTGGATGATAATTGACTCATTATTCACAGTTGTAGCCATCAACCTGCCAAGGCACAAATGCAGGAGCCTGGCCTGCAAAAAAATGTGTGTCAAAGGTCGTAGATGAGGGACACAGTCGCAGTAAGGTGAAATTTTTGAAATGTCCAGTCTTGGGCACTTGTAGAGAGTAAATGTGATGAAAGTATAAAGTTGCTAAAAGTTCATTTTCAGGAAGAAAAATCAGCGTGATAGTTGAGTTATGCAGCTAATTTAATCCAAAATTTATATTCTGGGTATCCACTATGTGCACAGTAACACAGAAGGTTAAGATCCAATCCCTGCCCTTACAGAGGCGGTAAGCTAAAGTCACATATACAAACCACCAAAATAGGGGGCATCTGTGCAGAGGACGGAAGGGAGGTACAAAGCCAGAGAACAGGAAAACCACGTGGGTTTGGGAGAATCACTTAGGGAAGAGATATCTAAGCTGAGCTTTGACAGACAGCTATCATTTCAACAGCTGAGCACTGGGACAGGTTATTCCAAGAAGGGAAAGCACAGGACCTGAGGCTAAATCAGCACCAAGTGTTCCGGAAAGATTAGAGCATGTCACCGCAGGTGACATGTGGACAGGGTACATTTTGAAGGCCTGAAGCAAACTATGTGCTTGACCTGGGGAGTCACAGAAGAGCTGGGCTCCAAGGAGGTAAAATGGGTAGATCGGGGCAGAGTGGCTCAGTACTAGAGGCAGAAAGTGTGGAGCTGTTGCAGCAATCAGGTAAATAGTTAAAAATAAAAAAAGCTACAGTGGTGGTGGTGGTGGTGGTGGTGGTGAGAACAGGAGAGATTTAAGATAGAAAAATTAAAGCTCACAGTATTTCTAAAACAGACACTATCTTCACCAGGTTATGCTTCCTCCTCCTAGATATCACAGAATTTTCACCTTATCCTTCCACTGCAATCAGCTGCTGCTCTTTTTACATTTAAATTGGCATGCCCTAGGTCCCTACTCTTTAGCAATCTCTGTGGTGGTGGAACTAGGTAACACAGCAAGCCTGTAACTAACCTGTCAAAGGAACTACTGTTTGGTGCAAAGAGGCCACCACACAAACAAGCTCACCCGGCGGGATGAGCTTACCTCCCCAACTAATTTAGTCAAGTTAGTCAAGGCCTCAGAATGCAGTGGCTCAGAGCTGGGCATGGTGGCACAGGCCTGTAATCACAGTACTTGGGAGGTTCAGACAGGAGGAGCACAGGTTCGAAGCCAGCCTCAGCAACTTAGTAAGGCTCTCATCAACTCAGTGAGACCTTGATTCCAAATAAAATATAGGGCTGTGGGTGTAGCACAGAGGTAAAAGACCCCTGGGTTCCAGCCATAGTACCACCAAAATAAAAATAATTTAAAAATGAGGTAGCCCAGAGAGGGAACCAGTAGGGTGACCACTGCTGGTGACGATGTCAACACAAGGCAGAATCTGTTACAGCCAGAAAGTCCATTTATTTTTGTACCCACTCCTTTTCTATTCAAAACTTTTAAGTCTATGCACGACCAATGTATTTATTGATAGAAAATATTACACACAAGCAGGACACTCCTGAATCTTGAGCCAAACCCAGAGCCACAAAGCCACACACTCATCTGCTAAAGAACCCAAGGAAAGATCTAGGTATCTGTTAGCAACACTTCTACCATTCTACAGCTTTATTGGTATGCTTTATTTACCAGATTTTTTTTATTTTTGTAGTACTGGGGATTGAACCTAGGGGCAATCTACCTCCAGGCTACACCCCCACCCTATTTTTTATTCTTTATTTTGAAACAAGGTCTCACTAAGTTGTGGAGGCCTCACTAAGTAGCTGAGACTGAAACCTGTGATCCTCCTGTCTCAGCCCCCCCAAGTACTGGGATTACAAGCATGCACCACCACACTCAGCAAATTCATTCATTTTAAGCATGCTACTTAGTGATATTAGTAAATATATAAAGCTGCATATCAATCACCACAATTTATAACTTTTAAATCATTTTCACTACCCCAAATAGGTTCCTGGTGCACCATTTTGCAGACTCCATTCCTATCCCCAACCACAGGCAACCCCTCATCTGCTTTATGTTGCTGTATATTTGTCTCTGTTAGACAGTCCATGTAAGTGGAATCTACGGCCTGTAGAGTCTTGTGTGCCTGACTGCCTTCACTTAGAATAACATTACTGAGATTCCTCCACGCTGTGGTAATGCACTAGAACTTCCCTCCTTTTATTGCCAACTAATATGGATAGGACCACATTTTATCTCTCCATTTACCAGCTGACAGACATTGACATTGTTTCCACATTTTGTATCCTCTTGATGGTGACTCTGAGCTTGGTCCAAGGACCATCACCAAAAGTCAATTCCATGCAATGCCCAAACATGACAAGACCAAGCCAACAGACACCCAGCATTTCAGCTTCTTCTCTCCAACTCAGAGGGTGGGGGAAATGTGTGTGCTCCCCGAGGCCATAACTCTTGCTATAGAACTGGGCCACTCTCTCACAGGGCTCTGTTTCGTATATAAAAAATAATCTGAGATTACCCTTCTAATGGTCATTGCCTATCTTTCCCCAATAAGAAAGGAGCCTAAGGAGGGCAGGGAGCCCACACCAGAAACTTACTCATAGAGTCCCTGTGAGATAAAAGACTTGAACTCCATTTCAAAGGATGTGAAGCAGTTAATACTGGGGTGCAGACTGATTCTCAACCCTTCAACCCCTCCCCCAAGTCCTGCCATGAGTGTTCACTAGGTACTTAACCCTCCCCCAGGCTGGAGGACCAGGAGAGTTAGGAGAGTTGTATGACATAGCCTCTGCCTATATGAAACATAATTTATTCCCAAAAAGCTTCTATCCACTCAAAGACATAACGTGTTACATTTCTCCCAGCCAGCATTTCCATGTCTAAGAATTTATCCAAAAGAAGTAATTAAGTATGTGGGCAAAGATTTCACTACAAAGCCAAAAGTGACTAATCTATTCCCTTGAAAAGTTTTACTTAACCAAGGCCATAAGTTTTTGCATTTCTTTGAACTAGCATTTCCATGTGTAGAAATATATCAAAGGACATAAATAAGAAGGGTACAAAGATGTAACTACAAAAAAAAAATTTTTTTAATTAAAGGATAACGTCCTTACAAGGCCCTGGATGCCATCCGTGCCTGGGCCAGGCCACCTCCGCGCCCTCGGAGCTCAGCTTCCTCTCCCCTCTGCTCACATCACCAGACACACCAGGCTCCTCCTCTCTGCTCCTCAGAGAGCCAGAGGCGGCTGCTACCAGCAGGTGCCTCTGCTGGGGCTAGCCCCTGCGCTTCAGATATCTGCAGGCTTCATTAACTCCCTCACCTTCTAATCTTTGTCAAGTCTTACCTTCCCAAGGAGGCCCAACCACATCACCCTACAGAGGGTTACTTCCTGCTCCTCCTGCCAGCATCCATGTTCTTTCTTCCAAAGTACTCACCATGTTCTAACAAGGACATTCTTCTTCTGTATGCCTATCGTCTATTGTCTGCTCCTGCTAGAAGAATGCAAACTCTCTGAAGGCAATGATCTTCATCACTTCTGTTCACCTAATATACAGTAGGTGTTCAATAACCATTTCTTAATGCATGAGGACATGCGTGATATCATATGTGATAGCCCCAAAATGGAAATAATCTGAATAGCCAACAAAAACAGGAGGGTTAAACAAATTGTAGCACATCCATACAACTGAGTAGTTATGCAGTCATCAGAAATACTATTAAATAATAATAGAGCCAGGCGTGGTGGCGCACATTTGTATTCCCAGCATTCGGGAAGCTGAGACCGGAGGATCACGGTTTGTGGACAGCCTCAGATACTTAGTGAGGCCTTCTACAACTTAGTGAGACCCTGTTCAAAATAAAGAGTAAAAAATAGAACAGGGGGTATAGCTTGGAGGTCAAATGCCCCTGGGTTCCATCCCCAGACCCGCAAAAAATAAAATAAAATATAATAATAATAATAATAATAATAATAATAATAATAAGAAGAAGAAGAAGAAGAAGAAGAAGAAGAAGAAGAATAGATATTGTCATTGGAAGATAGTCACAAATCAGTGTTATGGCAAAAAGTTTCAAGAAAGGAATATATAGTGTTATCCTACTTTTATAAAAATAATAAATTTGTTGATATACAAGTAAAAGAAAATACTAAATTTAGCTCTTAACCATATATATGTATATATAAATATACATATATATATATATATATATATATATATATTTTTTTTTTTTTTTAGTGGTACTAGGGTTTCTGGAAGCCCTTCTACCTCTGGGCTACACTCCCAGACCTATTTTTATATTTTTATTTGGAAACAGGGTCTCTAAAGTCAGCGCGGCTGGCTTTGAAACTGCACCATCCTCCTGTCTCCGCCTCCCAAGCGTGGGGATTTCAAGCGTGTGCTACCACGCCCGGCCCTTTAACCATAATTAAGATGCTATAAATATAAACATAACTATGAGTTTTACATATATATATATATATGTATATATATATACATATATATATACTTATTTAATCCTGAAAACAAGTCTATGAAGAAAAGTTGAATATGCCCATGGTTTAGCTCTAAGATATAAGATTATAGCTTAATTTATTAACTGTGTATAGGTCTGTCTACATGACAGAAATACTTAAAGTAACATCAGCTTAAACAAGATGGAAGTTTATTTCTCATATGCCAGTACAAGTATTTAAAATCTAGGGCTCATCTACTTGTCCTGCTCTACAATGCCATCCTGAAAGGCAGACTCCAACCTTTCCACTCTGCTGCCACTAGGAAACCACCCTTCTCCACGCAACCCAGGATGGCACACCACCACTTCCTATTCCAAGCACAAGGATAAAAGGGAGGCAAAGGCACATTCACCACCTCTCCTGCTGTTAGTGAAAGCACGGCTTAAACTACTGTGTCAAGGAAGGACAGAGCAGAGCAGGTCTTACAGGAGCTTTACTTGTCTGAACATAACTGCTCAGGACAGGTGGGTAGGCTCTGCTCCAAGGGATGATCCAGGATCCTAACTGGAGGGGTGCTCTGAGGTGGGAGCTGGTGCCTCTCAGTATTTTCTAACATGACCAAAACAATGAAAAATAAGCTTTTATTTATAGAAGGGAAAAGCATTTTCTGCAACGTTGCTTCTTCTAACCTTCAGTCAAGGGAGAATGCCCATATGCATTTTCTACGCGTGTGTGTGTGTGTGTGTGTGTGTGTGTGTGTGTGTGTGTGTGTGTTGGGGGGGGAGGTACTGGAGATTGAACCCAGGGGCACTCTACCTCCGAGTTACACCTCCAATCATATTTTATTTTTATTTTGAAATAGGGTCTTACTAGGTTGATGAGAGTTTCACTACTTGCTGATGCTGTTCTGAAACCTGCAATCCTCCTGTCTCAGTCTCCTAAGTACTGGGATTACTAGCATGCACCACCATATCCAGCTCTCATCTTCCTTCTTTAAAGCCTTTCCTGGAAGCCAGGTGTGATGGCACACTTGGAATCTCAGTGCTTGGGAGGCTGAGGCAGGAAGTCCCAAGCCTCAGATGAGCCTCAGATGAGTCTCAGCAACTTACGGAGATCTAGTTTCCAAATAAAAATTACAGTAGGGCTGGGGATGCTGCTCAGAGGAAGAATGCCTCTGGGTTCAACCTCCAGCACCACAAAAAAATGAGGAAGCCTTTCCTGGAAATAGTGAAGATATTTAAAAAAAAAAAAAGCCTTTCCTGGAAATAATGAATAAAAGTATTATATTTTCATATTGTAGGTCTCAAAATTCCTTTCATATTTAACTTTGATGTACCTTTTTTAAGTTTACTCTTGAGTAAATCTGCAAAATGAACTACTTTCATGAATAAAATATACAGCATAAAAAGTACCTGAAGCATCAGAATCATTGAAAGGGCATTTCCTGGAAGCACAAGCAATAATCTGCCTCCATAGCCGCGTGGCCTGCTCAGACTCTTGCCTGTGCACTTGCTATAGGCAAAATGCTCACAAAGAACACAGCTCTTCTAGCTAAAACAGACTCAAGTGGCAAGGGCATTTCCCTGTGGTGGAGCACCTCTGGCCCATAGACACTGACACTATTATCCTTCAGATTTGGGACAAAGTGTATGCTGAACCAAAGCCCACCCTAAAAGCTGTAGCTATTACACCCTATGCTCTGTATAAGGGATCAATAAATCACAGTTAAGACTGTTCCCAAAACCTGTCAAATTTTTTCATTCCTACAAATCTTTTAAATAATATAAAGTGGCAACATTAAACAAAAAGTCGCATTTTGAGTAAAATAATTGTTCTTACCCTTTGTGAAAGGTGTCAAAATTTCATAAAAGTTATAAATTTATTCTGAGAAAAATGCAGTATATACCAAAGTGAGCACAAAAATATTAAGGAATTCATGTATCTTCCTTTATCCCTCCCTCCTCAGTCTCATGGAGGGCATATTTTCCAATACTGGTATGAAAGTCCAGGTTCCTGGGCTACACATCAGAACTACTCAATCCAAATGTTGGAATAAATCTCTAAGAATATGCAATTTAATAAGAATTTCCCGCTGGGCCTGTTGCACATACCTATAATCCCAGGACTTGAGAGGCAGAGAAAGGAAGTTTAAAGATTTGAGGATAACCTCACCAACTTAGTGAGACCCTGTTTCAAAATTTAAAAATAAAATAAGGGCCGGGCGTAGTGGCACACACTTGTAATCCCTGTGCTTGGGAGGCGGAGACAGGAGGATCACGCAGGTTTGAAGCCAGCCTCGCTGGCTTAAGAGACCCTGTTTCCAAATAAAAAAATATAAAATAGGTCTGGGAGTGTAGCCCAGAGGTAGAAGGATTTCATCCCTAGTACCACCAATAAATAAATAAATAAATAAAATAAAATAAAATAAAATAAAACAAGGCTAGTGGTCTAGCTTGGAGTTAGAATGCCCCTGGGTTCTACCCCCAGTAGTAACCCCCAGTACTTAAAAATTAAAAGACTCCGTGTGACTCATATATACATAAAATATTTTCTCAAAGTACTTCATAAGGTAGAATCTAAAAATTAATAATTAAAAAGAATCTAAAACCTTATTTTTTTAAAGCATGTAAATAACTTTGCCTGATGGTTGTGTATAGACATGGTATTTTAGTCCATCCACCAGAGGACAGTGTAAGATTATTTCCTGAGTTTTAAGTCTTGTACTATACCATATACACATGCATTATATAATAAGTAATATACATAGTTGGCTTCAACTACTTCAAGGAAAAGAATGTGAACAATTAACACTAGAGCCAATATTTTATAATTTTATATTATACATTCAAGACTTCTTTAATTTTTTTTTCAGTACTGGGAATGAAATCCAGGGGCATTCTACCCCCAACCGACACCTCCTGCCCTATTTTTTATTCTTTCTTTTGAAACAGGGTCTCACTGAGTTTCAAAGGGCCTCACTAAGTAGTTGAGGCTGTCCACGAATCACGATTCTCCTGTCTCAGCCTCCCAAATGCTGGGAATACAAGATTGGGCCACCACACCCGGCTTCTTAACATTTAGCCTTGAGATTTCTCTTTATGTTTTTTTTTTTTATTTTCATGGGGTTCATATTGAAAATGGCATACATTCAGACTGCACTTGGTGCCCTCTCCTCCCCATTCCTCTCCCCCCCATCCCAACAATGAGTGTCCAGGTTAACCATGCTACATTCATACTTTTACACATATTCGGATGTAGCTCCTCCATTAATCAACCTCAGCCTTCTTCACCTCCTACCCTTCCATTCTAGCTTTGCTGAGGTTTTCCCTCCATTATCTGGAGTCCCTCTGGTATTCCTAATAGTCCCTAGTTTGGGCATATTAGAGAAAACATATGTCCTTTCTCTTTCTGTGCTTGGCTGATCTCACTTAATGTAATGTTCTCCAGGTCTTTCCATCTTCTTGCGAATGACATAATTTTGTTCTTCTTTATAGCTGAGTAGAATTCCAAGGTTTCTCTTTTATATCATAGTCTCACTAATCATAAAATGTTACACTTGGTTGAGTCCTTAAAATATACTAAGTACCTTCATGTATATTTCATCTGTTCTCACTACAACCACATAAGACATACTGAGAAGGCAGAATGATTCCTGGTTTATAGATTCAGAGAGTAAGGGGTCTCAAGGAATCATATCCTAGACCAGGCCCTAGGCCTTCTGCCCGAAAACAAAACAGTACCCCTTCCACCACACTGGCCCTTCCTAGGACAAAATGTGAAACATGAGGACAGAACACTACCTTCTGCATAAAGCTAAGTTATCTTCAACCTAAACAAATTCTCCTTCACTCTGAGATCATGCCCTTCTGTCTACCTGCATTAAAAAAGCTCTACTTCTGGTATCCCCAATATTACCTACTTTGGCCATATTAGAGAAAACTTAAGTCCCTTCTCTTTCTGTGTTTAGCTGGTCTCACTTAACATAATGTTTTCCAGATCTTTCCATCTTCTTGTAAATGACATGATTTTGTTCTTCTTTACTGATGAGTAGAATTCCATTGTGTGTATTTCCCATAATTTTGCAATCCATTCATCTGTTGATGGAGACCTAGTTTGGTTCCATATTTTGGCTATTACAAATTGTGCTGCTATGAACATGGGTATGCATATGTTACTATAGTTCTCTGATTTCAAACCCTTTGGACAAAGACACAGGAGTGGTACAGCCAGATCATATGGTGGATCAATTCCCAGTTTTCTAAGGAAACTCCACACTGATCTCCATAGCAACTGAACTAGTGGGGAAATCTCAGCAAAGCTAGAATGGAAGGATAGGAGAGGAAGAAGGCTCAGGTCGATTAATGGAGGGAGCTACATCTGAATATGTGTAAAAGTATGAATATAGCATGGTTAACCTGCACACTCATTGTTGGGAGAGGGAGAAGGGGAAACGGGCAGGGAAGGTACCAAACACAATCTAAATGTATACCATTTTCAATATGTTCCACATATAAATAAAATTTTTTAAAAAGCATCTACTTCAGAGAAACTCAACTGATATAGGTTAGAGATAGATGGATTTCTTTTAATGTGGTACTAGTGATTGAAATCAGAATTCATCCCCAGCCCTATTATTATTTTGAAACAGAGTCTCACTAAAATTAAAGAGGTCTTAAGTAGCTAAGGCTGGCCAGGAACCTGCAATATTCCTCTCAGCCTCCCAAGTACTGGGATTACAAGCACGCACCACCATGCCCAGCCTAATTTTTCCTTCCTCTTTACAAATAAATCCTTCCTAGGAGTTATCAAACTTTCACGGAAAGAATAATATCTTCTACATAAATTTGTAATTATCTAGCTCTCAAGCACTAGCATATAGCAAGAAGGCCATTCAAAAGCAGACTTAAATTATAGAAGCCCGACACATCCATCAATTGTACATGGAACTCCAGGACCTCCCTCATTTAAAAAAAAACAGTCTGAAAATCCATTTTTCTAATTAATGTTATTTTTTCCTAACTCAAAGAGTATTTACTAAATCTAAAACTAAGACCCCAGAAACAAAGGCAATATTCTGGATATTGTTTTGTCAGCACTGTGCAAAAAAGTAGTTAATACTGCCTTACAATTTGACTATATATAATCTATAAACATGCATTTTTATTCTGCTTTCCTACATCGAGAGCATTTGGGAATTAACTCTGTTCTTTATAGGCAGATAGTAATAAATGATGGCATAACAGTCAATGACTTCTTTTCTAGAGTAAGGGCTCCATAGAGTAAGGGCTATACAGACTAAGGGCTCCACAGAGTGAGGGTTCCACAGAGTAAGGGCTCCATAGAGTAAGGGCTCCACAGAGTAAGAGCTCCATAGAGTAAGGACTCCACAGAGTAAAGGCTCCACAGAGTAAGGGCTCCAGAGAGTAAGGGCTCCAAAGAGTGAGGGCTCCAGAGAGTAAGAGCTCCACAGAGTAAGGGCTCCAAAGAGTGAGGGCTCCAGAGAGTAAGGGCTCAATAGAGTAAGGGTTCCAAAGAGTAAGGACTGCACAGAGTAAGGGCCCCACAGAGTAAGGGCTCCAAAGAGTGAGGGCTCCAGAGAATGAGGGCTCCAGAGAGTAAGGGCTCCAGAGAGTAAGGGCTCCACAGAGTAAGGGCCCCACAGAGTAAGGATTCCACAGAGAAAGGGCTCCACAGAGTAAGTGCTCCATAGAGTAAGGGCTCTAGATAGTAAGAGCCCCACAGAGTGAGGGCTCCATAGAGTAAGGGCTCCACAGAGTAAGGGCATCAAGAGTAAGGGCTCCAGAGAGTAAGAGCCCCACAGAGTAAGGGCTGCATAGAGTAAGAGCTCCACAGAGTAAGGGCATCATAGAGTAAGGGCCCCACAGAGTAAGGGCTCCACATAATGAGGGCTCCAAAGAGTGAGGGCTCCAGAGAGTAAGGGCTCCACAAGTGAGGGCCCCACAGAGTAAGGGCTCCTAAGAGTAAGGGCTTCACAGAGTGAGGGCTCTAAAAAGTGAGGGCTCCACAGAGTAAGGGCCCCACAGAGTAAGGGTCCCACAAAGTAAGGGCCCCATAGAGTAAGGGCCCCACAGAGTAAGGGCTCCACAGAGTAAGGGCCCCTCAGAGTAAGGACTCCATAAAGTAAGGGCTCCACAGAGTAAGGGCTCCACAGAGTAAGGGCTCCATAGAGTAAGGAATCCATAGAGTAAGGGCTCCATAGATTAAAGACTCCATATCATTCATCTCTCTGTTCCCAGACAATAATTCAGTGCTTAAACCATAACCAGAATAATCAATACTACTTAAATGACCTCAAAATTAGCAAGAACTGGATTGGCACTAGAATTAGAGGCTCAGCCAAATACCAGAATTAGATGACTAGTTACAACCCCTTCTTTTTTCTAGTCAGTGGTTAATACACCACAAAATCTAATGCAAAAGGCAGACTAACTCCAGAAAACACACAAAAGTGTTATAATGATTCTTCCCTATGCTGAAGGGACCATGAATTGCAAGAAGAAAAGCTGACTGGTGTCACCTAAATCTATATCACTGGAACCAATCCAGATTTTAAAAAGACTCAAAATCACACAGTAGACAATCTGTGGTTTGATTTTCATATTAGAAAGATATGGGCTCGGTTAACATAAAGTTTCCTGTTTGTATCCCTTTGGGTTTAGCCAACCATTTCAAAGAAAATATTATTGTTCCATGGCTGAAAGAACATTTTGCTAAAAACCACTCAAATTTAAATACATGCCCATTCAACTGCATCAAAGGACACAGTCTTTGACCACCTCGGTTTCAAGTGGAGCAATTTACCCTTTTGCTTTGAGTAACAATACATGAAACAACAATGAATAAAAATAATGCTGCCAGTCAAAGAGAAATACATGCACAGAAAATGTGCATCCACCTAATATTGTTTAAGTTGGCTAAAGTTTAAGAGTGATCATCAAAAAGTTTAACTACTAATAGCTCGCTGTGTTTTGTACACTTTAAAATTCCATTGCCTCTGAAAGTTCAACTCTCTAATTTACATGTATATGTGGAATATACCATATATAATATACTTAAATTGAAAAAATATAAACAAAGAACCAAAGAAAATGATTATTTTTAAACAAAGCAATTTTAGAACCCTCATATCTAACTCTGCTGAGAAAGCATATTAGAAAATACATTTATTTTAACAAAATACTATACATTAGCCAGGCATGGTGGTTCACACCTATAATTACAGTACTTGGGAGGCTGAGACAGTAGGATTGCAGGTTCAAGGCCAGCCTCAGCAATTTAGCAAAACTCTTGGCAATTTAGTAAGACCCTCGGCAATATAGTAAAATCCTATCTCAAAATAAAAAATAAAATAGGGCTGAGGATGTAGCTCAGAGGTAGAATGCCCCTGGGTTCAATCCTCAGTACCAAAAAGAAAAAAATATGGATTCAGAACATTGCCAAAAACAAATTAAATTATTATAATTTAAAATGTTGTACATAATTGAGCATATTTTCTTCCCTTATCCAATTACACCTAAGCTATAGCAGACACACACACACACACACACACACACACACACACACACACACTCTCTGATTATCTCTGGACCAAATATTCATGCTCTGAATGAATATCAGTTGTAACAACCTCAGCTGAAGATTTATGCTAATATATCTAAAACAAAATGGCTCGGTCAGCTCAAAATCTGTCATAATTTGAGCAGAAAAATTTCCTTCTGCAACTGAACCAGCAGTTTTCTGTGTTTCATAATTTGTCAATTTGTTCCCTAAGTGCAGTGATTTAGTGATGACAAAAGAAACAGAGAAACAAATGACAATTGCTTAATTATAGTTTGCAGATGTTCCCCCCAAAGAGGAAAAATAAAACAGGTGAATTCTGCTAATGCTTCCACAGGACTCTGCTATAAATGAGTTCACTTTGTCCGATACACCTTTATCCTTTGGTGTTCTACGTGATGGTTGATATTATGTTAAGGTAAAGAGGCCATGTACAGATTGAATTTACGATCGCTATAAAAGTACCAGCTTGTAATCCCCGCGCTTGGGAGGCAGAGACAGGAGGATCGCGCAGGTTCTAAGCCAGCCGCGCGCGCTGGCTTAGGAGACCCTGTTTCCAAATAAAAATGTAAAAATAGGTCTGGGAGTATAGCCCAGAGGTAGAAGGGCTTCCAGGAACCCCAGTACCACCAAAAAATAAAAGACAAAAAAAAAGTACCAGATTTTCTTTCCTTACCCTTTTATTCTTTCTGAAATACCAAAACTATATCAATAAAAAGCTTTAAAATAATACTGCTCTCCTTTGGGATGCCAGATTAATTATGTGGATTTTTAATTACCTAGTTACTTTTCTTAGTAAGTCCGCATATGATGCCTTCTCAGATTTTCCTTAAGGTTAACATTATCTCAATGGTCTATGTCTTAAGTCAGTTTATTGCTATTTGCTGTATTATTTTATTTCCAATGTGTTCTGTACTGGTATATTCACATTTGCCAAAGTGCTTCCCAAGTTGCCTTTTTTTTTTCTTAATGTGGCTAACAAATGAGAGGAAACAGAAAGACACTGCAAATGGGCTGTGAACTCAAAACACCACTCAATATTCAGTAGGGAATTAGGTGGCTGATAACAGAGCAGAAACCGTGGCTTTAAGTGCCACCTGGAAGCACAGAGCTGGTCAGCTGTTTCCAGCTTCCTCTGGCAGGCAATCTGCTGGTTGCAAGGGTATCACAACAGTGCTAAGCCCTCTGGTCTCTCTAATACTCAACAGAAAATAACTGCAAAAGGCTACACAGCTAGGATTATTTTTCTTGTTGTGTTTTCTTTTATGAGGGAAAGCTGTTTTTATGCTCTACTGAAATTCCTCTCCTGCTCTAAAATTGGTAAGAGAGCCAGCTGCTTTCTCTATTTTTCTCTATGGTCTTTTCTGCAGCGATTTAAAATTCATTCTTCAGATTGGAAAAAGCCTTTTTTTTTTTTTTTTTTTTTTGGTTTCCCCCTATGGAAGTTTAAAGATGCAGTGCTGGTTCAAATTCAAAATAGCTTTGGGGACCAAAATATGTCGACTTTAGAAACGTGTTGTTTTATGTGCTGTCACCAGTTTCATTTTTAATTACATTTTTTAGAAGTTGTCAAGTATGAGTAGTGATATTCCTCTGGCTGAAATGACAAGTCAGAATTTATCAGTGCAGAAGTGTAAACCAAATCCCAACCCAAGATTCTCCGCTCTTGAAAGAACATACGCTCAATCAGGGGGGAAAAAATTAAAAGACTCCTCAAATGAGAACTGTGTGGCTTTGAACAAGTCGCTTAGCCTCTGTGGGCCTCAGCATCTCCCGGGCGAAAGATGGGAATCGGCTTTGGCTCTCTCCCTCATCCTCAGTCAGTCCTATTACTAAGAAGGGTCTGTCATTCCTTCACTCGCAGCATCTCAGGGGCCCTTTTGCTCTCTATTCCCTCCTTCACTACCCTAGTCTGGACCTCCCCTACGTGCTTCTGCTCAGCCTCCTCACCAGCCTCCCTGACTCTGCACATTTTTCTTTCTTTGCTTCAAAATCACTTGCAATGTGTCTTGTCGCTTTTCATTTGTTTGCAAGTTTTGCTATTACTTTCAGTCGAGTAGTAGATCAAATTCAAACCCTGAGCATCACAGTCTCTTATGCAGTCTTAAGACATCCTGGACCTGTCACTAAACATGCATCTTCTTCAGGTGGGGTCTGAGGCTCTCACACAACTGTCATTCTGTCTTCTCTTAGTTGCTTTTTCTTTAGATTATTCAACAAATATTCAATAGGCAACTATTCATCCCACATTACCAGACAAGGTTTTAGGGACCAGAGTGAGAGTAGTGAACAAAACCCTCAGAGAGCAGGTCCCAGGGAGCATCTACTCCAGAGAAGACAGGATGAACATGTTCTGAGATGTCCTGTCCACTCCCTCAGCCCACGTCATCCCCGAGCGTGAGAAGAACTGCTGAGTACTGTAGGGAAGGGAGACAGCAAAGTGGCTGAAGGCAGGCTCTGGAACCACACTGACTCTGCTCACGGTCCAACTCCACCACCAACCAGCTTCACAACCTTGGGCAAGTCAGCCGGGCTGCCACTACCAAGTCCTACACACCGCGTGGGTTAAACAGCAGGAAGTGTATTTTCTCAGTTGGGGAGGCTGAAAGTCCAAGATCAAAGGGTTGGCAGGTTCCAGGTCTCCAGAGGCCTCTCTCCTCCAGAAGGCTGCCCCTCATGGTGTCTTCATGTGGCTTTTGGGGCTTTTATCTAGGCACATGCAAACTCTAACCCCATGCCCCAAGACATACTGAATTAGAGTCCAACCCTCTGGCCTTATTTAACCCTAATTACTTCTTTTTTTAATATGATTTCATTGGTGCATTATAGTCTCACATTATAATATAAATCATGTTGACAGTGACATACATGCACACAGCACTTGGTGTCCTACCCCACTCCCTCCCCATCCCCCTTTCCCATACAGAGTACTGAGGTTGACACTGGTCTTTTCACATATGTATACAAAGCAATGGTAGTAATTCCTTCAATGATTCCTCACTCTTCCCCCTCCCCTTCCCTTAGACCACCTCCCGGACTCCACTGAGGGTTCTCCTCCACTCCTCCATTATCTGGAGTCCTTCTGGTATCACAAATTAGGGAAAACATATAACCTTTTACTTTCTCTGACTGGCTAATCTCACATAACATAATGTTCTCCAGATCCTTCCATTTTCTTGCAAATGACATAATTTTGTTCTTCTTTACTGCTGAGTAGAACTCCATGGTGTGTATATCCCATAATTTTTAATCCATTCATCTGTTGATGGACATCTAGGTTGGTTCCATAATTTAACTATGGTAAATTGTGCTGCTTTGAACATGGGTATGCATATATTACTACAGTTCTCTGACTTCAACCCCTTTGGAAAGATACATTTGCAAAAGTAAATTCAGGAGTGGTAGAGCTGGATCATATGGTGGATCCACTCTCAGTTTTCTGAGCAATCTCCACACTGACCTCTATAGCAAATGAACTAATTTGCAATCCCACCAATAGTGTAGAAGAGTTTCAATTTCTCCAAATTCTTGCCAATATTTATTGGTTTTGTTTTTGTTTTTGTGGGTCTGGGGATGAAACCCAGGGGCATTTGACCTCTGAGCCACACTCCCTGCCCTATTTTTATTCTTTATTTTGAAACAGGGTCTAACTAAGTTGCAGAGGGCCTCACTAAGTAGCTGAGGCTGTCCGCAAACCGCGATCCTCCAATCTCAGCGTCCTGAATGCTGGGATTACAAACCTGCACCACCATGCCTGACTTATTTATTGGTTTTTGACTTCTTGATGATTGCCATTCTAATTGCGGTTAGATGGAATCTCAGTGTAGTTTTGATTTGCATCTCTCTGATTGCTAACGATGTTGTACCTTTTTTCATATATTTTTTGGCCATTTGTATCTCTTTTCTTTAAAGGCCCTATCTTCAAATATAGTCCAAATAGGATTAAGGCTTCTGTCAATAAATTTGAGGGATATACAGTTCAGTCCATAATAGCAAGTTATGTAACCCAAACCTTGCTTTCCCCATTTGTAAATTGGGAAATCATGAAAATTTAAACATTAAAAAAAAAACCTTCACATCGTCTCAGTCCTATTGTCATAGTACATAGTACTTGATAAATGTTAGCTGCTATCAGTAATGACATTAGACTGGTTTTCTCACAGTCTCACACTGCCAGATGTCTCCGTGAGAGACACTGGGGGTACAGAGGGTCAGCTGTCTGGAGGTTGAATCCATGATCCCACATCAGGGCAGTTTCTAATCTGGCATGATTTTCCTTTCCCTGAGCTATAAGAAAGGAACAATGATGGCTATTTCTTTACAGCATTGTGGTAATTAAGTAAGTTACCTGGGACAAAGGCTGAGTTAAGTACAACAGTAAATGAATTTACAATGAGGAGCAATACACTGTCCCAACTCTACAATTTAAACAGAAATAAGCTTTAACAACTATCTGTCTGACTTTTAAAATGCTATATTATAGGAATTTATAGTCTGTACCTGTAGTTCTCAAATAGTGGTACATCAGAATTCCCTGAAGTCTTAGAAATACCAAAATTCAGCCAAGCGTGGTGGTGCACGCTTGTAATCCCCGCACTTGGGAGGCGGAGACAGGAGGATCGCGCTGGTTCTGAGCCAGCCACGCTGGCTTAAGAGACCCTGTTTCCAAATAAAAAAGTTAAAAAATAGGTCTGGGAGTGTAGCCCGTGGGAGTGTATCCCGGAGGTAGAAGGGCTTCCAGGAACCCCAGTACCACTACAAAAAAAAAAAAAAGAAATACCAAAATTCCCAGACACCTTGTTATGGACACTCATTTCATTGGCCTGGAATAGACACGTCTTTTTTTTTTTTTTAATAAAAGTTTACCATCGTAAGAGGCTTTACCACCCAGCCAGGCTTGAAAACCATTGGCCCATAGCAGTAATATTCAATAGAAATATAATGTAAATGAATGTCATTTTAAAGTTTCAAGTAGCCAGGTTTCTATTTTTAAGGTAAAAAATAAAATGTGGAGTTAATTTTAATGATATACTTTATTTAAATCAATTTTCCAAAATATTATCATTTCAAATATAGTCAATATAAAAATACCATTGAGATATTTTTGCATTCTACTTATACTGAATCTTCAAAAGCCAGTGCTTATTTTACACTTACAGCATATTGCAATTCAGCTTCCAAATTTTCATCAGAAATACTCAATTTATATTTAGATTTATAAAATTTACATTCTAAAAATTGACTCACATACCCAAGTTGTCCCAAACACCTTTAAAATTTTTCCAAAAAGTAAATTGAGTATACCTTATTAAATTTACATCTAAGCATTAACTGAAAGTTAAAAAAATTTAGAACCCAGATTCCAGGTAGCACTAGCCATATTTCCAGAACCCAATCATCATATGTTGTTAGTAGCTACTATATTGGACAATGTAGGCTTATGAGGTCACAATCATATGTTAACTGTGTTCCTGAAATCTGTAAGGACGGCATAATTAATTAAATGTAAACAAAGTAAATACAGATTAAGCTTTCTATGATTACACATTATTAAATGTATGCATGTATGTTCCTATCACTATAAACCTCATGGTTATGTATAATTACAATTCACCAATAAAAATATATTTTAAAAATACTATTAAAAGCTCTCCAAAGTTGTGGAAGCTATACAACTAGCAACAATAAATAAATATGTAAAGGGGAAATTTAAGGAAAATTAAAACCTACTTAGTGGTTTTGAAACTCTAAAATTCTGAACCTATCAAAGACTGTAACAACACCAGTTTATAAAGCCACAGGCATGGCCATTTGTCCTGGACATTCAGCCATAAATGTTCTACTTAATAGGGAATTTAATTTATATAATAACATGTATAAAAGAATAAAGGGAGGTTGAGTTGACAGGAATTTTTTCAAACCTATGTTAAAAGAGCAGTGAGATGCTAAAAGCATAAAGTACTGCAAGTGAAATGAGAATAGCACAAAGAAAACTAAAAAGTACACATCAAAATCAGAAACAAAATAATCTTTGATCTACACATAATAAAATAGGTTAAAGTTGACAAATACGACAGTGACTAGAAAGCCACTGTTATATGCTAATATAAAACTCAGAATCACTTGGGAAACTAAATCCTGGGCATTTTTAAAAAAAGAAATGAGAGAAAGAAAAACAAAGACTTATTTAAGAGTTAATCATAAAAGTCACAGTAGATTCATTTCAATTTCAAAACTATTTTAAGTTGAGTAACTGATAAAATAGGGAACTTCATGGAAATAAATCATTCAGCCTGAAACACAAAATCAGAATGATAATGGTACTGGGTGTGGGTGTGTGGGTATCTGTGTGTGTCAGACCGGCAGATTGAGAATTGAAAATTACTGTAACCTTCTTTAATTAGTCCAGTTTCTGCTGCTATAACAAAATACCTGAGGCTCAGTACTATATAAAAACAGGGCTTTTTTTATACTCTTATTGGTGCATTAGAGTCTTATAATCTCACACCATAAAGGAAATAGTGATAGGGACATACATGCACACAGCAGCTGGTGAGCTTTCCTTCTGGCTCTCTCCCTATTCCCTCCCTTCCTCATATAAGACATTGAGATTTCCACTGGTATTCTTACATATAGACATGATGTACATGGAAGTGTTTCCTTCATTAATTCTCCCTCCTCCCACTGTCCCCTTCCCACAGAACCCCTCCATTTCTCCACTAGGTTTTCTACATTTTCCAAAGTCCTTCTTGTAACCCGATTACTTCCTAGCTTTTGCATATTAGAGAAAACATATGACCCTTCACTTTCTGTGCTGGCTAATTACTTAACATAATGATCTCCAGGTCCATCCATTTTCCTGCAAATGACATAATTTTGTTCTTTTTTTACTGCTGAGTAGAATTCTATTGTGTGACTATCCCATAATTTTGTAAACTAGTCATCTGTTGATGAGCACTTAGGTTGGTTCTATAATTTGACTATTGTGAATTTGCTGCTATAAATATGAATATACATGCATTACTATAATATTCTGATTTCAGTCCCTTTGGAAAGATATTCAGTAGTGGTATAGCTGAATCATATGGTAGATCCATTCCCAATTTTCTGAGAAATCACTGAACTCTAGAGTGGCTGCACTGATTGGCAATCCTACCAATAGTGTAAAAAACAGGTCTATTAGCTGGGTGTGGTGGCACACACCTGTAATCCCAGTATTTGGGAGACTGAGACGGTAGAATCACAGGTTTACAGCCAGCCTCGGCAACTTAGCAAGACCCTCCTCAACTCAGAGAGAACCTGTTTGAAAATGAAGACTAAAATATACTGTAAGTATAACTCAGAGGTTGACTGCCCATGGGTTCAATCCCCAGTACCAAAAAGGAGTTAAAAAAAAAAAAGAGGTTTATTTAGCATACAATTTTGAAAATTCAGGAGCATGGTGCCTCATAGGTGACAGTATCATGGGGGGAGCACATACAAGCAGGAGAGATTACATGACATAACAAAAAGCTGAAGACCAAGAGAGGCCAGGGTTGCCCTTTTCTTAATAGGACACCCCTGGTCAGAACAACTAATTCCACAAGTCTGGCATTGATCCCTTCCTGCAGCAGCATCCCTAGTGACCTATGTAGCTCACGCTAGGCCTCACCTCTTAAGAAATCCACCTCCTCCCTACCATCACACTGGGGACCACCCTTCAGCTCATGAGCGCTTGGGGGCCATGCTGCATTCAAATCACAGCTCTACAGCACTGCTCCAGAGGTGCCATATGCAACAAAAAGGACTTAACATGATTTAGCATCAATTTCTAAGTGACTTCTTAATTTCACAACTGTATAACAACAATATGAGAAGTAACTACTGCTCTGAAAGGTGGGCAAACTCTTCTCAAATCAGATCATGTGCTAATCCTGGTATGGAAGGATATGAAAAGGAATTGCCAGTTTGTTCCAGCATTTTGGAAGTAATTCTAAACCTTACTAAAGCAAGGTTACATCTTCATCTAGAATACTTACTTAAAAGTGGGTTGTATATAAGCACATGCATACACATGTGCATAGATACACACACAAGTGTACACACACACACACACACACACACACACACACACACACACAATCACACACCTAGGTACAAAAACCAATAGAACCATGACCTAACGGGAGCACTTCAGTTTCTCCTCTTACCTCTCAAACTCCTTCAGCTTATAGACCCAAGGCAAGTTTTGGTTCAGTGGTTATCCCACTCAAAGAATTACTGAACGAATTAATGAAAACATTAACAAATATTCAAATATAAGTATTCACACCTGCATTTTCAAAACCTAAGCAAATGATAGAAATGTGACAAGGAAGTCTTTTCTCTCCAGAATGATATTCTAGAAATTCTATAAATTGTGTTCAAAAGGCAACTTAGAGACAGAGAACTCAACTTAGTGCTTATCTTTATCCACCATGTTAACAAAAGAATAGTGTCTTTACCATGACAAAAAATTTTACATGATTTTCTAGCACATATCTTACAACTTCATTTATCCTCTTGAATTGAGAACTCAATTAACACTGTTTTAAATTAATAATTATCATGTCTCTTTAAATATTTTGATACCTTAAATTTATTATTAAATACATACCATGGCTTGAAAATCTACAGTTGCTTTAAAAAAGAAAAGAACTCCAAAATATGATCAACATAAGTGCACTGTAGTGAGAATTATGCTGCAATATTAACAGTTTCCAACTGTTTTGCAAGAGTCTGAAGCAGTAATGTGAATTTCTTTCAATAAGGCTATAATTTAATTTTTTCCAGGGAAATATTTTTAATAGGATTACTGACCCTTTTAAGACTCTTGGAAAGAAAATGAATCCCATAAGCAATCTGGCATATAACTATTATAAAAATAAATAGAACAGTCAATCAGTAGAAATGGTAATGGACTTGAGAAACTGAGGTTACTAATGAAATGTACATAAGTATATGGGGTGATAACCACTTTAATCAGTAAAACAACCAAACACATGAGACAAAGGGCCCTGGAAAGAAGGAGGTGCTTTGAAGGACTAGCCTTAAGGTCTTTCTCAAACAGAACTGATCACAGTAACCTAGATCAATTCTCCTGGCTCTCACTCAACTCTTACGCCTGTCCCTAAGTCCTGTGTGTTTTTTTCAGGAGGTACTTCAGTGTTTCAGGAGGAAAGGGGGTACTTACTGATTTAAGAGGTATTTCTTTTCTCTCACAACTCTTTGTGCTTTAAGAGGAATTTTTTCAGGTCATTAGTTTATAATGTGAACTGGTGCCTAGGGATATTTTGTAAGAAAAAAACAACTGGTATGCTTGGAGATACAATTTATGTAACTTGCACCATCATTTATTTCAGCTCAATTTGGGGCCCCAAATGGAGCTCAAAACAAAGTCACCACCTCTGCAACAGTTTCTTTCTCTGCATGCAATGATCATACCGGAATCTGAATATAGACTAGACCCTTATCCCCAAAATCAAATCGGTGTAACCCCTCCAAATATTATGTGCTTGAAATAACTTTTTTACTATTCAAGGGTATGAAAACAAAATCAGCCAGACAAATAATTTCCAAAATAATTTGGATTTTTCAAATGTGATTGGCGTCCTAAAATTCAAGAATACTCCAGTTTTAACTTGGTCTCCACCGCCCCACCCTAGCCATTCATATTGCCATGTTTAGTTCCAGAAAGATGAGTTAGATCATCAGACTCAGAGAAAGCAAGCATCTTCCTAGACCCAAGTTCATTAGCTAAAAGGCAATTTGGCCATTCTCAAGATTTGATCAATATATCACATCAAAACCATCAGTCAGCTGGGCATGGTGGTGCATGCTTGTAATACCAGCACTTGGAAGGCTGAGATGGAAGAATCACAGGTTTGAGGACAGCCTCCTAGTAAATAGTGAGATTCTCATCAACCTATTAAGATCCTATTTCAGAATAAAAATAAAGTAGGGCTGGGTGTGTAACTCAGAGGCAAAATGCCTCTGGGTTCAATTCCCAGTACAAAAGAAAAAAAAAAAAAACCATCATTCAGCCTCAAAGTTAGCTTGATATTCCTAAATTCCTCATTCCCACTAAGAAAAAATAAAACAATCTATTTTATTTTATTGAAGGGTTATATATAAGAATGCTTCCTGAAGAGCTTCTGTATTAAGGTTCAGAATTGATATAATTAAGCCATGAGGGTTTTAATCTCATCAGAGGATAAAAACATTCTAATAGATTTACTGAGTGGTAACCTAAGCAGGTATGGTATGGCTTGAGGAGGTGGGTCCTGGGGTACGGATTTGGGGATTATATATGATTCTTCCTCCCCTTGATATCTCTCTCTCTCTCTCTCTCTCTCTCTCTCTCTCTCTCTCTCTCTCTCTTTCTCTTTCCCTCTCTCTCTCTCTCCCCTCCCTCCCTCCCTCTCTCTCTCTCCCCCCTCCCTCTCTCTCTCTTCCTTTCTCTCTCTCTCTCTCTCTCTCTTTCTCTTTCCCTCTCTCTCTCTCCCCCCTCCCTCCCTCCCTCTCTCTCTCTCCCCCCTCCCTCTCTCTCTCTTCCTTTCTCTCTCTCTCTCTCTCTCTCTCTCTCTCCCTCCCTCTCTCTCTCCCCCCTCCCTCCCTCTCTCTCTCTCTCTCTTCCTCCAGCCTCCATAGTGAGAGCAGAGTCCTTGCTCTCTCCCTCTCTCTGCTTCCCACCACCATGCCCTGACCTCTACAGACCCAGCCTGACGAGCAAATAATTATTCCTTCCTCTAAACTGTGTGGTCAGTTGTTTTAGATTTTAGCAGTGAGAAAGCTTAATGAGACAAGGGGTAAGAAAGACAGACTCAGACATGGATGTTATTGTAGAGGTTGAGTATCCCTTATCTAAAAATGTTTGGAACCAGAAGTGTTTTGAATTTCTGATTTTTTTAAATTTTAGAATATCTCTGAATATAAGCCGGGCATGGTGGTGCACACTTGTAATCCCCGTGCTTGAGAGGCAGAGACAGGAGGATCGCACAGGTTTGAAGCCAGCCTCCCTGGTTTAAGAGACCCTGTTTCCAAATAAAAATCTAAAATACGTCTGGGAGTGTAGCCCGGAGGTAGAAGGGTTCCATCCCCAGTACCACCAAAAAAAAAAAAAAAAAGAGAGAGAGAGAGAGAGAGAGAGAATATCTGAATATACCTAATGAGATTTCTAACCTAAAATGCATTTGTTTCATTAATACCATAATGAAGATAATGTTATACAGTAAGTTTACTGCACTGGTGTTTGAGCTGTGTCTTGCCACATTTGATCCAGTGTAGAATTTTCTACTTATATCAGCATTGGCGGTGCTCAAAATGTTTTGGATTTTGAAGCACTTCAGATTTAGAATTTTCAGACTGACCTGTATTTTGTATGATGATGCTGGTTAGATGAAATAGGCTAAAATCACTTTTCCTCTTCTTCATTCTAACTATCTTCCTTTTACATTTGATTAGGACACATGAATCATGACTTAGAATCATGAGCTTACGTTTCCTAAGAGAATCATGACCTCAGAGATTATGAAACCCCTGTTCTCAACCTTGGGTGCCCATCAGAACCAGCAGGAGAACTTGCATAAAATACTGATTCCCTGGCCCAGCTCAAATTTCTTGGTTTGAAGTGGGCTTTGGGATCAACATGTTCTAAAAGCTCCTTGTGCAGGCAGCTAGGTGGAGAACCCTCAAATGTGAATCAATGGCCCAGAAATGACCGCGGTTGAGAAACAGCTGATGACAAGCTCAGACAGAACCCATGCCCGTAAGAACCACTTAATGAATGAGGCAGAGCGTGCATCCACGCATCCTCAGACTGCGTGAGTGCCTGGGAGCTTATAACTCAGCTGATAATGAAACGAGGGAAATAAAAGAAAACAGATCTTCTTAACTTGATCTGAAAAAAAGACACAAATCAAGACTTTCCCGTAAAACTGACAAACGTAAATGTTGGCTCAATTTAAAAATAGTTACATGGGGCAAACAGAACACGTGCTTTAACCCACAGCATGACCTGGGCCTTTAGGGTTCAGGTTATCAGAGCAGGTCTAAAGCATCGTTTCCTGTCTGTAGAAACCACCTCAGCAGCAAAAGCAACATTATCAATATCATAAGAAGAAGAAGACCTACCATGCAGCAAGTGCTTACTATGTGTTAGCCTGAGTTTTACATGGATTATTTCAATAAGACTTTATCAACTTTTGAGGCAGCTACTATTATTATCCCCCTCTACTCAGAAACCCGCACATCCAAAGTCAGACAACCAGTAATTGGTGATGCCAGGTTCTAAATGTTTATCTTGAGTTTTAAAAATGATTTTTAACAATATTCACTCTGTGTGTGGGGGGGGGGTGGTACTGGGGTTTCTGGAAGCCCTTCTACCTCTGGACTACACTCCTAGACCTATTTTATACTTTTTTATTTGGAATCAGGGTCTCCTAAGCCAGCACACGCGGCTGGCTTTGAACCTGAGCGATCCTCCTGTCTCCGCCTCCCAAGCGCGGGGATTACAAGCGTGCGCCACCACACCCGGCTTAACAACATTCACTCTTTACATTTGTATCTCTTAAAAATAAAATGAAGGGATTAGATTATATAATTTATCTGGGCATTTTTAGTTTTCAAATTCTATGGTACTGATTTCATAGCACAGCTCTTGGATGTATAGACATTGGTATTTACACATATCAGCCACAGATGTCCTGATAAGAATTATGTAATAAAGGAACTGAAGGACCGTCCATGAAAAAGTCCTTCTAAAAGGGCAACAAAAACATAGACTTATAATAAAGTTCTTCATATCTACTGCTATAGAAAGTTTAACCATTGGTTTTACCTTTTGAAAGATAAGTGAACGTGTTCAGAAATTCTTCATATGTTTGCTCATGACTATTAATAAACTTATCCAAGACTTCTTCCATTAGCTGATCTTCATCCATCATCTCCAATCCTAATACTTGGGTAGGCATTCCTTGTCTCACTTTACCTATGAGACAAAGAAAACCATGAGCTAGAGAGTCACGTAGTCCCGGCCACTCATAACATACTCTGGATAAGCAGTGGAAGAATTCCAAAACCTGGAAGGATCGCTCAAGATAGTTACTAGAACAATGAATTCTAGTTCAAGAAATCGGAGATTTATCCATCTTTGCGGGTGTATTTTGGCTTATTTTTCAGTGTCATTATCATCTTAATTCATAAGAATATTGCTCCATATTTACACAATTAGAAATTCAAAGTCTTTCAAAGTGAGAGAAGCTTTGAAGAGTAGGTAAACTAACCACTCATCCAGGAACATCCATAATAGCTAATATTTATTAGTGACATATTTCGCACTTGCTATATACCAGGTGTTCTTCTGAGCACTTAGGGTTTATCACAACCCTAGCTAAGGTCAAAGAGCCAGCATGTAGAAGTGTCAGTCCTATGTGTCTAATCTCAGAAATGAAGCCCTTCAGCACCTCACCATGCCTCAGTCTATCTGTGTGACCTGCTTTTTTGTGTTAAAGCTGACAAACAGGTAACCCACCTGTGCTTTAACACATCCAAGGACTGGAAATGCTGATGACATTTCAGAAAAGCCCTTGGATAACTCTATTAAAACCTTCAAAAACTGAGCCATAAGCTGGGCATGGTGGCGCACACTTGTAATCCCAGCTCTTGGGAGGCTGAGACAGGAGGACTGCACAGGTTCGAGGCCAGCCTCAGCTACTTCGTGAGGCTCTCAGCAACTCAGCGAGACCCAGTTTCTAAATAAAGTTTAAAATAGGTCTGAGAGTATAGCCCAGAGGTAGAATGCCCCTGTGTTCCACCCTCAGTACCACACACACCAAAAAAAATGAGCCATAATCTCTCTCCCTGTACCATAGCCCACTGGTTCCTGAGCCTTTGAGGTTGACCTGAATAATTTCATTTCTTCCTTCTTGTACCTAACCTAACATCCTTTCAAATATTCAAACCAGCCATACTGTCCTTTCTCAATCTTGTTTCATTCCCTGTAACACGTTGTGTTTTTTTTTTCCAAACCTAGTTCAAAGTTCTGTGTCTCTCTGAACAACTTAACCTCCCATCCTCAGCCACCACAGGATGTCAGCCATGATTTCTCCCTCCTTCCTCTGCCTTAATCAGTATTGTTACACTTATAACACTGTTTGCAAGGTACTGCCCACACTGCTGTGTCCTTTATTACATTAGGAACCCATGTCTTTTCATCTTTGCATCCTAAACACTTAAGAGTATGGCACAAAACTGCGTGCAGTCCATCAATATGGAGCTACAATGTGAGCAGGTAACATAGTCAAAATATTGCAAAAGCAAGCAAAACACTCAACTAAACCTACCTAATAACTTCACTTGTGCCTAAATGACATGGTTTCAAGTCCTTTAAGCCCCTAATCAATCTACCTGGAAAAGGTTTCCTATTTTCTGCATCCGGAACTGGAGACAAGATTCCAGTTATGACCTGGATGGAGTGAGATTTGACTCATTCTCACATTCCAAATACGGCAGCTCACCTCTAAATACCATAGCCGACGCTCACATTCATACAGACGGTGGCCCCTTCATGCTGTCAGCGCGGCTCGCTGCTGCTGCTGTTAATCGGCCGCCTGTCAGCTGAGACACTGGGCCCCAGTCCCTGCACAGTTTGAACTTTGTTTTCACTTGTGATATTTCATCTTGTTAAACTCTGTTCATTCTGTGTGAGATATTAGTCTTCCAAAGCTTTGAGAAAATTGACTATCTCCAGAAAACTAAAGAATAATTACTGCCTAAGCAGCCAGTAAAATACATGGGGGAACAATAAAAAGAAGGGGTCCTCCATGCTGTATGGCAGGAAGAAAGAGAACAAGTCTTCTATTTTTCTGAAATGAGGAAAAATATGTTACCTGTTATTAACTTTTCTCCCATATTTCCTTTAAGCAGGTACTCATCACTTAAAAAATACAAACAACACAGATATCTATAGGGTATAAATGTAAAGACACTTATCCCCTGACCTTGCCAATCCCAGCCATCATGGGTAAACTCTGTCGTGTCTAGTGTACGCATTTCTAAATTTTTCTTTATAATACTTATACAGAATAATAGACATTTAAAAAATAAGACAATATTCTGTGTTATTCTTTGCAAATAGATTTTTTGCTAGAGACTGAATAGCTTTTTAATTTTACAAATTATCATAGGCATACACCACTTAGCATATATGGATCAATCCCATGCTTTCAAACAGCTCAGCTCTGCCTCTTAAGTCATGGCCTTGGGCAAGTTATCTGAGCTCTCTGGACTTCCGTTTTCTCTCATCTACAAAAAGGGATTATAATGTCATAGCTTTATTTTTTCTTAACCTCAATTCCAAAATATAAAAAAAAAGCTCTGGAAAAAAATCTAAAAATGTTTTCCTAAAATGATGCTCAAACTCATTTGGTGGCAAGACCTAATCTGAATTAGCATGAGAGCATTTGTGGCTTTTATTTATTTTACTCAGTGTAACTATCCAAATTTCCCTAAAGAATTACTAATGGCCAGGAGCTTCCAGGACCACCTAGAGAAGGGATACCTGGGATAAAGTAGGACTCTAGATTGGGGTGAGATATGCATGTTTAGCCCTGGAAACACAGCAGATGGATTCTCAGATAAATTCTACTCAGACTTTTAAATAACTAATGCCAATGCTCTAAAATTATTCCATGAACCCAAGAGTGGTGGAGAATTCATGTAATCCCTGCTACTCAGGAGGCAGAGGTAGGAGGATAACAAGTACAAGGCCAGTCTGGGCAACTTAGTGAGATGGTGCCTTGTCTTAGAATAAAATAAAGAGGACTGGGAAATGTAGCTGAGTGGTATAGCACCCCTAGGTTCAATCCCCAGTACTGCAAAACAAAATTATCCTATGAATTAGAAGAGTAGGGAACACTCCCAAATCCATTCTATGAAGCCAGTATCTACCCTAATACCAAAACAAGATAAGGACACATCAAGGAAAGAAAACTATAAAGATCAATATGCTTGATGAATATAGATGCAGAAAGTCTTTAACAAAATATTAGTAACTCATATTTAAAAATATATTAAGATAGAAAATCATGATCGAGTTTGTTTCTTTCTAGGGTTACAAGGATGGTTCAATATATACAAATCAATAAATTAAATTCATGACCTCAATAGAATTAAGGGCAAAAATACTCATGATTGTCTCAGTAGGTGCAAAAAGAAAGCTTTCAACAAAATTCAGCACCCTTTCATGATCAAAACACTGAAGAAACTATGAAAAGGAGGAACTTACCTCAACCTCATAAATACAATATATGGCAAATCCAAAGGCAGCGTCATTTTGAATGAGAAAAAATTAAAAGCATTTTCCCTACAATGTTCTCTAAAATGTAAATAGTAGACAAGGATGTCCACCGTTACCACTCCTATCAAATATAGTTCTTGAAATTTTATAGAGAGAAATTTGAGAAAGAAATAAAATGGATACAAATAGGGAAGAAAGAAGTCAAATCAATACTATTTACAAATGGTAGGAGCCTATACTTAGAAGATCAAAAACATTCTACCAAGACTTCTAAAACTAATAAAAATTTACCACAGTAGCAAAAATGCAAAATCAACATTAAAATATAATTCCTCATGCATTGTAATCTCAGATAAAATATAGTACTGTAAAGAACTGAGTGAAAAATAAAAAGAGGATTTAAAGTACCAATTTAAAATGAAAGAAACTGTTCCAACCTATTTGTACCTGAAAATTAGAATATGTGAAAGTCATCAATTATGGCTTATTCCAATGTATCTGTAATAATGCCAGACTTCAGCAATGAAAAGCTTACTAACCTACGCTGCAGTTGCTAGATAATAAACATCGACAAGTAACCTCAAAGGTGGCTATTAGTTCACTCAGTAGGACATGTACTTATTTATAAGAATTCCAGCATCAGTGTACTTTTCCAGAATTGGAGCCTAGAAAAAAGTCCGATAATGCATTCTACAATCTTTTCCTCAAACTGTCCCTGGTAATCTACTTCAGTAGACCAATGCCAAACAGAAAGAGCCAGGTTGTGGTTTCTGTTGCTGGAAATGTCTTCTTGTAGATATTTTAAGAATGATCACAGAAATTCTTTTAAACTTGCCATGTCTCAAATTGGTACACTTTAGTATTTTCCCTTACTGTATCTCAGTTGTACCAAAGGCAAATAATTAACAGGTTATACACAGCACAAATTCAAATTCCCTCCAAGGCCTTTAATTTTACTTGTGTGGGTATAACAATACGGGGCTTTATTAGCATTTTGTTCACTTTTTTCAGACTTTTGAAATACCCAGTTTTACAAACCATCATTACTTGAAGAGTTTAACAAGCACCTATCTTCAAATTCAAAACTTTCCTGATGTATAAACACAAAAATAACCTAATGTTAAAAGTCCCTTGGGAGTGACAAAGCAGATAATCATTTACCAGACAGTCAAGTGGTTTATGCAAATCCTAGTGGTTTTCTAGAAGGAAGCAGTGATTTTTCAGTTGCCACTCACATACTTTTTTGTTTTTACCATGAAATGTTTTTCTATAAGAAAAAGAGAGAGGGAAAGACTTGTCTAGATAACAAACTTCGATGTTTTGGTTTGGTTTTTATGTTTCATGGTTCTGTGTGCCACATGAAAGACCCTGAACATTTTGTGATGGTGAATAAATGTTCATAAACGTCTACTGGTAAGTCAAAAGTACCACTGACACAGGCACGGCCTCCAGGTGGAAACACAGGCGCAGGCACAGCCCTGCTTGACGACTACACTTCCCCACCGAGCCCCGAGCCATAAGCCCTGGTTAGAATTCAGGTTCCCTTCTTACATAGTCACTGAGAGGAGGGGAGAGAAATCCCATAATCTCCCAGAAGTCTGGTTTTCTATTATCAAATAATGAAACCAACAATCACCTAAGCTAGGTAAAGCTGTGTGTTCTCTGAAAGGATACCATTATGAAATGTGGTATATGAAAGTATCACCACTCTTAGCATATCTTTGATCTTTATCTTCAGATCCTTACTTAATGAAATTACCCCAGGAATATACAATTTTCAGAGACACAGTTGGTAAGAGTTGGTAAGCTTTAAGAAGAAAGTCACAATGAACTAGTCTTCTATCAAAGTGCGTTGCCTGCCTTTTTTTTTTTTTCCAGAACTGGGATTAAACCCAGGGACACTCTACATCCCAGCTATATCCCCAGCCCTATTTCTATTATTTATTTTGAAACAGTGTCTCGTTAAGTTGCAGAAGTGCCTCACAAGTTGCTGAGGCTGGCCCTGAACCTGCCATCCTCCTGCCTCGGCCTCCTAAGTACCGGGATTACAAGTGTGTACCACCATTCCCAGCTCTATTGCCTACCTTTTAACAGCACAGGAGGTATTTACAAATGGTCAAGTCTATAAGAAACCAAATCACACTAACTGCACAGATTTATGAAAAGAGTAGCTTCTTCCTTGAACTGATTTCTTCATCCTTGACTGAACCAAAATGATTCTGCATCCTCTGGTTGTTGTTGTTGTTGTTGTTGTTTATTTCTTTTACATCACATCAAGAAGAGAGAGAAAAGCCGCATGTGATGGCACTCTCAGGTACTTGGGAGGCTGAGATAGGAGGATCACAGGCACAGGGCCAGCCTCAGCTACTTAGTGAAGCTTTCCACAACTTAGTGAAGCCCTGTTCCCAAATAAAGAATTTTTTAAAAAGAGAGAGCTGAGGGTGTAACTCAGAGGTAGAATGCCCCTGAGTTCAATCCTCACTCCCACACGAGAGACAGAGAAGAGAGAGGAGAGAGAGAGAGAGAGAGAGAGAGAGAGAGAGAGAGAGAGAGAGAGAGATGGAGGGATGGAAAGAGAGAGAGAGAAGAATCCAATGACGGAAATTCACCAAGTTGAGTGAAACCTGTCACTAGTCCAACCCAAGAGAATAGATAGATGAATGAACCTGGGAAGGAAACTTCAGGTGGTAATTTTGTCAACAACTGCATTGATGAATAGCAATATATGGTTCTCACATCATAAGCAATACTGAGATGCTCATTATCGTGAACTTAACACATAAAGCCAGGAGGAAATTATACACAAAGCAGAAGCTCGGTCAGGATGGGTGCCCATGCCCCCCAGCTACATTCTGTAATCTGCTAACATACAAAACACCTTCAGGCTATTCAAATGCATATGCAATCATTTTAGTGACCCATAAATACATCCAAGTAAACAAAGGAAGAGAAGAAAGGAATAGAGAGGAAAGCAGGAATATTAAACATAGAACACAGAAGAACCTAAAAACACATACACACACACACACATGAATATATACTTAACTGATGAAATCTTAATACATTTTGTAGATTATACCAATGCCAATTCCAAATTTCCTTATTACACTACAAATTACACAAGATACAAGTCACGTAGAAGGCTATGCCAATAATGCACAAGCCATCTTTGTACATTCCTTTGCCTCCTCCTATGACGCTGCCCCACGATTCTACAATTGCTTCAAAAGTAAAAGTTTGCAAAGGGGGAGCAAGTGACGGAGAAGAGTAAGCCAATTAGGCAAAAGAGATTCAAGAAAAGGCAACTATCACTAAAAGTTTACAAGAATCTTAGAACTCAGGTGTTCTGATTGCTTTCCCTCTGCAGAATGCTCTGGGGGTGGAAATAATAGTAATCTATAAAATTAGATGCTTAAGCAGAAACTTTCCTCTTGAAAATTTTGTTTCCCTTTCCTGCTCATCCATCCAAACAGCTATAATGAGGTTTCTTGAGGCTATCATTTATCCAGCCTTACCGTTCATCAGCAGATTGCATAAAATCAGCTTTATCTTCCCCAAATACACTGTTCCTCCTAGCCAGTTAAGTAAATCCAGAAATGTCTGCCTTGACTCAGTGAGGCAGGTCATCAGAGTATCAGGCTGTTTTCAATTATATAGTTATTAAATCCATTAAACAAAGAAAAGGCAAACAGTTACATATTTGAACTTTTTCTCCCTATCATTAAAAAAACATTAACTTTGTGCAGATAATTTGCAGAAGATACTCATACAACAAACCCAAAATATTCATTGTTTTTTGTTTTGTTTTGTTTTCATCAGGAAGATTGCCTTCTTACTATTTCTGTTTCTTTGCTTTTTGGGGAAACGTAGTTGTGTTTAATCACCTTCATCACCTAACGAAACTCCTAAAAGCACACCAGTTGACCTGTAGACTAGTGACTTTATGATACAAATATTTCAACCATGTTCAAAACTGACCGCCTAACCTCAGAAGTGTTATCAACGACATCAGTGACTTCCGGAGGATAACAGTGAAGGCTTCAGTGAACATTTTCTCAAGGCCCCTGATAAAGCTGTTAATCCAGAAGGCAGTAGGGTTTCTAAGTCAACTTTATAGCTCTATAATCATACAATAATGTTTCAATCATAAAAGATTTATTAGCTCAAATGTAATCCCACCTCCTCATGGTATGCAATGTACCATTAATGCATGTTTTATCTGCACTGAATAACAACTAGCATACAAAGGCATCCATGCCTAATTAGTTATCCCCTTTTCTCCAACTTCCTGAGCCTGTCAGCCACCTGCACAAGGCACAGCACTTTTACAATACCAAGAAGCCTACTTTAAAACAAAACCCACACAGCTGGCTAGGAGCAGGTGTAGACCAACTGAACTAAATCAACTCTGCCTGTAGGAATACATTTCTATGTGTTTCAAAATGCCAGATCTTGCAAATAGAATCGACCTTTTCACTTGGCATTCTCTTAAATGATTTTTGAGATGTGCTTCTCAGCTATTTTTTAATTCTAAAGTCCTGTCTGCAGAATAATGAATGGAATTTCAGAACTAACACAATTATCTCGACACTTTATTGCAATTTTGCCTCAGCAAGTACAACATAACCTACACATACTTATGTTTTAGCCAACATAGCTTCTATACATAAGAGAAAGTAAGAATCACAAACTCCCTCCTTCTCTAGCACAACACTGCAAACATCCTCTGAAATTTGTCTGTGTTTAGTTTTAAAGCTCTCTCTTAAATCAGAGAGCATGGAACTTTTATAGGAAAGTTCTGGCCATCCTAGTTTGGTGACCACACTTAATGACTTTTAAAAATGACCAGTTACTTGTCATGGTCTTCTCGACAGTCCATCACACCAACTGTAGACTGCCACCTTTGTATTTCCTTTTTTCCTTACTCTGTTTATTTTTCCTCTGCCAGCTTCAGTTGTGCCTCCTGTCATAGAATTCATTCATTAAGCCAAACATCTCCCTTTCTAATACTAGTTGCATTATCTCCTTAAAAATGAGACATGTACAGCCAGGTGTGGTGGCACATTCTTGTAATCCCAGGAACTGGGAGGCTGAAACAGGAGGATCACAGTGTAAAGTCAGCCTCCTCAACTTAGTGAGGCCCTCAGCAACTTTGCAAGACCCTATTTGAAACTAAAAAATAAAACAGGGCTGGGGTGCAGCTCAGAGGTGGAATGCCCTAATTTCAGTCCCCAGTATCACACACAAAATAATCAGCCACTTATTAAAAGAATAGTAATTGTCTCTGCCTAACCTAACACTATGAAAATTTGCAGCTGACCTTATTTCAATACTTGTTAACTCATGAAATAGCAATGTAGTTAAGTTGTTCTTCCACTTACAAAACAGGATGGAAATGCTTGAGGGAACACTGTACTTCTTCAAAGACGCTGTCATGAGTCCACAAAATGTGGTTTCTCCTTTGCCTCCACCAGCCCACCATGTGTACACAGCCCTGCACCTGTGTTAGCCTTGGCAAGTTATTTCACTTTTTGTCCTTCAGTATTATCCTTTAAGTAGTTTGAATGTAAAAAGCAGGGGGATTAGACCTGATGTTGTCTTTCACCTTTTTCCTTCCAATAATTCTTTCCGTTTTGTCCAAATAGTATGTCAGTATAACCGGTTACTAAGTCTTTTATTTCTCCCATGAAACTGTTCTTTTATTCTGTAATTAGATAAACTTCTATTCTTTTATTCTTCACTGATTTTTAAGGAAGGGCAAGTCAATATATCCTAATAAGATTTTGATTCTGCCTCAAGGTTTAATACTGGGCTGAGTACCCAATAACTGATTTTTGTGAACTCCTAAGAACTTTTAAGAAAGGTTGAACATAGTAAGAATATAAGATGTGCTCATCAGCAATCAAAGTCACAAGATCCATGTCTTTTTTTAAGGGAAAGGCCTGTGTCTGCCATTTTTTCTAATTTCTCACATAACTTGGGCACACAGTAATGCACAATAAATGTGGTTTATATGGTAGCCATTCCCCAACCTTATCCTAGCCCAACATGTTCCAAAACCTCCAGTAGATGCCTGAAACTGCAGACAGCACCAAACCCAATAGTACTGTGTGTTTTCACTTTGTGGCCAGTATTAAGGAAAATAAGGGCTACTTGAACACAACCACTGTGATACCAAGACAGTTAATCTGATGGCTGAGGCAGTTACTAAGTGACTAAAGGGTGGGTAGCTTATACAGTGTGGATACACTGGACATAGTGATGACTCATGTCCTGAATGGGGTAGAACAGAACGGTGCAGATTTCATCATGCTACCCAGAAGAGCATGCAATTTCATATTAATAAATTGTTTATTTCTAGAATTTTTATTTAAGATTTGTGGGCCACAGCCAACCATAAGGAATTGAAACCATGGATAAGGATGACTACTTATACTAATCTCCGGTCTCCTCAGGAGACAACTAGCCAATTCTGCAACTGCTGCTGTGCTATGGATTGCCTGTTTTTTGATATTAATAAAATCCACAGACTAAAATGTAAGTCTACCCATAATTTCTATTTTAGAGATATCTAATGCATCAACTTTATGAATGAAGGCTGCCATCATTGCTGTAAAGTACAATTATCATTATATAATACCATTAATAGGTTGGTGCAATAGCCTAACCTCTATCCTTTTACAAACAAATGTCATCACAGAAGTAACTAGAAGAGATGATGATGCTTTCTTAAAGGATGAACCAACATCTCAAGTAATGAGAATCAACTTAGCAATTGAAGTGCACGTCCATGTTCTTTTTTTTTTTTTTTTGAAGATTTAAAGAAGTTTATTAGAAAGGTAGAAATACAGAAAATAGAAATACAGCTCCATACCAGACTGGCATGGAGAGGTGACTCGAAATGAATACACCCCACATCCATGTTCTTGAAGTAAACTCTGAAAATATATCTTATAAGTTTGCATAAAATAAGTAATAAGTAATACTTTATATATCTATACCATCATCATTAAGCAAGATTTACTGTATACACTCTATATACCGACACATCTTTTGACCATGAATCTTTACAATGAGATAAGTATCACCTCATTTAGAGATAGGAAATCTGAAGGTCAAAAAGGCCACTTAAGTGCCGGGCATGGTAGCGCACGCTTGTACTCCCAGCATTCTAGAGGCTGAGACAGAAGGACCGTGGTTTGAGGACATCCTCAGCTACTCAGTGAGGCCCTCTGCAACTATGTGAGACTCTGTTTCAAAATACAGAATAAAAAATAGGGCTGGGCATGTAGCTCAGAGATAGAATGCCCTGGGTTCCATCCCCAGTACTGCAAAAATAAATAAATAAATAAATAAAATAAAGGCCACTTAACTAACATATGACAGAACTGAAACTCAAACCCAGATTTTTCTACCTCTGATCACTACCTTATATCATCTAAGCCACATGAAAACTAATTAAATGACCAACAACAGTGGGTGGTTAGGTAATCACGTCATATTAACTTAATGAAATTCTATGCAACTATTAAAAATTATAAAGGGCCAGGCATGGTGGTGCACATCTGTAATACCAGTACTTGGGAAGCTGAGACAAGAGAGCTGCAGGTTCAAGGACAGCCTTAGAAAAGAAGTGAGACTCTCCAGCCTAGTGAAATTCTGCTTCAAAATAAAAAAGAAAAAGGGGTTGAGGGTACAGCTACAAGGTAGAATGCCCCTAGATTCAGTTCCCAGTATCACCATACACCCAAAAAAATATAAAGGTAGTCTTCCTGATAAGATCACTGTGGAATATTAATATCTTACTTCACTGAGGGCTTTCGATATATTATTTAATAATTTCCAAAGAATCATTTGAGATAAACATTTCTATTATCTCCATTTCAGAGATGAAAAAGCAGGCTTGATTACTGAGATTACTGCACTTGGAAAACAGCAGAGCTGGCAAAGAAAACCACTGGCACCAAACCCAATCTCATAAACATTACCCTGCACAATGCTGCCTAGTAGCTGCCTGACATAAAGTTGGTAGATGCCCTCCAATAAATAGAACTCCTTCCTTCTGAGCCTGCAGTACAGAAAACAAGAGACCACAGAAGAGCAGTGCCAATGACTAGCACTTGCACTAATGGTCTCTGCAATGGAACAAGCAATTTCCCATTTGACTCATAATACTGTTTATTTAAACTCAAGTAATTATTACTGACATTTTGTTGTTTTTATAAAATCTTTTTAATGGTAATAAATTGTGTTTCAACAAGACTCTTTATTTTCTTTACTAGTGAATGCTGAATTGTGTTTCCATTGTTATTAGTAATGAAATGGTTAAATCCTGAGGGTACACCCTGATGGTTATCTCACTCAACCATCAAAAGGGAGGAAAGAAAAATTCACAGTCAGTTACTCCCCTAGAACAGTGTGCATTAGAGCATCTGTCGACACACACACCCTCTTTACTATCATCCTCTGTTCGCCTCAGTCATAGCAAGCAGGCAGTGAATCTCCCCCAAGAGCCGATTTTAATACCGGTTTAGCGGCAAAGATTCAGAGAGGGGTGAGCAGCCCCTCTGGCCTCCAGGTAGGTCCAATGCCTTGATTTCTACCAAAGCTAAAAGATGGGAGCCTATATTTGGGAACTTTAAGGGAATGGTGGTGCCACACGTCAACAGCACGTTGGTTATGGGCAGTAGCAGTATATCAATGGGGAAGGGACGATACAGAATTTGGAAACTGTGGAGCTTCCAGTTCTCAGGCTGCCGCAGGGATTTAATCTCTCTGCCTTCTGAGCACTATTACTCATCTTAGTACCTAAATGATTCACTGGCACGAGTGTAGGAAGAAAGGCCTCATCGTGGTTTTACTGCCAGCAAAACTCAAATAATGCATGCCTCAAACCTGATTAACCATGCAAAATAGTGTTAATTCGCGCACTAAATGCCTACAGTTACAAGAGCCTACTTGCTATTTTGGAGCAATCAGGAATCATGATCAGTAAGATTTAACGCTTCAGAGTATTCTTTCTTTGGAAAGAAAAATAAGTCAGTTTGGACACAGGAGACTGACTACAAGCCCCGGCTCACACTGTTAGTCCTCTTTAGAGACTCGACTATGTCCTGGCTTCAAAGTGAATAAATGAAACTCGCCCTGCTAGGAACGATAGCAGGGGGTTAGGAAAATTGTGCAAGTGGATTGGTCCTACATTTCTGTCTTTTAAAGAAAGAAAACCTTTAATGTGTTGACTTTGAAATTTCCCTCAGATGAAGAACAGTGTCTTGTTTCTTAAAAACTGCCTGTTTTTGTCTAGTCTATTTAAAGAAAACCTCTTCGGTAGGTTATTTTAGATGTAGTATAATCTTTTAAAAATGTCTTTGAAAATCCACAATGTGACTAACAGTCTTATTTAAACCATGGAAGAGATACAATAGTCAACTCTAGTGAAAACATAAGTCGGTAAGAAAAAATTTCAGAAACTCAATGAAGTTTAGCAAAAAGCATGAAAACACGGTCACTGTTCCTATTCATTCTTTAAAATTCAGAAGTTGGCTGGTTAAAATGAGTAACCTAAAAATTATATACACAAATCGTGTCACAAGAAGAGATAACTCATCTTAGCAATAAACCTTAACCACTGTCTGTAGGGCCCTGTGCTAAGTAATATAAATGGACAATCTTCCTTCTGTCTTGTCCAAAAAATGATTTAATCTACAATAGTCATGTTTTTACTGATGAGAAGCCAAAATCCCTATGACAATCTTGAGATGACGCTAATAGGCTACAGTAAAAATGTCATTTAAAGCCTTCCGTTTAAAAGCAAGTGTTCATGGAAAACTCCAATATCAGTCTGCATGGGTGTTTTAAATAAGTAAGTTTTGGCCCGGTGCTCCCTCCACCCAAAATGGGGCGACTCCGAGACTAATCACTTAACAAGCTAGATGTAATCACACACAGCTTCCATTTACTAAACTGAGGATCAACAACATTTCTGTTAAGTTCCTATGGACAGAATTTTCTTAGTTTGCTCAGATGCCTTCTCTTACATATACTTGGGCAGGCTATAAATAAGTAAAACACTTGGTCTGGTTATTTCATGAGCTGAATGTTGCTGAATCTACAAATATGGACCAGAAAAAAGAGAGACTTGCTTATTACTTGGTAATAATCTTTTGCTGGCCCATTTCCTCACTTGGTTAAATATCCCAAAAGATGATTATTAAAACATCACACGTTAGTTGGGCATGGGGCCACGCGCCTATACTTGGGAAGCTAATACAGAAGGATTGCAAGTTAAGGAGTCTCAACATCACCGCAAGTCTCTCAGCAACCTATTTAAGACCCTGTTTCAAAACAAAACAAACAAAGGCTAGAATTGTAGCTCAGAGGTAGAATGAATGCCTTTGTGTTCAATCCCCGGTACCAAAATAAAAAGAAAGAAATCTTACCTTCAGGGATCTTCCAAATAAAACTGAAAATCTTAAGTATAAGAGAATGTTTAGCAATTAATGATATCTTATCTGCAGATAGGCTTAAGAAAAAAATCTAAATTGTCCAAAAGAACTTTAAAAATAAATAGGAAGTATGAAAAATATACTGTCATGTAATATTTATTAAGAATTTATCATGTGCTAGGCACTGTGCTATATGAATATGATTTATATGAGTTGTCTCACTTGTTTCTCAAAAGAATTTAGTGACTAAGAACTAATATTATTCCCCACTTTGCAGATTAAAAAAATAAGAGATAAAGTAACCTGCCTGCCCAAGGTGGTTACACAACAACTAATTGTTAGAGCCCCAGATTTGGACGCAGAAAATCCCATTTTATATCCTACATATTTAATAAAGGGTTAGAGAAAGCATAACAAAAATGAAATATCTACTATCATTTAAATTAACATATATATGTTTCTCCAATTCTTATTAGTTTAAAAGGTTACCTGTCTATATCCACTGACAACACTCCAAGATCCTAAAGTTTTCTAACTATCTCCAACATAAATATAATCTCTCATTACTGGCAGATAATTGTGCAGGAATAGCCTTGCTTTTTCTAAGTTTAAGAATAATCATAAATACCATTTATTGTAACACCAATTTTATTAAATTATTAATTATAATTGATATAACCTATGAGTTGTCCAAATTTTATTACAAACGAAGAAACTGAGGCACAGAAAATTTAAATAACTTGCTCAATGTCATGTGGTTACTGAGAAACAGAACTGGGATCTGAATCTAGCCAGTCAGTATTTCTGAGTCCTGCACCTGTTTTATTCTGCTTTTAAGTACGTTAACAAATTTACTCTTAAAAGTCAATGAACCTGTTATCTTGTCTCCTTTAACAGTTGTGCCTAAAACGTCACTCTGCGAACAGAAAGTATATTTTCACGTCTCTCCAAGGTAGATAATACAAATATAAAATCCTAAATAATTATTGCACCTCTTTCTTTAGTGTCTTTGTACTAAGGTTACTAATTACTCCAAAGTTTATGGGCTGGAAAATAAGATCTGAACTAACAGCTACTAACTCTATTTTCCTTAGAAGGGGCAAGAGAGATGTGTTTAGGAACCTTCTCTTCCTCCCTAAAAGAATCATAAAAACAGGAATTAACGCAGCTGAGAAAACAAAGGGTATTTACAACGGCACTTGGACACGACTAATTACTTTATTTCCATGACTTAATGCAGGAGTAGTAACAACATCAGGCAGGCCATTTCTCACCTGCACTCTACGTACTGGGAGACAGTCACAGCTATTGTAACTTGGTGCCTTCTTCAACCCGGTTCCCTAGCAACCCCAGGACCCTCAGGAGTGGGGTCCTGAGTGGAGAGCCAAGGCTTCAGGCAGGACTCCCTCTGGATACCTGCGCCTGGGCGTCCCTTCCCACCGCGGTTTCCAGGCAACCGCACGCGGGTCCTGAAGCAGCGATGCTTCCTAGTGGGTCACCTGTTTAAGTGTCCCCAGGGGAGGCTCAACAACTCCCGGGCGTGGGCTGGCCCGACTCCCGTCGGTAATACAGCCTCCCTGTACCCTATGTACCAGGCACTCTCACCTCCCATTCCCTAGTTGTCCGCCGTGGCTCCCATCTAATCACTTGGAACTTTGGGCCTCTTTGTTCAGAAAGATATCCTAGAAGTGTCCTCTCCTGGAGCAATAAAGTCAAACTATCACAACTACACAATCTATGCAGAATAGATTCCTGGGAAGCGTAGTTCTTTTGGCTAACGTGTAATGACTCTTTAAAGAAAAGGACTACAATTCCCAGAAATCTAAGCGCAGATAGTCCATCTTTAAAATACGTCCCAGCTGCTTGGAGTGTATTAGGTAGGAAGTTTCTGTTCCTCTTTGCTACCTAACTCCCTAAATTTTGTTGATTCGGCTGCACTTTGTAGTTTTGTAACTTTTGGAAAGATTTATTTTAACACGCTTTTTGCATTTGAAGTAATCAGAAAAATAACTACTTATATAAAGAGATATTCTGAATCGTTTTATTTTCTGTTTCAGATTTAAAAGAAAACCTATCCACAATCAGCAAATATGTCACTGGAGATGGTAACAGTCAGTAATAACACAGCCTTAATTCAACCAGGCTTCTCGCTGATGAATTTTGATGGGCAAGTTTTCTTCTTTGGCCAAAAAGGCTGGCCCAAGAGATCGTGTCCCACTGGAGTTTTTCATTTTGATGTAAAGCATAACCATCTAAAGCTGAAACCTGCCATTTTCTCTAAGGATTCCTGCTACCTTCCTCCTCTTCGCTACCCAGCCACATGCACATTCGAAGGCAACTCGGAGTCTGAAAAGCATCAATATATCATACATGGAGGGAAAACACCAAACAATGAACTTTCAGATAAGATTTATGTCATGTCCATTGTTTGCAAGAACAACAAGAAAGTTACTTTCCGCTGTACAGAGAAAGACTTGGTAGGAGATGTTCCTGAAGCCAGATATGGTCATTCCATTGATGTGGTATATAGTCGAGGAAAAAGTATGGGTGTTCTCTTTGGGGGACGGTCATACATGCCTTCTACCCAAAGAACCACAGAAAAATGGAACAGTGTAACAGACTGCCACCCCCATGTTTTCTTACTAGATTTTGAATTTGGATGTGCTACATCATACATTCTTCCTGAACTACAGGATGGGCTATCTTTTCATGTCTCTATTGCCAGAAATGATACCATTTATATTTTAGGAGGACATTCACTTGCCAATAACATCCGCCCCGCCAACCTGTACAGAATAAGGGTCGATCTCCCCTTGGGTAGCCCAGATGTGAAGTGCACAGTCTTGCCAGGAGGAATCTCTGTCTCCAGTGCCATCCTGACGCAAACTAACAATGATGAATTTGTTATTGTTGGTGGTTATCAGCTTGAAAATCAAAAAAGAATGGTGTGCAACACTGTCTCTTTAAGAGACAACAAAATAGAGATTCATGAGATGGAAACCCCAGATTGGACCCCAGATATTAAGCACAGCAAGATATGGTTTGGAAGTAACATGGGAAATGGAACTGTTTTCCTTGGCATACCAGGAGACAATAAACAGGCTGTTTCTGAAGCATTCTATTTTTACATGTTGAGATGCTCTGAAGATGATGTGAACGAAGATCAGAAAACATTCACAAACAGTCAGACATCAACAGAAGATCCAGGGGACTCCACCCCCTTTGAAGACTCAGAAGAATTTTGTTTCAGTGCAGAAGCAAATAGTTTTGATGGTGATGATGAATTTGACACCTATAATGAAGATGATGAAGAAGATGAGTCTGTGACAGGCTACTGGATAACATGCTGTGCTACCTGTGAAGTGGATATCAACACTTGGGTACCATTCTATTCAACAGAGCTCAACAAGCCTGCCATGATCTACTGTTCTCATGGAGATGGGCACTGGGTCCATGCCCAGTGCATGGATCTGGCAGAACGCACACTCATCCATCTGTCAGAAGGAAGCAACAAGTATTACTGCAATGAGCATGTGGAGATAGCAAGAGCACTCCAAACGCCCAAAAGAGTCCTACCCTTAAAGAAACCTCCAATGAAATCTGTCCGCAAAAAAGGTTCTGGGAAGGTCTTGACTCCTGCCAAGAAATCCTTTCTTAGAAGGCTGTTTGATTAGTTTTGCAAAAACCTTTCAGATTCAATTACATTTTTAAAACATGTTTTTAAAATCAAAACAATAATAAAAATCATATTTAAAGCTTAATTGAAAATGCCTGTTTTAGTTATGTGGGTTGAGTGATAATATTTAACACAATGCTAATACAGTCACTCTACAGCCTATATATATTGTATTTTGATAAAATATATCTTAAATGAATTTTTGTAATTTTTTTCATTCAAGAAATCTTAAACACAAAAGCTGTAATAATAATCATGATATGTTGTCAGGTGTGTTGGCCCATGCCTGGATCTCAGTATTTTAGAGGCTGAGGCAGGAGAATCACAGATTTAAAGCCAGCGTGCATTAACTTAGCTAGATTTTGTTTCAAAATAAAAAAATAAAAGGAGCTTGAAGGCCTAGCTCAAAGGTAGGCCCTGGGTTCATTCCTCAGTACCAAAAAATGTAGATTATGTTTATATCCCTGTGTCATTTTTATAACAACCTACAGAGAAGTTAAGACAAATATAGCAAATAAAGAAACTAATACCCAAAGGGAATCATTATTTATGTAATATAGCAGCTTGTTAGTCAAAAATTAAAATCAAGATCAATTCTACCCCACAGTAGTGCTCTTCATACAGTGTGTGTGTGTGTGTGTGTGTGTGTGTGTGTGTGTGTGTGTGTTACTAGGGATTGAACTCAGAGGCATTCTACATTTGAGCTACAGCCCCAGCTCAATATTTTTTATTTGGAAACAGGGTCTCACTAGGTTGATGAGTCTCACTATTTTCTGAGGTTGTCCTTTAACCTGCAGTCCTACTGTCTCAGCCTCCCAAGCGCAGGAATTACAGACATTCACCACCACACTGTCTTCATTTGGGGGGGGGGAGTCTGGGGATGGAATCCAGGGGCATTTGATCTCCGAGCCACACCCCCTGCCCTATTTTTATTCTCTATTTTGAAACAGGGTCTCACTAAGTTGCAGAGGGCCTCACTAAGTAGCTGAGGCTGTCCGCGAGCCGAATTCTCCGGTCTCAGCCTCCCAAATGCTGGGATTACAAGCGTGCACCCCCCGGCTTAACTGTCTTCATTTTAAGAAGCCCCTTGTGCTGGTGTGGTGGAGCTCACCTGTAATCCCAGTACTTGAGAGGCTGATAGAAAGGGTGAGAAGTTCTAAACCAGCCTAGGCAAAATAGCAAATAGTCTCAGCAACCGAAGGAGCCTTTATTTCAAAACGAAACTAAAATGTGCTTGGAGTGTGTCTCAAAGGTAGAACATCCCTGGGTTCAATTCCTAGTACCACAAAAAAAAAAAAAACCTTTGAATTACAGTCATGAACAGAACAACTTATGTCCATATATAGTCTCCACTAACATGAAGAAAGAAATAAAGAATATATCTCATGTTTGATTCATTTTCTTGAACATTTTGCAGCCACTTTCTTCAAAGACTGCCGCAATTATATGATACCCTGGTGATGTGTCAAAGCCAATACCTGCATCAATTATTTGAGGTAATTTTCACAAATAAACTGAAACCCACTGCTATTTAGCATCCTGGCATAAAGGAGATAAATAAGAATACCTGAAAAATGATCACCAAATAAACCTCATGGGGGAAGAACAATACTGATTATTTCCCAAAATAATAAAGTTTTTTAAAAATGCCTTGACGTTCGCAGGCAGCAGATTGTACAGAGAGAAATAGAAATTTGTGAGTGTGTTTCAACACATGAAGTTTGCCATCGGTGACTACTGTAAAATCAATGAACTTGCCAATGTTCGATGAGACATTCTTTATCTAGGTCGTTAAAAGTTCTGTTAACTATGAGGCTTCAAGACATCAGTTGATAATTAGGTGGGTTTAGAAACCAGTCTCTTCCCTCCTGGAGTATTTTTCTAGAAAACATTTCACTTATCCTAAGTACTTCAGCCAGCCATGGTCTCTCATTCACCTTTCTTCACCTGGAGTCCACCGTGTTTAAGGTGGTATTAGCGGCTTTAAGGGAAACATTGCCACTTGAAGTCAGAACAAAGTGAGAGCAAGCTAGCACGGTGGGGTTTTGTCTATGGGTCACAATTCTTTCTTTTTTTTATTTTGTATTGGTGCATTATATTCAAACATCATATTGGGGTAAAAAACTTGTGTGTACAAACATGTACACATCGCTGATTTAACCCCTACCCAATTCTCACCCCATTCCCTCCCCGTCCCTCCTTCCCTAGCTTGGTTTAGTGATTGACTTCGATATGTTTAAGTATATGGGTCACAATTCTAAAGTGAAGTCTGGAAATTATTTTCATGGAGTAGCAAGAAATAAGCATATGGACTCCCACCATGATCATTTTAAAGGATGTAGCAGAGTTCACTGTGTTAGGGGAAGGGAAAGGAGAATGAAAGCAGTATATTAGTCCAATATGCCTGAAAAATCTGAGGTCTGTAACATTTACAGAACTGAAAGGTCAGTCTAGCTGACGTGACAACTAGAGGGTGCAGAGGTCTCAGCCCGGAGGGTAGACAGGACCCAGGACCCCCAAATATCCAAGAGGAAAATAAAATCTTATCCAGCTCCAGTTATATCAGAGAGCAGTCGTAGGATCGAATAGGTTTTGTGAATCAAAATAATATCTGAAAATAAAATTGTTATTTAGATTCAAAAAGTCATTTCATTCCTTTCTCACAATAAAACACGTTCAGAAACTCTGGGTAAATTTTATTTTGAAAAGATTTTTCATGCTATTCCCAAAGTTTTTCAGTATTAAACATGGTAACTAACAACAAATTCCAAGTGATATATATAAAATCTAGACCAGACATCATTAAGGACTACCTCAAAATATTTCAGGTAAACTGAAAAAAGGAAGGCTAGTGACCACAAACTATTGTTAGAAAGTTGCTCCATAGCCAGGTGTGGTGGCGCATGCTTGTAATCCCCGCGCTTGGGAGGTGGAGACAGGAGGATCACGCAGGTTCGATGCCAGTCTCACTGGCTTTAGAGACCCTGTTTCCAAATAAAAATATAAAAATAGGTCTGAGAGTGTAAACCGGAATTAGAAGGGCTTCCAGGAACCCCAGTACCACAAAGAAAGAAAGAAAGAAAGAAAGAAAGAAAGAAAGAAAGAAAGAAAGAAAGAAAGAAAGAAAGAAAAGATGCTCCATAAATTTAGAAGATATCATTGAAAGTATGTGATCTCATCCTGTATTGAAAGTCACACTGTGAGATCAGTCAGGGATGATGATTAATAGGAAATTATTTCCCTTTTGGTAGACCACAGAGTAACAAAACAAAGTACATGAGGTTTAGTGAAAAGATATGAATGCTCCATGTTGACTCCTCTCCTGGATTTTCTCTCAGCTCACTATTTTCCTCACATTTTGTGCTCAGTCCCCAAACGTGCTGACTGAGAACACTGCGAGTGAGCATCCCTGGCTATTGCAGACCCCAGAGCCTTTGAACAATCTGTTATTACTCTAGTCCACCTGGCCCATTTGGATCCATTCTCTATATCCCAGGTTAGATGCCTCTTCCTCCTCCAGGAAGTCTCCTCTGAACCCCACTGCCCCTTAGAAAGCTATAATGCCTGCAAATTATAAGTTGTATTCTCAGAAGTGCAAGGAATAAAGCTTTCTGTTCACATTATATCACACATCCTTTTACTGCATGTTGAGAAGACAATTTCTTTTCTTTTTGTGGTACTGGGGAGATGGAACCCAGGGGCATTCTAACTAGAAACAAAACTGCATGCTCTGTATGCACATTGCGACTGCCCTCGTTACCATTCACTTAAACAAAGTAGTTCCTGCCTCCACCAGTCCTCCTCTAATCTTCTGACTGTGCTGGGAACACAGCAGCCATTCAGAAATAAGTCTCATATTTCATTGATGAAAACTCAAGTGGTTTCTTGTTTTCTTTGGGGAAAAACCCAAATGCGCCAATATGGCATGACATGATTCTCTACACCCATCCTCCTCTTCTCCACATCCCCTTTGTTCTTGACTCTATCAATGCTAAACACCTTTCAACTGGGAAAATCCTTCCTCCTGGTGAATAATTATCATCCTTCAGGATATAAATCAATTTCGATGTTTTTTGTAAAGTCTTCAGCCCAAACAAAGTGGAACACTCAGTTTTCTGTCCGAGCCACCTCTTTTATAACGCCTATTAACTTATATAGAACTTATTTATAATGCCTGCCTTTTCTATTGGGCAGTGAGGTCTTCAGGAATAATTTCCTCTTTAACTTTATGCCCTTAACAGAAAGCACTGTTTCTGACACATTATAGTTGCTTAATAAATGTCCATTGAATTGAGTCAGATTCATTATATAGAGACTTATATGAACTCACTTCTGCAGTTGTTGGTTTTCTTTTACTATTCAGGTTCTTTTTTTACACCTTTATTAGTGCATTGTAATTATACATCATAATGAGTTTCAGAGTGATAGAAACATACAGGCACATAGCACTATATTCTTTTAAAATAATGCGTGTGTATACTTTAGCTATAAAGATCTCCTGTATCTATGGCTCAGTTCCTTTCAGTGTATCTATTAGTAAGCATTTATGAAAATTCCAAGATTCACATTAAATATTATAGGACCTGAAAAAGAAAGCTAAATCAGTAGTCCCATTTTAGGAAACTCAGGGTCTTAAATAGGAGTCATGGGCACAACAGAGATATAGAAAATGAATCAGTGCACCTGAAACAATTGCATAGCTTATATAGTGCAGGCTCTCTGTGCAATCACAACTCTTTTTTAAAATCATATATATATATATATGATTTACATATATACATATATACATATATTTACATAAAATCATATATATATATATGATTTACATATATATGATTTACATATATATATACATATATATATATATGTAAAATTACGAAGTTTTTGCAGAGCATGGTGGCACCCACCTATAATTCCAGCACTTGGGAGGCTGAGACAGAAGGATCATAGGTTCAAAAACAGCCTCAGCAATGTAGTGAGACTCTCAGCAACCTAGCAAGACCATTTTTACACAAAATAAAATAGGGCTGAGGGTACACCTTGGAAGTAGAATTCCCCTGGGTTCAATCCCCTGCATGGAAGGAACAAAAAGAGAAAGGGAGGAAGAAAGGAAGGGAGGAAGGAAGGGAAAAAGGAAAGAAGGAAAGAAAGAAGGGAGGAAGGAAGGGAAAAAGGAAGGAAGGAAGGAAGGAAGGAAGGAGAAAAAATTGGCCAAAATATATCTCAGTTTTCTTTATTATATTGGCCTCCACAGAAGAGATGCTATGACTCAGACCATGGAAAGTATAGACTAGACTAATTGGCGTGTCATGCAGAGTGTATAGTTATACTAACTCAAAATAGGACTGGTTTGCGGGTATGCAGAAGATGGAAATCATTGCTTTTGAACCATAAACAAGTACAAACTTCTTAAAGACAAAGATGAAAAGATAGCAATGTGAGACTGGATATTTATTTAAACCTTGATCTGATCTCAGTATAAAAATACACAAGTGCTGGGCATGGTGGCGTATGCTTATAATCCCCGCCCTTGGGAGGCGGAGACAGGAGGATCCCGCAGGTTTGAAGCCAGCCTCTCTGGTTTAAGAGACCCTGTTTCCAAATAAAAAAGTATAAAAATGGGTCTGGGAGTGTAACCCGGAGGTAGAAGGGTTTCCAGGAACCCCAGTATCACCAAGAAAGGAAGGAAGGAAGGAAGGAAGGAAGAAAGAAAGAAAGAAAGAAAGAAAGAAAGAAAGAAAGAAAGAAAGAAAGAAAGAAACACATAAGTCTTGCTGGGTGTGGTGGCGTATGTTTGTAATCCCCGAGCTTGGGAGGCAGAGACAGGAGGATCACGCCGGTTCAAAGCCAGCTTCACTGGCTTAAGAAACCCTGTTTCCAAACTAAAAATACAAAATAGGTCTGGGAGTGTAGCCCAGAGAAGGGTTTCCAGGAACCCCAGTACCACCAAAAATAATAATAATAATAATACACAAGTCTTGACCTCCAAGTAAGTCGGGATGTGTTTTTACAAGGCAGAAAAATAGTATACTTATAAGGAGAAAAAATGAAGATTTTCTAAAGGCCAGAAGGGAGAAAAAGAAAATTTCCACGAGAAAGACAGAAAAGACATTGGGAAAGAAATGCTGAGTTCCTGAAAGACGAGGCTGTCGCAGGCTGCAGAACCTCCCTTCATCTCTTCCTGGCTCGGGTTGGACACTGCCGTTGGAGGCAGTGAGGCTTATGAACTTCTAGGCAACATATCATTGAAGTAAAAGAAATGCTTAAAATCATTACCACATCATTTACATGAGTGTGCATAACCCCTCCCAGACTTGGAAGAAATCCCTTGCACTTAAGACCTTCCCACAGCACTCCACTTGTGCCCCACTCCCAGGGGTGCAGACTGCTATGCGCCCACCCCCAATTCTTCAATGGCTTCCCCTACACCTAGAAGAAGCTTATCCGGTCCTGCATGACAAGGCTCTGCCCAGTTCTTTAGTCATGCATCTCTGCCCTCTGTCTACTCCTGCTCACAGATCTGCCTTACATTCCTAAACACTTCTGATTTCCTGGTGGGCTCTGCTGGCTCCAGGTGGATCACCCCAGGTGACTCACCTAACCTCATCCCACTCCTTCTCTGTCTCCACTTAAATGGTCCCTCCTCCCGGGTGCTTTCTTGGACTCCCCTGTTTACATTTTATTGGGCTTCACATTGCACCTTTGTGTGTGTGTGTGTGTGTGTGTGTGTGTGTGTGTGTGTTACTGAGGATGGAACCCAGAGGCATTCTACCTCCAAGCTACACCTCCAGCCCTGTATTTTGAAACAGGGTCTCACTGAGTTGCAAAGGGCATCACTAAGTAGTAGCTGAGGCTGTCTGAGAACCTCAGTCCTCCTGTCTCAGCCTCCCAAATGCTGGGATTACAAGTGTGCACCACCACGCCCGGCTCCACACTGTACCGCTTTTACTCTGACTGCATCGCTTGCCTTCTCTTCATGGCACCGACTGAAGTGGGTCGCCAAGGACTCATTAGCCTTATTGCTGATCTGATGTCCGGCTTACCATGGCTCTTTGTGAGCCCAGCTGCCTGTGCTGGCCACCACTGTACCTCCAATGGCCTCCCTTTGAAGCCCACACCGCCTGCTCAGAGAGGGCCTCCTGTAAATATCTGCTTGCAATAGAGGCTGAAGTAGTAAGAAAAGGTGGGAGGGATGCAGACCTTAGTTAAAGCTTAAAAGGTAAGGAGATGCCACATTCTTAAAGGCAGGTGTAATATTCAAATGTACAAAAAGCCGGGTCCCAAAGGTCCCCAGCTCTACCACGAGTTGACTTGTTACTTGTTAAATTGTGGAGTGATCCTGGCTTCTTGGAGTTTGGGGTGGGGAAGTATGGGGGCACTGGGTCTTGAGTCACAGGCTATTTACCAATGAGTACAGACATATTTCAATTTGTGTGTGTGTGTGTGTGTGTGTGTGTGTGTGTGTGTGTGTGTGGTACTGGAGATGGAACCCAGGGGCATTCTACCTCCAAGCAACACCCCCAGCCCGATTTTGTATTCTTTATTTTGAAACAGGGTCTCATTGATTTGCAAAGGGCCTCACGAAGTAGTAGCCGAGCCTGCCCACGAACCCGTGATCCTCCTGTCTCAGCCTCCCAAATGCTGGGATTACAAGCGTGCACCACCACGCCCTGATCATATGTCAATATTTTTAAGAGTGAGATTGAAAGGGAGCATGGAAGCCTCTAGAAAAGTGCTTACCACACTGGAAAAAAAAAAAAGCTAGTAAATGATAGCTACTGTTGTTGTTATTGCTGCTGTTGTTGCTGCATTGTTGTTGCTGCTGTGTTGTTGCTGTTGTTGTTGTTGTTGTTAAACACAAAAGAACCTGGTTCTAGTCAGTTTTGCCCCATCATCTGAGGGGCCCTGGATAAGTCAATAACCAAAAATTTTGACCAAAGTTTTAGATTTCATTTTATTTTGTTTTGTTCTGTGATACTGGGAATTGAACCCAGAAACATTCTACCTCCAAGCTAGACCCACAACCCTTTTTTATTTTTATGCTTTTATTGGTGCGTTGTAATTATAGGCCATACCGAGGCAGACAGTTATAGAAATGCAATGCACACAACACTGCTGCATTTCCCTCCACATCCCGCTCTTTCCTCCCTTTCCCTTACCAGTCTCACTGAGATTGGTAAATATAGTTTCATATATGTGCATATTTTTGTTTGAAACAGGGTCTGACTAGGTTACTAAAAGCCTCGCTACATTGCTGTGGCTATCCTTGAAACTGCAATCCTCCCAAGTACTGGGATTACAGGCCTGTGCTACCTCTCCAGGCCTGACTACAGTTTTGAGCACATACGAATTTCCTGGAAAAGTATATATTTTTTTTATCAAACTCTCAAAGGAGTTTAAAAATAATAAAGCAGAAGGTCTACTACTTACCTTAAGGATCCAGAGACAAATTGTCTCATCCTACAGTAGGATAAATTATACCTTTTATTACTATGCTATTTTATTTCAAAAAATTATCAAATTTATTTTCTATATCCCTCAAGGATAAATTTGCTGATTTTTAAGTGCTAAACTCGATGGCATTGAAATGTAATAATATAATAATACTGTAAATCACAATACCCACTCTTTTCAAAACTTTAGCTTTTATTTCAAATGTTTAAACACAAAATTGTTACCAGTAAAAATAATATTAATAACTGTAAATATTAAAATATAAAAATACACATTGAAACTCATTTTTTTTTGGTGGTACTGGCGTGGAACCCAGGGGCTTTCTACCTCTGGGCTATACTCCCAGACCTATTTTATACTCTATTTGGAAACAGGGTCTCACTAAGTTACAGAGAGCCTCATTCAGTAGCTGAGGCTGGCTTCGAACCTGTGCGATCCTCCTGTCTCAGCCTCCCAGGCATGGGGATTACAAGCGTGTGCCACCACGACCAGCAAAACTCATATTTTTTTAATTTGAAAATATTTAACATGGGAACATAGGTCCTCTGCATCAAGTAAATCAACTGCATTCTGGCACCTGTACTTTCACTAAAGGAGAAATCAGAAAGCTTATGGAAGCTCTTAAATAAAACATATGAATATTTGTAAGAAAAATAAAGTAAAACGCAATTCCACAAAAAGAAAAATCTCACCAAAAAATTCATTGTGAGGCATATTTATGCAGACTGTTCAATGGGAGAAAAGCAAAATGGGCACAAAGTATCTACACTAACTTAAAATTCTTAACAAGCAAAACATAGGTGATTTGTCATATAATTCTGAAGACACACACATCTGCAATAAAAAGATGCTTGCATCCACATTATAACTTATTCCCCCAACCACCACAAGTACCTACAACAAATCCTCTGCCTCTTAGCTGTATGGAATTTGAATTCTGGTCAATGTAATATAAAATGCACATTCTCGACCAAAACTACCTTTATCTTCATCTCTATTTTGTGAAGACAAATTGAGTAAAAACTAATTTCCAGTTCACCTGGAAGAAACAGATATCTCTCCTTCCTGCTCTGGAGTCCAGGTGCATGTTTATTAGTCCCAAAGCACTTCTTAACCTCACACCAACCGTTCATCAGTTTTCATTAGCCCTGATCTCCGCTCCCTGCAGCACAGATCAGTGGGTTGGTGGGACAACTTGTAAAAGCAGGTTTCCAGGGAGAAAAACGTATTGCACTTCAGAAGCCTCGGTCTATACTTCAAAGAAAGAAAGAAAGTGTTCCATTCAGTGTGGTGGATTCCCCTGGAGTACGTGACTCCATTTGCAGTGAGTATTGTTAAAAATAAAACTTGAGTATAAAACCAGGTCTAGGATACTGTGACCTCCACAATGAAGGCAAAAAAAAAAAAAAAAAAAAAAAAAAATCACCATGGGCAGCATTTCTCCATATTGAAATTTCTGAAGCCAGATGTTCCTGGGGTTTATCAGAAGGTGATCTGATTAAGGGATTGTTGAGAAGGTTGTGCTATAAATCATGCTTGTAGCTGCATGTTTTTGAAATTGTAGATGCTAGAAAAGGGGGGTTTAATATTGGAAAGTATTTATAGTGCCACCAATTGAGTCACCGAATGGAAAAGAAGGAAAAATATACAAGCCAGTACCATTATGCTTCGGGGAGCAGGATGATTATGTGAATTTGCCTGTTTAGAAGTGCAGACATGCTGGAAGGATTAGACAGAATGAAAGGAAGGGGTGGCTTAGAAGCCCATTCGTTTCCAAAATGAAAACGAGTTATTTTTTTAAAGTAATAGTAAAATATGTATGTGTTTTGACAACAAAATTATGAACCTTAGATAGCCTATAAAAAGCAAGAAAAACTGTTGTATTTTTTAATGAAAAATACTGAGTTCAGTCCCCGCAAAAGCACCAAATGCATACCATTTAGGATAATGTCACTGATGCGTGTTTGACAACTAAATTACAAAGCTCTTTGATATACTGTGTATGAAGAGTGGCAATTATGGCCAATAAAATCAAAGAAAGAAAAAACTAATTAACATTAACATGTCATTATGACTCACTAGTATATAAAATCCCATGCCTGCTCTAAATTGCTAGCAACTGGCAAATCCCAACTTCCTAAGGATGCAGACAATAGTTTACAAATAACTGGAGCCACCAGAGCTTTTGTGGCCTCTTTAGAGGTTTAGCCTTGCTTTCTTATCAAAAAGCTCAAAAAATACAAGTGATTTAAGAACTTACCCAACCCTGCCCCCAAGAGATATCATCTCAAGGTTATAAACTCTATGATTCGCTATAGATCCTAAATCACTTCTGATACTGTTTTCAAACAGAGTTACTAAGTTTGAGGTATAAAGAACATGAAATTTGGAGATAAAAGGCCTGGGTTCAACTCCAAATCAAGTATTTATTGTCCCTGTAACTCTGAGCAAATCATTTGGCCTTCTGTCAAGTAGGGATAACCACAATACCCACCCCCAGGAAGCTGTCATGAGGCAAAATAAGGCAAAGGGAGTGTGGAAAATCCTGAGTGGTGAAAAATTAAAAATAAACAATATATAAATGTTAACACTTCCACTATATTATGTGTAGCCTCCATCTAAATTTAACAAGTACAGCATTATCTTGCTACTAAAATCTGAATACACTGAAAGTAAACTGATCATAATAGAAAGAAGAACATTTCTGCAGAGGGGAGGACTCTATGAAACCTGGATTTGATCAAATTGACCCAAGTTTCATATAGAGAAAATATGGAGGATATTTTCAGGAAGAACGTTAAGTCTGTATTTAGACAGTGACAAAAATCTGCATTTTTAAAAGTCTCTGTGACCTTGAGATTGTATGAAAAATCATTTTAGAGACTCTAAATTACATGAAATTAAAAAGTAAAAATGAACAAAGTATACATGTATTATCCAAAGATTTAACAGTTATCTCCAGCTAACAGGTATATTCTCTAACCTCCTTATTGAAAAATTCATGACAGTAGATAACCTCCTAAACTCTGAAGGTGAAAACAGAGATATGATTTGAACCTACAAAAAGTCCTTATTTTCCAAAACTTTTCTTGATGTGAGTTATTTCTGCATACATGGACCAAAAGAGAAAAGGCGTTGCAAGAACTTTACGAAGGTCATCATGATGGACAAATGGAAGTTATTGTTAGAGAAATCTGAAAAGCTCTTTTCAATCTTACAGAATAATTTAAGATATTTGAAATTTATAAAATAAAGAAACCAAGAATATAAAATAGAAAAAAAGCTTATCCTATCTCAATACAAAATATAATAAAATCAAGGGCAAGATAAAAGCACTCCGCAAGACAAATTCCTTTGCTAGCCTCCCTGGCTGTTCTTTGACAAGCCTGGCTTTGATTTTTATGACACTCAGTTGCACACACACACACACACACACATATCTTTATTCATCTCTGGTCCCCTGCCATTTCTCCTGTTCTGAGTTATTGACCTTTCAAATAACTGATTTCTCCTGTTGCTTTTCTGAACTCCTGAAATGGCGCAGACAATCAGCTCATCAGTTACCCATTTCTGACATGGTTACAGCCTCGGTGGCCTCTCACTCCAACCTCCCACCTCTCACGTGGTGAAGCCCTGCACACCGCAGTGAAGGGTGCTAGGAGAAGACCCAATTGCAACCCAGAGGAAAACTCATCGTAAACACCAACTCATACGTGGTTGCCCTTAAAACTCCATTGAATCTTGGCTTTCCAGAGAGGCTTCTATGCCTAATGGGTCACCTGGGGTTGCCTTAGAGCTCACAGTAAACCCTGAGTTTTTTAATGCATTATGAGCATTCATAAACTTCTGGAGGTATTTGGACGTATACAACCAGTGATGTTTCAGGACATCCTCCATCTCATAGCACTTGGACTGCCTGGCATTCATTTTTCGGAAGCGCCTGAACAATTTGTTACCAGATTCATTCCCCTCGCTTGCCCAGGCCCCAATAGAACCATCCCTCTCAATAATTTCAGGGACATGTGCCAAAGTTTTGTGAAAATAGTTGGTGATTTTGCCCTCATATCTATACTTAAACTTGGTAGAGAGGAGCTCAGCAAAACGCTGTGAGTTGAAACTGTACTGGCAGAGGGACTCTGGACACTCTTTAGCCGGGCAGGATGAGCGCCACACAGGTTTCATCTTCAGGTAAAGGTCCATCAGCTCCCTGAGAGCTTTGTGCCTCTCTTCGGAAGGAATTAATTCACAGACTGCCTCGACGGTCTCTTTAGTCATAAGCTTCCTGGCGAAGTTGCCATTCATCCTCATGATGGGCTTCAAGTTCATCTTCTTCCGGAGATGCTTGTCCAGGGTGGCCTGCCATCTTTTTCTTTCCTCTTTGGAGGCATTAGGGTGTTTATACACCTCTCCTATCTCAAGCTGAAAAATCTTGTAGAACTCAGCCGCATTGCCAATGTCACAGTGGAGTGCATCTATGGAAGGGACTGTCTCGATGAAAGGTTTGGCAGAGACACCCTTCACACGATCCCGCAGTTCCTCCACTGACTCGTGGTAGGGGTTGGAACGCCAGACCTCGTAGCGCTCCAGGTTCTCTGCATGGCTTCTGGTTATGGAGTGGAAGACGAGGTTTTGAGAGGCTTCTAGGCGGGTGGCATCGCACAGGGTACAAATGTACACTGAGCCAGAAGCCTCGAGGCCCTCCACTTCCCGGACAAGTTTTTCATCATATCCAGTTCCCCTGAAGATGAACTTGAACATCCTGAGGATGCCTCCCATCTCAAGCATTAACTCACTACTCTTCATGGCCTCTCTCTCAGCAATGAGAGGGCTCAGGATGGCAGTCAAGGTCTCGTGGTCAGACTCATCTGCCAGCATTAGGCACAGCGGCTTGCAGCACAGTTCAGAGTTGGGCTTGGCTTCCTCAAACACTTTAATGTTCTGTGATCCACAGGCTATGGTAATTTTCATGACTGTGAAGGAAAAACGAACTGCCTTTTCTGGAACAGCTGGCCCGCTCCCGTGCTTCTCACTCACGTCTCCCATCCCATCACAAGACTCCTTCACCACGACAGTGAAGGGACCAGGCAGGTAGTCGTCAAGGTCTTGGGATCTCATGCCTTCCAGGATGTCTTCTTCCATGTCCATCAAAGCAGACACTAACGCCGCATCATAGCGGAACCGCTTTGCAATGGTGTCCACTGGATAATCGTCCACAGAGGAGGAAAGTCCAGACAGCCCATCGATAATGCCGACGCCGGTGCTGGAGGACACATTCTTAAGCGGCGGCTGCCATTCAAAGGGGTAGTAGCCTGGCAGAAGGACCTTCTCGGCATTCCGAAGGGCATGCAAAGGCTGAAAGATCTGCCTCCCTGTGATGGCTTTCACGGTTCTGTACATCTTGTGGTACTGGCTGCAACTGAGGAAGGTATTGACACGGATGGCCAAGCAGACAGCTGGCTGCAGGTCGGAGCCCCGTCCCTGCATGAGGGCCTCCAGCTCGTCGGCTTGCCGGTGCTCATTCCTGGCCCTCAGTGCCAGCAGGAACAAAGTCAGGCACACGGACTTCACGTCTCCACCTTCCTCTTTGTCAGCAAAAGCCTTGACCTGTAGCTTGAGCTCCCTTAGCCGGTGCTTCTGAGCTCTCCTGGTGAGTGAGAGAAGATGCTGGCGGGGCCGGCCCCCTTTATTAATATGCACCAAAGTCTCTTTTGTTTCCTTGTGGCTTGAGACATGGTGGTTGTATTTTTCCAGGCTGACCTCTTCATTGCATTCTTTTGCCGGACATTTCACCAACAGGGAATTTAAGATGCTCAGAAAGGACTTGACTGGAGTCTCCAGGTCTGTTGGAAAGCATGGGTATCGGCAAGAGGGGCAGTAGCTGCCCATGACTTTGAGGCATCTGAGAATGCAGATCCTGCAAAATACATGCTTACAGCTGGTCTCCACAGGATCAGCCAGAATGTGCTTGCAAATCTGGCAGGAGATAGATTTTACAAAATGTGCCGGGAAGTCCACAGCCAGGAGCTTGGTACTGAGATGGATCATGCTGCAGTTGGTGATCTTCTCCATGACTTCCTTACTGCTGATCCTTGCCTGAACTCTTCTCTTGCGCTGACGGGCCTGTCTTGATCGGTCAAGCACCGTTTTGAGTTTTCTGCTGAGCTGCACATCGGATGGATGTCTCTTCCTCTTGAGGCCTCGACGGGCAGCGTGGCAGATGTCACAGGATGGCGTGTGTGGATGCCACTCTATGACTGCGTTCCTTGGGAAGTAAGCCTCACACGGGACACCGCTAAACTTCCTGTACATGATGCTCCAGCAGTTTCTGCAGAACTCGGTGGGGTGGATAGAGTCAACATCTGCCCTCACGTCAATCCGGAAAACCCTGGCAATGAGGTCTGGCCAGGAAGTGGCTCTCTTTTCCTTCTTCCGTAAAAGGCCTTGGGTTTTAGCATCCACAGGCCCATGGACTGGGTACCTCCTGTTGTGCTCATCCATTTTTAAAAAACTCCCACAGATACGGCAGAAGCGTCGAAGGTTGGCTTGGTGGATGGCTTTCTCCCTTGCTTTTCCATCACCACAGGATTTCTTTGAAAACTTAGGATGGACTCTCACTGCTGGTTGAATCGGGACTGGCTTCTGACCACCAGGCTTGTCCAGGACTGCTGGAGACTGCTCAAGAGAGGGCTTCTCCTCAGAGGAGTCCTTCTTTTCCGTTTGAGCTTCTTCAGGCGCCTTTTCAAAGGATCTCACCCTGAACAGCTTGAATTTCCACTCCGAAAACTTACGGTGTGGGTGTTGAATTTCATCAGGAGCAGAACTGAGTCCCAGGGTGGGTGGCAAGGAGACAGCCATGCTGGCGGAAGTGCCTGGGGACAGTGAAAACAATTCAGGTTAGGAAAAATGTCCATGTTTCACTGATGTGTCTTGGAAGTGAAAAAAAATCAATACATTCAAGTATTCATTCATTCTTTCTTTCTGCTCTCGTGTTCTCTCTCTCTCTCTCTCTCTCTCTCTCTCTCTCTCTGCAGTCCTTGTACTGAACACAGAGGCATTTTATCTCTGAGCTACACCCTCAGCTCTATTTCTTATACTTTTATTTTTGAAACAAGGTCTCACGAAGTTGCAGAGGGCCTTACTAAGTAGCTGAGACTGCCCACGAACATGCGAACATGCGATCCTCCTGTTTTGCCTCCCACATACTGGGATTACAAGCATGCACCACCATGCCTAACCCAAATTTTTTTTATTACATGTCCTATTTTTATATATTATGTTAGATGCTGATCATAGAGCAAAGAATCATTCCCTGTTCTCAAAGTACATAAGGACATTTATACTGTGTGTATGTGAGTGTGTTCGTGTTTTTGTGTGTGTGTGTGTGTGTGTGTGTGTGTGTGTATGGTTTTAAATGCTGTATATATGTCTATTTTAATTTCTTTTTTGCAAAAACCTGAAGGTCTTTGACAATAAAATCTTTGAGTGATTCATCTTTGCCTTCCAAAAGTTCCTAGTAAACATTCGGTGTTCAATAGTTATGTGTCAGTGAATGCAAAGATAAACTGGCTACTAATACCCAAGAAAAGCAATATTTTCCACATTGTATTAACCTCATTGCACTAGCTGGACAATATATTTCTAGCTTTTTAAAGCAGTCTTCTGGGAGATTGGTTGTTTATTTCTTCCAAAAGGGTCATAAAGGGATGATAAAACTACAAACCCAAAGCAACTAATTACTCACTACTTGAAAGGATGAAGTGAATTTTAAGCTTTATGGATGCAAACTAATAATAAGTATCATGGATATTAATTATGCTTACAATTTTAATTAGTGAGTGTTTCTGTAAATTATAAGGCTGCATGTATATTAGAAACAAAAACCACAGAGTTCTTTAAACCTGCAACAAACCATAGCGTCCACATACTAAGATGCTGAAGGACTTTTAAGATGAAAAATTCAAGTAATTTCAGCTAAAACCCACACAGGTCATCCCAAAAGTTTTTGCTGGTCAATGGTCATTAGCACTACAGTTTGTAATAAGGAGAAATGGGAGGAATGTTTTTCTTCTCATGAACAAATTACATATGCCAGGAAATCCTACCAATCTGGGTTGTTATATAGGCATCAGAAGGGATATATTAAAAAGTCTAACAATGCCATCGAAGTATTCTCTAGGCCAAAGTAGACTAGTCTCCAAATCCAACCAACCTTCCTTCCTTCCTTCCTTCTTCCCTTCCTCTTTCTTCCTTTTTCCTTCCTTCCTTTTGTACCAGGGATTAAATCTCAGGCTTTGCACATGCTAGGCAAGTGCACTATCATTATGCTACATCTCCATCCCTTTTGATTTTATTTTGAGACAAGGTCTCACTAAGTTTCCCAGGATGACCCTTAAACTTGTGATTCTCCTGTGTCAGCCTCTTGAGTAGCTTGGATTACAGGTGCATGTCAACATGCCTAGCATTTTCCCCAAATTCTTTAGTACACGATTGGAAATACAGCAACTATATTTTTGACATCCCATTCATATCTCTCAAATTTGCCTGGGTTAACACTTTACCAATTTTATCAAGCAACATATGCGTTTCCCTTAATTAACTAGCCAAACTGTTGAGATTGAGAGGGAGGTACTAGGGATTGAACCTCAGAGCTACTCCCCCAGCCCTCTTTAGTTTTTACTTTAAAACAGGATCTTACTAGGTTGCTGAAAGCTTAGCTAATTTTCTGAGGTTGGCCTCAAACCTGCAATCCTCCTCCAAGTACTGGGATTACAGGCATGCTCCACCATGCCCAGTTTGTGGAGATATTTTTTATAGTCGTGTAGTCACAGAGACAAATCCTCAGATAAGTACACTTTGAGCAGCGATGGGACTTGGGGGACTACAAAAAAATGACAGTGGCCAAGACTAATCCTGATCCTGCCACCCAAGTTCCTTTATAAGTTTTCCCTTTAAACTACCAAGGCTTTTCCACCCTACATGCATTTGCATTGGATGTTGACCATTTTCATAAAAATTAAAGCCAAATTCCTAAGACTTGGCCAAGAGAAATCCTGTTAGGTTGCTCGTCATGCAGAGATATGCGAGAGTTAAACAATTTCAAACCATTTCAAAGTTCTCAGTGACCTCTAAGGTATTTCAAGTGAACCATAAACACCTCAAAGTTGTTTATAGTTAATTAAGTTCCTTATTCTTCTAAGATAAGTTAGGCCATTCCCTGCCTTCACTTTCTGTGACTGACTAATCTTACTTCACATAATGTTCTCAGGTCCTCCCATTTTCTTGCAAATGTCATAATTTTGTTCTTCTTTATTGCTGAGTAGAATTCCATTGTATGGGTATCCCATAATTTTGTAATCTATTCATCTGTTGATGGGCACCTAGATTGTCTCCATAATTTGGCTATTGTGAATTGTGCTGCCATGAACGTGGGTATGCATATATTTATTACTGCAATTCTCTGGTTTCAACTCCTTTGGAAAGCTACCCAGGATCAGTATAGCCAGATGATATAATCGATCCAGTCCCAGTTTTCTGAGGAATCTCCACACTGATCTCCATAGGGGTTGAACTAATTTGTAATCCCACCAACAGTAGATCCCATAATCTTTTCTTCGTTATTTCTTTTGAAATTTCCCCCATAAAAATTTAAGACCTGGATAAGTTACAAATCTGAGCATGATACTTATCTTTCTTTTCTGTTAAACATGCTAAAAAAGGATTCAAATATGAACCTGTAGACAGTAAGAAGTTAGAATGGTGCAGGATTTATCTTGTACTAATGTCTTAACATTCAGAAACCTTGCAAACAGTTGCTCTCCTCTCTTGTTTAAAAAAAAAAAAAAAGTCTCTGCAGGAGACCAACCCCAGGATCAAAAAGGCTGAGATTATGGTGCCCAGCTCTGTTTCCATCAGGCCCCATCTGTCTCAACATTGCCAGTCGTCTTTTACCACCGCTGCAGGAGTCCCTCCCTCCACAGGGCAGGGACTTATGTTGACAAGCCAATATGAGGTGATTTGAACTAGGCAAAAGCTGTAGTTTGCAGAAGTGCCATCATTAGTTACATTAGGAAGCTGGACCACAACAGCAGAACCATTTCCACCCTGGTCCCTGACCCCATACCACACACATCTACTACCTGGCTCCCTATCTTCCCTCTTAACTTCTTCAATGCCATCTGTACAATTTTCAAGTACCTATTATACTTGAGTGTGATTTCTTATTGTCACACCTGTCCCACTCATGTGTTCATTCACTGCATAAATACTATTATTACTATTTGATATGCATCATATACCAAAATATGGATAGCATCAAAGTTCTTTTTTTTTTTTTTTTTGGTGGTGGTACTGGGGTTCCTGGAAGCCCTTCTACCTCCGGGCTACACTCCCAGACCTATTTTTGCATTTTTATTTGGAAACAGGGTCTCCTAAGCCAGCGAGCAGGGCTAGCTTCGAACCTGCGCGATCCTCCTGTCTCTGCCTCCCAAGCGCGGGGATTACAAGCGTGCGCCACCATGCCCGGCTTGCATCAAAGTTCTTTTGAAAGTCCCAGGCATCCACGAAATAACCTGCAGATTCTTGCCCTTCCTCTAGGCAACTTCTTCCTTGAATCACTTCAGAAAATCACAACACAAGAACATGGCCTCAAAGCAGGGTCTCTACCACGGCAGTACTCGAAATTCATATGAGTCAGAATCACCAGGGAGATTGTTTTTTAAGGCAAGTCATCACATCACAGAGAATCAATTGTCTGGGATGGAACAAAGAAATAGCATTTTTACCTCTTTTTTTCTTTTTTGAAATTGCATTTAAACCAGTGATCCTTCTACGAGTGGCACATGGTTTTCACATCTTGAGAGCACCCATCTTCTACTTAGTCCAGCCAAGATCAGGAACTCTCTTGCAATACTTAGGATGGCACATTTCCTCCTATCCCAGAATTTCTTTGCTCCTGATTATTTTTCTTGCCTGGACCAACACTCTGTCTTCCCAGGAGCCTCACATCTTTCCCTCTGCTGATTCATTGACACTTTCATTCAAGTTCTCCTTAAACCCTTCCTCTGACAATAGCGTTCGGTGATAGTAATTTAGATATATTGCATCTTTCTTATGAGCCCTTAGTTTCTCCTAACTTGGCCTCCTGTGCCTTTTCTATTTTCATACATTAGCAAAAACAAAATTGATGCTCATTCTCTCTCCTCATCGCCTGAAAGAAAGAAATCTCAAGTGCTTCTGATTAGAACCATTAAAATGTAATAAATATTTTGGCTCAAGGCGTGACAAGTACAAGTATTACCTTGCTCCGCAGGCTGCCTGGCCAAGTGCTGGGATGTCTGCAAGTCGGGTGATATTACTGGATACCAAGGAGAAGGCAAAAGTCTCCTCTACTCCCTCCTTGCTCTTTTGTCCCTTGGTGCACACCACTGAGTTATTTATCAGGCTCCACTGTCCTTCCCAGTCCCCCTCCCCTGCCACAAAGGGCTAACCACAAATGATGGCAGCCAATCACAGGCCAGGAGCCCCACTCCAGCTGCCACCTGCTTTTCAGGAAGCTTAGCTGGGGGACCAGAGTGCGTGGTATGTGCTGAAGTGCTAGCTGCCAGTTCACTCCCCAAGAATGTTTGGGTTGGAAATGATCTTGCAGAGAAACTCCACCTTCTGCCTGGGGTCTATAGCTGTGTGCCTCAATTTCTGCATCCATGAGATGGAAATGCTTTGGGGGAAGGGATACTGGGAATTGAACCCAGGTGCATTTTATCTCTGAGCTACAGCTCCTAGACCTTTTTTATTTTTTTATTTTGAAACAGGGTCTTGCTGAGTTGCTGAAGCCCTCACAAAGTGGCTGAGGTTAGTCTCAAATCCAAGATTCTCCTGTATCATTCTGCCAAGTATTGGGATTACAAGTGTGTATCACCACACCAGGCTGGAAATGTTTTGGAGTATATATTTTAAAAGGTCAATGAGGTTAGACAGTGAGAATTATAAGAGAAAATTACTTGAAATAGTAGCTGGCTTTTAGCAAATGCTCATCAACTATTAATAATGCTGGTGAATATTCAGTTGTTGTTATTATTATTATATGGTAGAAAAATAGTCCCAGAATCCTTCTGTTAATTCTTGGTCAAGGAAATCTAATGGGCCTTTAACTAAAATAAGTTTAAAGATAATTGGAGCTTTGAAGACAACAGACCTGGATTTGAATCTTGGCTCGGGCCTTTGATTCATTCCAGAAGCTTTCTGAGGCTCAATTTTGTCATCTGTAACCTAACATTGCTGACGTTATCTTGTATTATTGAGAGCAACAGGCCAGGCTTCCAAGTGCTTAATATAGCACTTAATTCTCAAAGCAATCATATGCACTTGATACTCTTACCGCCAAAGAGCAGCCAGAAGTTCTGAGTAGTAGAGGAATTTTCCCACAGCCGCAGCTGCTAGAGAGTTAAAGGTGGGGCGGGATTGTGAGCTCGGGCTCTTAATTGTTCCACTATAGTGTGAAAAGGGAATAACCAAAGCCACTTCACAGTAACAGCCTTGAGGATGGCTCAAGAATGAATCGGAGGCCGAGCGTGGTGGTGCACGCTTTTAATCCCAGCATTGGGTAGGTGGAGACCGGAGGATCACGGTTCATGGACAGCTACTTAGCGAGGCCCTTCTCAACTCAGTGAGGCCCTGTTTCAAAAATAAAGAATAGCCAGGTGTGGTGGCACACGCTTGTAATCCCCGCGCTTGGGAGGCAGAGACAGGAGGATCACGCGGGTTCGAAGCCAGCCACGCGCGCTGGCTTAGGAGACCCTGTTTCCAAATAAAAATGTAAAAATAGGTCTGGGAGTGTAGCCCGGAGGTAGAAGGGCTTCCAGGAACCCCAGTGCCACCAAAAATAAAGAGAGAAAGAAAGAAAGAAAGAAAGAATAAAAAAATAGAGCTGGGGTGTCTCTCAGAGGTAGAATGACCCTGGGTTCCATCCCCAGTACCAAAAAAATAAAACAATGAATGAATGAATAGGAGGATGCTTAGCACCATCTCTGTTTCAAATCCCTTTTATAACTTTTTATGTTTTTCTCTTTTTTATGGGTGCTTTATAACCATACATCATGATGAAGTTCAGAATGATAAAGACATACATGCTCAAGGCACCCAGCTCCCTCACCCTCCACAGGCACAACAGTGAGATTGGCATTGATAATTTTGTGTATTTCCATCATGGCCATTGAAGTGTTCCCTTCACTGAGTATCCCTCCCCCCGCTTCCCTCCTGTAGGCCCCCTCCATCGCCCCACTAGGGCTTCTCCTCCTTCATCACAAGACCCTTTTTTGTCCTGATTCCTCCCTAGCTTCCACATTTGAGGGATAAAGAACAAAATTATGTCATCTTCAGGAAAATGGATGGAACTTGAGAGTGTTATGCTAAGTGAGATTAATCAGGCACAAAAAGGAAAAGGTCAGATGTTTTCCTTTTAAAATTCTTAGACCAGCTGTATCCTCCCCCCACCCCCAAGGACTTCTGTGTTCAGCTAGTATGTGAGAGATTGTTTTTATTGTTTGATTCTTAGCTCAAACTGTCAAGCAGACAGGTGCAAGAATTTCCTTATTCTGCACTGCCCTCATTAAACACTACTACTCTTTTGTTTGGTTTGGTACTGGGGATTAAGCATTCTACTTGTGAGGCATAACCTCAGCCCTATTTTATTTTATTTTTTTTATTTCAAAACAAGATCTCACAGAGTTGTTGAGGCTGACCTTGAACCCATGATCCTCCTGTCTCAGCCTCTCAAGTACTGCGATTCAGGCACGTGCCACCTCTTATTCTTATATCTTCACTCTTTGCAAATGGACCTGTCCAACCACATCACACAGTCCTTGGGATGGTGTTTCTGCTTGGTAAGTTAAAGATGCGGCAGAAACCAATACAGTACAGTAATACTGGGAGAAAGGGGAAACTAGCCTGTGGTCTCAAGAAACCTCAGTTTATGCCAAAAGGATGGAGCCTTCACCTAAAGTTTACATTTGAGGAGGCACTGTGAGATCAGGCAGAGAGCTGAGAATTTCCTGAAGGTAATGTTCATGCTGGACAAGAACCTCGGAAAGCAGGCATTCTACCCTTGATGTCACCCTCGTTTAGTGGGGTCAGGAAAGAAGAGTCACAATGTGACTTCCAAGGAGGAAGGTGCCCTTCCCACCCATCTTTCCAGTCTCCAAACCCTACATCACCACTGGACTCAGGAGACAAGAAAAGTCCTGCAGTTCATGTTCCACTTGAAGGAAAGAAGAAAGCAATGTTAACTCACAGACCTGGAACAAAGCAAGTCCAAGTTTTCAAAGATCAGGCTTCAGTTCTACATATTCTCTTAGAAATTAGCAAAACTAGCTGGGCGTGGTGGCACACACTTGTAATTCCAGCATTTGGGAGGCTGAGATAGGAGGATCACGGTTCGCGACCAGCCTCAGCTACTTAGTGAGGCCCTTTGCAACTCAGTGAGACCCTCTTTCAAAATAAAGAATAAAAAATAAGACTGGGGGTATGGAGCTCGGAGGTAGAATGCCCCTGGGTTCCATTCCCAGCACCACAAAAAAAAAAAAAAAAGATAAAGAATGAAAAAGAAATTAGCAAAACTAAGGAGACTAAACCATCCTTGTTTGCCCTGTACTTTTCTGGGTTTAGCCCTGAAACCCTAAGTCAAACAGGGTTTGTTGGTCACCATTTCAGCTTCAAACCAGAGTTGGAAAACTTCTCCAAATTCAAATATCCATAAATAAAATCCTTTTCAGGTTGTTTTTTTTTTGGGGGGGGGGGAGTTAGCTGGTCAAATAGACTCATCAAAGAATATGCCCCAGGCCACTGGGATCAGGAACACCAAGATCAGACCAGAAGATTGGAAATGTTCTTTTCTTTTCTTTCTTATACAGTACTAGGGAAGGAACCCAGAGACATTCTACCTCCAAGCCACACTCCCATCCCTATTTCTTTTTTAGTCTTTTATTTTTTGAAACAGGGTCTCACTGAGTTGTGAAGGGCCTCACTAAGTAGCTGAGGCTGTCCGTGAACCACGATCCTCCGGTCTCCACCTCCTGAATGCTGGGATTACAAGCCTGTGTGCCACCACGTCTGGCTAGCTCTTTTCTTTTTTAACCATATTTACCACAGATCTCTGTATGGCTTAATTTTTTAATCAGTCACATATTACTTTCATAAATGGGAAAAACACAAGGTTACAAATAAGATTATTCACGAAGAACTTAAGACAAAAGAAAACACCGGGTACATATGAAGAGAGCCTTACAATTGCTTTGCTTCTGAACATCTGGATTGGTGCACTCCAGATACTTCACAGGTGGTTATCACCAGGATTTTCACATTCATCCCCATTTCACCCAGGGGCCTCTTTCTCTCTCCGTGATGAAAGCACGTCACTATCGCTTGCCCCTTCAGATCAACTAGAAAAACAAGCTGGACCTTGGCCTCCTTGCCTGGGCACTACAATGCCACCCACTCTCAAATCTTTTCCATGCATCAGGCCACACCTGGAGCAATCCTTGGCTATCATCATAAAATAGCAAAATCAGAGATGCCTAGGTTTGTTCCAAGCAAATTAAAAACAAAATAATGCTGACAGCTGTTGGCCATAGCCTGCATTTTGCAGGAGGTAAAGAATGAAAGGGTGAACTGAGACTGGACAATTTGAGGGGAGGCTCCAGCCTTCGGCAAAGCCCTCCAGCCTAGTGATTAGCTTTGGCTAATCCTACAAGTGCAGGCGGGCCCTTGGCTGTCTGGGTCCTCCAGGCACATGTTCCCTGCTGTCCCTACTTTGACCTGCCCCTCCATACCAGCTTCAAACCCTCCTTAGCAAGTTGCCTCCACTTATTCCCTGTGACTCCCCAAGGCTGTTTTAAAAGACCTTTTCAAATTCAATTTCTTTCCAGACAGCAATGAGCTCCAGCTGCTGATATCAATCAAAACCTACCCCTGCAGCCGTGGTCAGAGCGTACAAACACTGCATTTTGCAACCTTATCATAATCCAGCAGATGCTGCTTGCCAACACCGTGATTACACATATAAACATGTATCTAGACATCTCCAACTAGCAACCCTCTTGTCTTCTAGCATCACCAAATTGAAAGTCAGAGGAAGGAGGGGAACTTGAAGGTTATCTGGGGCCATGGATGCATTTTGCAGGTAAGAAACAGTGCCTAAATGAAAAAGCCTCCTTCGATGCCTCAGGAGGGAATTAGTAGCAGAAACATAATTTCGAACGGGGTCCTGGGCATAAGATTCTTTCTACTGCACTGAAAAGCGGACAGCCCTTTCTCCCCAACCCGATGCTATCTTTCCTCGCTTCTCCTGGAAAGGCACTCGCGCGTTGGCAGCAGAGCAGGCCCTTAACAGGTCACTGTCGAATTGGAGCCTTGAGTGATCTTGCAAATGTGTCCCGCCAGGCTGGTGGTGGAGAGACACTATCTTCACTGACGCGTTTCTCCCCCACTTTCCCAGCCTTAAAATTGCTTTCTAATTAACTCAATGTGGATTATCCCAGTTAGTAAATTTTCTAATGCCTTATTAATTACTCTGAACGTCAGCTGCTGCTCATTCTCAGCGCACTTGGGGAGTGCCAGCGCCGCAGAGGGTTCTCCGAAGTTGACAAGGCCGTTTTCTAAACAACTAGCGCCACCGTGTGGGCAGAAAGGTCCACATCCTTGTAAGATCCCAAGAAGCCACAAGGAAGAAAAAACAAGTCTCCAGAAGTTACCCTGCTCATGAGCTGATTAAGAAGACCAAATAAAGTTATACTCATTATCAATCTCACTTGAATGAAGATGGGGTATCAGGGTGAGGTGCGAAAAGGAATACAACAAGAGATGTGTGCAGGTATGAATGTATTACTGTGAATCTCAGCATGGTGTATAATTACATTGCACCAATAAAATTCTTTTTTTTTTATTTGTGGTACTAGGGATAGACCCCAGGGGCATTCTACCTCCGAGCTACACCCCCAGCACGGTTTTTTTTTTCTCTATTGGGGATGGAACCCAGGGGCATTGTACCTCCAAACTACACCCCCAGCCCTATTTTTTAGTCTTTTTAGTTTTTGAAACAGGGTCTTACGAGTTGCCAAGGGTTTAAGTAGCTGAGGCTGTCTGTGAACCGCGATCCTCATGTCTCAGCCTCCCAAGTGCTGGGATTATAAGCCTGTGCCACCATGCCCAGCTAAAGGAATCACGCATTTGCTTTCTTTTCTTCCTTCCTATCCTTATCTCAACCTCTGTCCTCTCTGCTACCCTCTCCACCATCACCTGTTTCTGTAGGAACCCTCCATGATTCCTATAGATTAGGAATCAGCACCAAAAGTTTCAAGGGTCAAAGTAAACAAGCCCAAGCACCCACACCTAGCTCACTCCAGCCTTCCACTGAAGCCAAGGGTCTACCAGGGAACTTCAGCCTCTCTGTCTTGCTACTTCTGACTGTTCCTAGAAAGTGGGTAACAGATGCCTTCTTCTCACTCTTTGGTTCTCAAGCAAGTGAAGATTCAAGGACCATGTCTTCCTGAGGGGGTTTGGGAAACTGGGAAGCAATGCCTAGAATATGAGTCTCTACTAGATAAATTCTCATTTGGAGGCATGTGTTCTATTATGAGCCCGACAACAGAGGACATTTCTTAGCCTCCTCAATCTATTGAGCTGCAGATGTCAAATGACAGAGAGATTGTGGGAATTGGCTCACATCATTTTGAAGGCTGATAAGTCTCACAATCTGCTATTGACAATTTGGAGAAGCAGGAAGAGAGAGATGTGAAGTAGCACAAGCCCCAGGTCCTGACGACCAGGAGTCCCAAAGACCAAGAGAGAAGAGGAGAGACATCACAGCAGCTCAGAGAGAAAATTAGTTCCTCACCCTCTTTTTTGTTCTATTTGTGCCCTAAATATATTTGAGGATGCCCAACTATATTGCTGAGGGTTATCTTCTTTACTGAGTTTATTGACTCAACCTCTTCCAAAAACACCCTCACAGACATATTCAGAAGTAATGTTTTGCGCCAGGCGTGGTGGCGCACAGTTGTAATCCCCGCGCTTGGGAGGCAGAGACAGGAGGATCGTGCAGGTTTGAAGCCAGCCACGTGCGCTGGCTTAGGAGACCCTGTTTCTAAATAAAAAAAATATAAAATAGGTCTGGGAGTGTAGCCCGGAGGAAGAAGGGCTTCCAGGAACCCCAGTACCACCAAAAAAAGAAAAAAAGAAAAAAAAAAGAAGTAATGTTTTGCTGGCTACCTGGGTATCCCTTAGCCCAGTCAAGCTGACACATAAAATTAATCATCAAGTGATTAAGATAAAAAGGAGGACATTCATGTGAGTTCTAGTCCTATCTAACTGGCAACCTTATAAGAAAAGAAACTGTGGACAGAGAGACCAGGGGTTTACCTGTACAGACAGAAGTTGCAGTGAGAAGACGACCTTCTGCACATGAAGAGAAACCTCAGGAGAAGCCAAACCTGCCAACGCCTCCATCTGTGCTTCTGGCTTCTAGATTACAAGAAAATAAATTCCTGTCATTTGAGTCACTGTGTCTGTGACAGTTTGTTATGGCAACCTAAGCTAACTAATACAGTGAGGATCAAGTCTCTCCTTTATCCACCCACCCAAGGAAGAAAGAAGTCAAGTTTGAAAATACTATTTGGGCCCCACTCTTAATGAGCAAGTATGGCTTTCATGGTCATTATCTGTGTGATTTGGGGCTGTAATAGAGGATACTCATTCAACACCCAGGCTTTGGAGCGACATAAACCTTGGCTTAAATTTCAGTCCTACCCCTTGCATCCTCTGTGGCCTTCGGTTTATTTCTTAACCTCTCTGATTTCATTTCTTTGTTTGAAAATGGGACTAACTGTATGCACCTGGCAATGTTCTTGGGCAAATTAAGTGAAGTTGCACAGGTGAGGCGCTTGGCACGCTGTTAAACACAATGTTGCCTGATGAACTCTTGGACCACTTCCAAAACCAGCCTCTTTACAAACTTGTTCACTGTGTTTAATGGCAACTCCCTACTTTGAGGCAAACTTAGTCGACTTTACTGTGTTATTCTCTAAATATTCACATCCAGTGAATCTACAAATTCTAATTTTGCTAAAATTATGTCAGATCATTTTAACTCTGTTCAAAAGCCTCCTGTGATTCTCCATCTAGGTTAGAGTAAAAGCCAAAGGCCTCACAAGAGCCAACAAGGCGCGTTACATTGACTATCTCGTCTATCTCTTCTTCCGCTAGCTGCAGCCACGCCTGCATCCTTGCTAGCCCTAAAAAAATCCAAATGTGGCCAGGCGTGGTGGCACACACTTGTAAGCCCCGCGCTTGGGAGGTGGAGACAAGAGGATCGTGCAGGTTTGAAGTCAGCCTCCCTGGCTAAAAATACCCTGTTTCCAAATTTTAAATATATATATATAATAGGTCTGGGAGTGTAGCCCGGAGGTAGAAGGGTTTCCAGGAACCCCAATACCACAAAGAAAAATCCAAATGTGCTTATCCTTGCTAGTATCTCACCTGAAATACTGCATTAGACATTGCGGTCTTGGTTACGATTCTCCAGAGAAACATAACCACTAGAATATAATAAAATAACCAGGTGTGGTGGTGCACACCTGTAATCATAGTATTTGGAAGGCTGAGACAGGAGGAGGCCAGCAGTCCATAAGTTAGCAAGACCCTGTTTCAAAATAAAACATAAAGCTGAGTGTGGTGTGCACGCTTGTAATTCCAGTACTTGGGAGACTAAGACAGGCAGATCGCAGGTTCACAACCAGCCTCAGCTACTTAGTGAGGCCCTCTGCAACTTGGTGAGACCTTGTTTCAAAATAAAAAATGAAAAGTAGGGCTGGGGCTGTAGCTCAGAGGTAGACTACTCAAGGGTTCAATCCCCAATATTACAAAATAAATAAATAGGGCTGGGGGGTTAGCTCAGAAGTCGAATAGCCCTGAGTTTGATCCCTAACACACACACACACACACACACACACACACACACACACACAGAATAGACATTTTAAGGAATCAGCTCATACAGTTTGGAGGCCTACTTTCTGAAGTCCATAGGAGGATTCAATTGGAATGCCTGGCCAACAATCTGATGCTTGGCAGGCATTTAAAAAATACTAGGCATTACTTAATGATAATGGAGACATACCCTCCCCCTCCCCAAGAAAGTTAGAAGTAAGTTTGTCTCCTGAGAATTATGCTATAAAGTCAGTCCATAACAGATCAGCTCAAAGATATTAAAGGTCAGGCTAACCTGAACTCATAAAGAACAGATATTATAATAAGAATTTATTAAAAGTGAGATGAGCAACCATTATTGTGGGCTGAGCTGTGTTTCCCTCTACAGCATCTTTGCACTGAATTTCTAATTCTCAGTACATCTGAATGCAAGTGTATTTGGAGCGATGGTCCTTTACAGGTGACTAGGTTAAAATGATGTTAAGGTAATCCCTAAGCCAACATAACTAGTATCCTTGAGAGGTGGTTAGAATACAACACAGAGAGAAGGAAGACTGAAGACAAAGAAAAAAGGCAGCGATCTGTATGACAAAGAGGCTTCAGGAGACACCAGCCCTACTTGCCTTTGACCTCAGACTACTAGCCTCCAGAATTGTAAAAAAAAAAAAAAAAAAAAAGAAGTTTCTGTTGTTTAATGCACCTAATCTATGGTGTTTGGGTATGGCAGCTCTACAAAACTACTATAATTATTCATGAAAACTTAGAAAACTAAAATCGAGCCGGGCGTGATGGCACACACCTGTAAATCCCAGTACTTGAGTGGCTGAGACAAGAAGGGTGCAGGTTCAAGGCCACCCTCAGCAAATAAGTGGCTACCTCATCAACTTCATGAGACCTTGTTTCAAAATAAAAAATAAAAAGGCCTGGCAGTGTAGTTCAGAGGTAAACTGTCCCTGGGTTCAATTCCAGTATTAAAACACAAATTAATAAATATGAAAAGGGGCTGGGTATAGCTCAAAGGTAAAATCTTCCTATATTCAATCCCCATACAAAAAAAAAAATCTTAAAATCAGAAACACCTCCGGATATCCACACATCTCAGAAAGAGTCACCAACTTCCAAATGGCCACTTTCCATCACCAAGAAACATATGACTTAAAGAGAAGCTCAAGCTCTCATTGTATGAATTCCTTACACTTCTGGATCATCCAACTAAATCTTTTTGCTTTGGTTGCATTCCCACTAAACAGCATTCTGATTATAATTTGATTTTCTATAAGAGAGTTGATATCAGTCACTTATCCATCTGTTCAATGCTTTTGCCAACTATGAATAGTCTCCTCTCCTCTCCTCTCCTCTCCTCTCTTCGTGACCTAACATCTCTCTCAGTCCCTGACCCTGCCTCTCTCCCTGAGTCCGACCTGGCAACCAGTCTCCTAATCCTGTACACGCAGTGACTGGCCCAGGACGAGTCACGTGACCCAAGCAGGCAGAGTTCTTCTGGAGTAGTTTTAGGAACAATGGAGAGACAGGAACCCACCTAAGATTGTGTTCCCAAAGGGTCTCAGAAGCCTGGAGCTGACAAAGGCCATCCGGTAGCAGTATATGACAACAATCTACAGGAGAATGGAGTTCAATTAGGCAAGAGAAGGGAAGAAAGAGTGGGAAGAAACTGATGACAACATCAAACTCTTGGATCCTACCATGCCCAAAATATGCTCCACCCTCACAAGCATCTCTGTTACAGAAGCCAAGAAATTTCACTTACTGCTTAGTAGAATCTGGTTTTCTAGTCCCTCAAAACCATAGTAAGTGCTGATTGACATAGTCAAAAAGTTTTATCCTGATTAACATGCAAAAATCATTTATTCATCCTGGAAATTTGTTATAGCATCATAAGGAACATCGAACTCCAGTACATTTGGAACTGTAGAGTGGCCCTCAATGCTCTAAATAAGTTCCTTTATTTTCTTAAGGTAGATAAAATTTGGGTTTCTGATTAAAGCAAATATTTGGTCACCTTTTGATCAAGTATACAACTATTACTTGGGGGAAAATATTAATTTTGAAAAGTTTATGGCAGCACTGTTTGTTCTTAGTAGTTGAAAATAAATGTCCATCAACAGAAGGATAGAAGCTGGGGAAAGTACAAATTGGACTAGCTTGTCCGAATAGCCATTTGTCAATAATTGTCAGAGGTACTTATGCACCATATTAGTCTTCTGGGTCTGCCATAACAAAGTACATGGTCTGAATGGCTCAAACAACAATTGATTTTCTCACAGTTTTAGGGCTGAAAGTGCAAGCCCAAGGTGTCAGGAGATTAGTTTTTTTGTGAAACCTCTCTCCCTGGATTGCAGATAGACGTCAGCTTGCTATTCCCTCCTATGGTCTTTTCTTTGTGCACGTCCTCTCCTGGGGTCTCTTTCTCTATTTATAAGGCCACTAATCCTATTGGGTTAACGTTTATGTCTTCTAACATTGTTTAACATGAATTCCCTCTTTCAAGACCCAACCCTCAAACCCAGTTGAAAGAGTGCAATGTACATAATTTAAGGAGACAGTATTCAGCCCATGCCTTTGCCATTTGATCTAGAAATTCCAAATCTACTAGTTTATCTTAAGGATATTCAAATAAAATGCAAACAGGTCAGGTTTGGTAGCCAGTGCCGGTAATCCCAGTACTTGGGAGGCTGAGACAGGAGGGATTACAGGTTTGAGACCAGCCCCAGCAATTTAGCAAGATTCTAAGCAACCTAGAGTCTGTTCCAAAATAAAAAACATAAAACGAAAAGGGATGGGAGCATAGCTTGGAGGCAGAATGTCCCTGGATTCAATCCCCAGTGCCACAAAAAAGCAAATAAAATAATATGGTATAAAAATATTTGTTGAATCTTGGTTTGCAATAAAATATTGAGAACAATTTGTGTTGTTTGGGGATAAACAAATTCCAATCTATTTCTTTTGTTGAATATAATACAGCCATAAAAAAGAAAAAAGAAATTATTTATATGGAACAATCTTTTAGAATTATCATTAGTTGTGGGGGAAGAAAGGCTACAGAACAATGTGTGATATCACTTAGGTGAAAAGGAGGGAAAATGCCTAAATACATGTTTTGTTTGTATATACACCAAACACCTCCAGATGTAACAGTACGACAAAAATCTATATAAAAATGAAGTCTAATTAGGTGGCAATCTAGTGACACTGGCTGCCTTCAGAAAGAAAAGCCAGATGGAGAAAAAATCAGATTTTTCTAGTACCTTTTGCATTTCTAGATCAGCATTAGATCTTGACTTCTTTCAGCCTCTAGAGCAGCATTCCTGGGGTTCCACCACAGTGATCTCCCTCCCATGTCTGCCTCAGTGGTCACATAGTTTTCTTCTATCTGTGCTAAAAATACCTCCTTCTCTGTTAGAAGAACATTGTTATTGCATTTAGGGCCCATCTGGTAAACCCAGGACAATGTCTCCATCACAAAAACCTAAACTTCATTTCATCCACAAAGTCTCTGTCCTATTTTTTAAAAAAATAATGACAGGTCCCAGAGACTAGGGCTTGATATCTCTGGCTTTCATTATTTGGCCTATGACATCTATCCTAAAAGAATATCTAAAGGGAGTTCACTGGTATACTAATTGTGGTAAATGTTTCATACAAATGTAAGATATTATAATTGAAGAAAGTAAGTATGGTCTGTATTGGAATTCTCTGTGCAATATTCTCAATTTCTCTGTAAATTTGAAACCACACTTTTAAGAAGTCTATAAAATTAGAGGACATAAAACATGCAACTACTATATGACCCAGGAATCGTACACAGGGGGTGTTTATCACAGGGAAATGAAAACTGTGTTCTCACAAAAACTAGTACACAAATGTTTAAAGCAGCTTCTAATTAGTCTATTGAAACTCATTACCCAGAAAATAAGTTTAAAAAAAAAACAGGTTTTGATTTGTCCTAGCCTGGGCTTTCTGAATATAGTGTCTGCCATAAATAATAAATTCAGATGAAATTAGGCCACCCCATTTTTAGTAGTGATAAATATCACTAGGGATGGAGAAGGACCTTGGAAAGGAAACTGAGAGACCAAGCAAGAGAGAGATGCTGCTGAGCGTCCGCATAAGGGGACCCTGTGCCCCTGCCCCACTTCTGGGTGGGGCCTTTAACAGGTGATTAGCTTGGAGGGCTCTGCCCTTGTGAAGGAGTCCCTATCATTATCTTGGTGGTGGGTTTCTTATCATCAGAGTGGGCTTGTTATAATTGCAACAAACTGGGTGTGGTGGTGCACACCTGTATTCCTAGTACTTGAGAGGCTGAAACAGGAGGATCAATCATAGGTTTGAGGCCAGCCTCAGCAACTTAGTGAGACCTTGTCTCAAAATAAAAAATTAGAAAGGGCTGAGGGTGTAGATCATAGGTAGAATGCCCCTGGGTTCAACCCCCAGCATCACACTCGTGCACACACACACACACACACACACACACACACACACTCATAAATATACACACACACAAAGAGCAATTTTAGCCCTCTTTTGCTCTATCATTGTGTGATGTCTTCCACAGCAAGAAGGCCCTTACCAAAAACTAGCACCTTAGCACCTTGACCTTGGACTTAGCCACATCTTAAGTGATGAGAAATAAGTTCCTCTTCTTTATAAGCTACCCAACCTATGGTATTATATTATAGCAGTGCAAAAGAAACCAAGAAATCCATGTCCAACCAAGTCAGGAACCAGGTAGAAAGCCACAAATAGAACTACTTTGCAGTAAGCATTGTTTCTGAGAGCAGAGAGGGTCTGGTTGCCTGTGCAGGGCCTAGAAAAGTGAGGAAATCCCCCCAGTTCCACTAGAGCTCACCTGCCTGAGTCTCAGCCCCAAGCCAGCAATGCTGTGCAGAGTGCTGGGTATCAGAGGGCTGAGCAAGCCCCCCACAGGTTCTCTGATGCTGAAATGGTGTGCAGGTCATAGACAAGGGTGAGAGAGGACCTCGCCCTCCAAGAAGGAGACAGGCTTGTAGTGGGCTGAGAAGTGATGAAGAGCAAGGCCACAGGAACTGAGGTTTGATCAAGAGGGCCCCAAAATTGGACATGGTGACACATGCTTCTGATCCCAGTACTAGAGAATGTGAGATAGGAGGATCACAGGTTCAAAGACGGCTTCAGCATCTTAGCGATGTAACGTTGAAATTGAGTTGTGCTAAGGAGGCAAACACTAACCAGGTTATTAAAAGCAGCTTTAATCAGCCTAATAAACCGGCACCTTCAGGCGAGTTCTGCCGGGCGTGGGGGAAGGAACCGATGAGCCACGTGTCTGGAGAGTTGTGTGTAGTCCCAGGCAGCCTGCCGAGTCACGTGGCAGAGAGGAAGTCATGGTATTATATAGCGGGTCTTGGGGTGGGGCTAGAATGCCATCCTCTGGCGACATCTATAGTCTCATGACCTCTGGAGTCTGCCTCACGATGCCTGGAATCTTGAGGCACCTGGATTCTCGTGATATCGCCACTCTGGCTTCCAGAGTTCTGCCTCCTGTCCCCACTGTGGGATCTCATGGGGAAAGGGGGAAACCCGACCTATCAAGCAAGATCCTTAATGAGGCTGGAGGGGTAACTCAGAGGTCGACCATCCCTGGGTTCAATTCTCATAAACACACACACACACACACACACACACACACACACACACACACACCACACACACAGGGCACCTGAGCCCCTGAGCGTCTCAGAAGCCTATGCGCCTCCAGGTGGGAAAGAAAGGAAAAGGGAGAAATTCGGGAGTTCATAGCTTACACTAAAATGACAGAGAAAATGAGGCATCAACTCGATTAATTTTCCTGCCTTCAAGTTCAATGGAGAGCCAGCTGGCTTATGGAAATTAAGAAACTCACTTATGTGCACAACTGAGATTTTGAACTGCTTCGCTTGAGAATTTTCCATACAGTCAGCCTCCGAATCAATGGGTTCTGCATCTGAGGATTCCAGACACAGCGGAACAAAAAGGCTTGGGGAAAAATACCATGCCTACACTGAACATGTACCGACTTCTGTTTCTTGTTATTATTCCCTGAGCAGTACATGATAACAACTATTTACATAACACTTGGGTTTTATTAGGTATTATAATTAAACTAGAGCTGGTTTGAATTCTGTGAGAGTGTATGCACAGGGTAGGTATAAGGACTATGCCTTATTACATAAGGGGTTGAGGATCTGTGGATTTTGGTATTACAGGAGTCCTGAAATCGATTTCCACACATTCTGAAGAAACACGGTCTAGGGTTTTTTCCTTCTATGATTCTGCATTGGAGTATATTACACATGCAATAATAATTATTTAATTAAGTAAAATATTCAAAATAGATGTAAGGCTCCAAGTTCAACAGTTATGACAACAGCCTCATCCCCTTCTCACAGCTCTGCCAATCCACGTCCCCTTGTGTGTGTGTGTGTGTGTGTGTGTGCGTGTGTGTGGTGTGCTTGGATTGAACCCAGTTCCTGTGGTGCAGGGTGGCTGGCCAGTGACCTTCCCTGTGCCTCAAGCATCCTCAAGACCCGAGGAGGTACTCCAGCAGCCTTTTCTTCTTTTGGGGAGCTTGGTCATAACAGACGTTGCTATTTAACTCTCCTGACTTACAACTCAGCCTCTCGGCAAAACAGTCTGAAAGGCCTCAATTTCAAGTAGAGAAGAGATGGGAAGTGCTAGGTGCAGATGCCGAACGGTGCCAGCATTCCCATGGTGTGATTCTGTGTACCTCCTTCCTATCTGCTGCCTTAACCAAATACCACCTGTACTGCTATTTTTTAAGGTTAGTCCTTAAAGGGACACCCCTTGTTTAAGTTAAAACAACCTATTTAGAGAACGGCTTTGACGTGATATTAAATCATAGAAGCAGAAACACAACATAGGGGAGAGAAAGGCAGGGTGGTGAGTGTGAACAGAAGAGGCAAAAGACCTACGGGCCCCAAGCAGATACTTTCTCCATCCCCAAAACAAAAGGATCGAAAGGATATTGGAAATATGCAGTTCAGGGCTAACATTTGCCCAATGTTGATGCATTTCTTACCTAAAATCATAAAATCATCTCCTGTGCCATATAAAATGATTTCATGTGCCACGGTGAGACTTTGTGAAACATGGATGAAAAGGACTTCTGAGAATCCTCTCAAATCTTCAGGTTGTGAATCTTTTCATCACAGGCCCACTGGCAATTCAGGGAAGCCACCACTGGGTGGCAGGATTGACACAAAATGCTGAGGATGAAGGTGGTTCTTAATATAGCTCCATTGTTTACAGCTCTGCACCTGTTGGGCACCCCTCTTCCCCCTCACCTGCTATTTGCCTACATCTGCCTCGGGGTCCCCGAGGAAAACAACGGGCTAGCACATGTGTCACGTGGAAACTAGAACTCTGAGCTTGTGTTTGTTGGGAGAAGACGTCAGGCCTCTCTTCCCTCAGTCTTCATGGACTCTGAATTTACATCTTTTTTTTTTTTTTTTTTTTTTTTTTTATAAATTTATTTTTTTTATTTTATTGGTGCACTGTATTCATACATCATAGTGGGATACAAACTTTTGTAGACATACATGCACACATCGCCCAGTCAGCCCCCACCCGATCCCCACCCCATTCCCTCCCCATCCCTCCTTCCCATGCTTGGCTTAGTGGTTGACATCTAGTATTATAGCAATTTATCCAAAATTAAAAATGATAATTTCGCATAACAGTTTCATTTGTCTGATGCCAAGCTTTTGATGATTTAAAGATAACATTTCAATATTTCTTTTTGCTTTCTTTCTTACCAGAGCATATTTTTTTCTGTTTTTTTGGTGAAACTATCATATATTTATATATTCATTTTTCAGAAAAAAATCTATCCTAATATGGAATATGAATTCTAGATACCCAAAACGATCTTGAAAAAGAACAAAGCTAGCAGATATATATTTTCTGATTTCAAACCATATAAAGCTACAATAATTGAAACAGTGTAGTACTGTTCTAAAGGCAGATATATAAACCATTGGAGTTAAATACAAGCCTAGAACTAAATTCTTCCCTATATTGTCAAGTTATTTTTGACAAGGTTTCCACGAACATTTGGTGGTGGAAATAATAATCTTTTAACTAAATATTGTTGAAAAATAATAATTACATGGAAAAGAATAAAACTGGACCCTTACCTAATCCCATATACAAGTATTAACTCAAAATAGATAAAAGACCTAAATATAAATCTTAAGACTATAAACTTTTAGAAGAAAATCTGGGTCATAAAACCTCACAACATTGAAATTGGCAGTGATTTCTTGGATATGATTTCAATGGCACAGGAAACAGAAGAATATACAAACTCCCTAAAAAATAAAAAAAAATATTGTATATCCAAAGACAATGTAAACAGAGTTAAAAGTTACTAATAGAATTGGATAAAATATTTCCAAATGCTATATCTGAAGGTATATTAATATTCTAACTAGAAATCCTAAAAATTAACAACAATAAAGGCAAACAATACAATTTAGAGATAGGTAAAAGACTAACATAAATAATGAATCTCCACAGATAACCAATCTTAGTTGTCTGTTGGATGGAAAATCTTGTTTCTCTGGTTCTGGTGAGTGTTACCTATTTCTTCTTTGTAGTTAATCTCTTTGAGTATTTTCTCTAGCGCTGGTTTTGAAGACATAAATTCCTTCAGTTTCTGTTTTTCATGGAAGCTTCTTATTTCTCCATCTAATTTGATAGAAAGTTTTGCTGGATAGGAAATTTTTGGCTGGAAGTTGTTTTCTTTCAGAGTTTGGAATATGTTACTCCAAGCCCTTCTGGCTCTCATGACTTGGTTTGGGAAGTCTGGAGTGATTCTAATTGGTTTGCCTCTGAATGTCACTTGGCCCTTTGTTTTTGTTGCCTTTAAGATTCTCTGCTTGGCTTCCACATTGGTCATTTTGACAATTATGTGGCGTGGGGATCCTCTTCTCCGATCCTGTCTAAAGGGAGTTCTATAAGTTTCCTGGACCTGTGTATCAACCTCTTGCTTTACGTTTGGAAAATTTTCTGCTATTACTTCCTTGAAGAGATTGTTGATCCCTTTGGTATCACTTTCTTTTCCCTCCTCTATTCCAATTATTCTTAGGTTAGCTCTCTTAAGATGGGCCCATATTTCTTCAATGTCAGATTCCTGCTGTCGGATATTTTTTCCGAGATTAGAAACCATGCGTTCATTTTTGGATTGCTCATCTTCTAAGAGCGAGATTCTGTTCTCCATGTGGTCTAATCGGTTGTTTGTGCTTTGAATTGAGGCCTTTACTTCATTAATTGCATCCTTTATCTCTTTTTGGCTCTCTCTGAGTTCTTTTTGAAGCACCTCTATTATTTCTACAGTTATTTTCCTGATTTGATCTTCTAGAAATCTCTGATTTTCTGTTTTATCAGGTTCTGATGTTGTGGGGTTGTGGGCGGCATTCATTGCTCCAGTATTATTCCTCTTTCCCATGATTTCGGATGTTTGTGCCTTCTCTGGGTTCTTCCCTTGGGTCACTATAACTTCACTTAAGGTGTTCTGGATCTCGAGTCAGTAGTATCTCAGACCTCACTACTCCTTTACTGGGTTTTATCACAGAGTCTCTGACCCAGGGAGTCAATAGAGGCTGCTTTAAACTATGGGGGGTGCCAGGTTGCACGTTCTCCTATGGTGTGGTATCTCTGCCACCACCACTCCCTCACTGGGTACAGTGAGTACCTCAGTGAGGTACAGTACTGGGATTTCTCCTCTGTGGCCCACAATTTGACTCACTGTTCTTGAGTACGCAGATGTAGCTGTGCTGGATTCGGCGAATTCACTGCTGCTGCCGCCGCCGGTGGCAATATGGCGCCGCGGCCACGCCCTCGGCCATGAGGCTGGCGTATTTTTTCTTCTCTGGTTTTTATTTCCACTCTGAATCCCTGCAGTGTGTGCTGAGCTCAGCCACTGGGAGCTTTAAATCCTCTCTGCGCCGAAAGATCCCGCCTGGCTGTTCCGCAGCGGCTCACCTCGGCTTGCTGTAGCCGTCCGATGAGTTCGCCGCTGCCGCCGGCAGTATGGCGCTGCTGCCGCGTCCTCGGGCGCGTGTGTCTCCTCTGTGGCCCTGAGCTCTGTTCTCAGTCAGCTTTCTCTCTGGAGCCTGGTGGTTTTTTTGTTTTTCTGGTGATGGTGTTTTCTGGCTATGAAAGGCGCTGGTTTTGTGGTAATGGAAATTGGTTGTTAGCAGGGCTCTTAAGCCCTGCTTTTCTCGGTCGCCCTACATCTAAACCTAGAAAACAGCCCGGAGTGGTGGTGCACGCTTGTAATCCCAGCATTTGGGAGGCTGAGACCGGAGGAGCTTGGTTCGCGAATAGCCTCCGCTACGTAGTGAGGCTCTTTGCAACTCAGTGAGACCCTGTTTCAAAATAAATAATAATAAAAATAGGGCTGGAGTTGTAGCTCAGAGGTAGAATGCCCCCTGGGTTCCATCCCCAGTACCTAAATAAATAAACCCAGAAAACAGAAAACATCAAAGTCACTGTGCCCTTTAATCCAACTAGAGGATTTAAGCCAATCGACCAAGTATCTGGCAATACTAAGCATCAGCATTGTGCTAGGCAGGGATTAGAGAACGTAAGTTACAGGTTAATCGGGCAGGAGACAGTAAACCTGTTGCTATCAATGAACAAGATAGCACATCACTGATAAAGCACATGATAGAAGCCTTAAGAAATGTAACATTTCAAAGGAAATTAATGGAAGACAAAATGGACTTTTCTTTCCCAATGCCCAATTACGATGCCTATAAAAACATCCAACAGAAGCCAGGTGTGGTGGCGCACACTTGTAATTCCAGCATTTGGGAGGATGAGACAGGAGGATCACAGTTCACCGACAGCCTCGGCTACTTAGTGAGGCCCTCTGCAACTTAGTGAGACCCTGTTTCAAAATCAAGAATAAAAAAATAGGGCTGGGGGTGTCACTCAGAGGCAGAATGCCCCTGGGTTCCATCCTCAATACCGCAAAAATAAATAAATAAATAAATTAATTAAATACATCCAACAGGAAGAGAAATTGCAGCAGCAATGGATATTAGTGATAAAAACTGGACATATGTCAATATCCCCAGGAGTTTCTCTTTTATTTTATTTATTTACTTACTTATTTCATGGTGGTTCTGGAATCTAACCCAGAGCCTTGCACTTGCTAGGTATGTGTTCTCTGAGATAGAGTCTCACTAACTTCTCTGGGCTGGCCTCAAATTGTGATCCTCCTGCCTCTGCTTCCTGAGTAGCTGGGATTACACCTGTATACTGCCACACTAAGCCCCAAAAGGAGTTTCCATGGATAAGCGAAGTGAGGACTAGGTCGGGTCTATATGAGTCAGCTAAGGTTACATAACAATCCCACTGCGGGAGTGGTTTATAGTTGTTTTGTTTTGTTTTGTTGTGGTACTGGGTGGGGTTCCTGGAAACCCTTCTACCTCCAGGCTACACTCCCAGACCTATTTTTATATTTTTATTTGGAAACAGGGTCTCTTAAGCCAGCACGGCTGGCTTCGAACCTGTGCGATTCTCCCGTCTCCGCCTCCCAAGTGCGGGGATTACAAGCGTGCACCACCACACCCGGTGAAACAGTACTTTTTGACACTCCGGAGGCTAGAAGTCCAAGATCAAAGTGTCCACAGGTTTGGTTTCCTCTGGGGCCCTTCTCCTTGCTTTGCAAGTGCCTGCTTTCTTGCTGCATCCTCCCATGGTCCATCCTCCGTGTACTACATCCAATATCCCTCCATCTCTCCGTTTAAAAAAGTACCAGTCAAGCCCAACATGGTGGCACACACTCGTAATCCCAGTACTTGGGAGGCTGAGACAGGTGGACCATCAGTTTGAGGACAGCCTCAACAACTTAGCGAGACCCTATTTTAAGATAAAAATAAAAAGGGCTGGGGATGTATAGCTCAGAGACACTGGGTTCAATCCTTTGTACAAAAATACAGTCATAATGGATTAGGGCCCCATCCCTACAATTTCTTTTAGTCTTGACTAATTCCTAAAGGCTCTGTCTACAAATACTGTTACAGTGGGGTCTACACAAGTTAGTCTACAACAGATCTTCCTGTTCTTGGGGTTTTTTTGTTTGTTTGTTTTGTTTTTCAGAGAAAACAACCTGGAAATAAAACAAGGAAGAAAAAAAGGAATGAGAATGGACAGAGGAAGGGAAAAAGAGCAAATGTGTTGCTGATTAAACTGGGGCCCTTGCTGAGACACGGTGCAGCCCCAGAGAGACCTTTCAACTTGGAGGTGGAAAGGGAGGTGGCCCCGATGAACACAGTCACCAAAGCAAAAAGGCTTTGGAGCATGAAGCTGAATAGAAAAGAATTTGTCTCTGATAAACAGGTTTCACAAGTATTTGAGAAGTAGGTTCCAAAGGAAAAAATTTTTAAAAATCCATTTCAGCCACGTAGCACTATACTAACCAGGAAATCAGGCAAGGGGGAAAGGTTAGGAAATTTCTCAAAAAGCCTCACCCTAAAACTCTATCAGGTCCCTTTGCAAGCGCAGCTGTAGCAGCACATCAGGTTTGTGCTAAATTCAAGGCACATGTGTTTATTTTACCACCTTCTGAAGCTAAAAGGAGCCTTCAAAATATTCTATAAGCCAGGAGCTTGCCTCTGCCTGCTTTCTTACCCTTCCAAATAAGAACCCATTGAGTCAAGTAAGGCTGGTTTTGATCTGACTCTTTTTGTATCTGCACTGAGGAGCTTTACCTGTGGTAAGGGAGCAAGCCTTGTTTTTCCTGCACATGGTGGATTCAGTCACATTCATTCAGGAGCAGCAGCTAGTTCCTGGAAGACAGGAGCTGTAACCACAGCGCCTGAGATTGCAGCTAGTCCAGGAAGGCACAGCACTGAGTGAATGAGACACCCCATTCATTCTCTAACACTACCTCCATATGGAACCCTCCTCTTTCAAGATAGATAAGACAAAATCACTGTGATAGCTATGAAGAAATCCTATAGCACAAGGAAAAAACATTTTTAATGACCAATTAATACCGTAGAAAAGACTTTCTCTGAAAAGAAGAAACCTGACACTCTATTTACTTTTGTTCCCATAAGGGATGGCCTTTATGGAACCAGAAGAAACCTTGAAAAGAGAACCATAAAGTACAGTGAAACTCACAACCCAGGGAGAAAGGGTAAAATAAATTCCATAGATACTATGGAATTTATACTATCAGTGCAATACATACACTAAAAATTTCTTTGTGTCTATAAATTCCCCTATGATTTTTATGATCTTTATGTTTTATTTTGTTTTTATGGTGAGAATACCTAACATGAGCCCAGCATGATGGTGCATGCTTGTAATCCCAGTACTTGGAAGGCTGAGACAGGAGGGTTGAAGGTTCAAGGACAGCCTCAACCTAGTGAGACCTAGTTTCATACTGAAATAAAATAGGGCTGGGGGTATAGCTCATAGGTAGAATGCCCCTGAGTTTAATCCCTAATGCCAAAACGAAATTTTTAAAAAAAAAACCTAACATGAGTCCTATACAGTAAACATAGTTAAGTGAGGCTCAATAGGTATAAAACTTTTCTTTGATTTCTACTATGGGCAAGATTATTATTTCTTGTCTACATTTGTTTTTGGTTTTGTTTTGTTTTTAACTTTTTTTAAATTTAAAATAAACACATTTAGCTGGGTGTGGTGGTGCACACTTGTGATCCCAGTACTTTAGAGGCTGAGACAGGAAGATAACAGGTTCGAGTCTAGCCTCAGTTACTCAATGAGATTCTCCGAAATTTAGTGAGACCTTGTTTCAAAATAAAGAATAAAAAATAGGGCTGGGGGTGTAGCTTGGAGGTAGAATGCCCCTAGGTTCAATCCTCAGTACCACAAAAAATAAATATTTGTTTTAAAATAAAAAATAAATATTTATTTATTTTACAATAAAATAAAACAAACACATTTATTCTAAATATACAATATAAAAATATAAAAAATTATATTTACTCAAAAAATTCACACTGTATATAAATATGTTATACATGCTACTGTATATATGTTATAGTCCAGGTGTGTGTGTGTGTGTGTGTGTGTGTGTGTGTGTTGTACTGAGGGTGGGAGCCAGGGACTTGCTACCTCTGGGCTACACTTCTAGACCTATTTTATATAGAAACAGGGTCTCACTAAGTTGCAGAGAGCCTCACTAAGTAGCTGAGGCTGGCTCCAAACCTGTGCGATCCTCCTGTCTCAGCCTCCCAAGTGAGGGGATTACAAGCCTGCGTCACCACGCCCAGCTCATAGTTCAGGTTTTTAACAAAGAAATGTAGAATGTATAATAGCATAGACCAAGGAAAGGATAGAGATACATAGAGGAAAAGTAATAATAGTATTAGAGTTATATAGCAGACTGTTTTGGTTTTAGAATGATAAAGTATTTAAGGATAGCATGGAACAAATGTGTACACTTTACTCTCCAATCATTAAGAAATTAAAAAACAGAAAGAGGAGGGCAGGTAGGGGCAGAGGAGGGATAAGAAAATAAACAAGATCCCCTTAAGAGTTGTGATGAAGAAAATATGTTCAAATACATACTAACTTTGCCCCATAACTTAAGAGTTAAAATGTCTTGGGCTGGTAGAGCCTTTCCCAGTATTCTGGAAGCCCTGGGCTCTATCGCTAGCAACAAAAAAATAAAAATAAAAAAAACTAATAGACAAAGAACCTTCAACCAACAGAGGGGTCTTACTTGCCTGAATGCACACAACAGCTCCTCCACATCAACATTTTATTCTCTTAAATAAATTTTATAATACATAGCTCATGTTTTACTGGATGGATAGTGGAGCCTTTCATGTTACCATTAGCTTTCACCCTTTCCAACGTCCACCTTCCCCTCTCCTAGCTGAATGCCCTGGAATCTCGGCTTCCCCACTGGAATGTCTGCAGAAAACACCTGGCAATTGTTAGAGGTGACTTTCAGTTACACTCATGTCAAAAGAAAACTTGCCATGTTGATGAATTAGCAGACTGTGGTGCAGTGGCCCACAACCCCTGACAGGTCAGTGCTCCTCACCTTCCCCAGAGAAGTTCTTACAAACAGCAAGGACATGTTTGGGGATTTTAAACAGGTGGTCTCCCCACCCATTAGCACTCCTCAACATCCTCCCGCCAAACCCCCACCTACTGCCCAGCACAGTGGTTACTTCCAGAAAGTAGAATGGCTTTCTAAACTAAGGGGGAAATGTTTACTCTTTATTTTTATTTTTTTTTAATTTTCTTAATTTATTTTTGCAGTACTAGAGATGGGACCCAGGGACATTCAGCCTCTGAGCTACACCCCCAGCCCTATTTTTTTATTCTTTATTTTAAAACAAGGTCTCACTGAATTACAAAGGGCCTCACTAAGTAGCTGAGGCTGGCCACGAATCTGCGATCCTCCTGTCTCAGCTTCCCAAATGCTGGAATTGCAATCATGTGCCACCATGCCCAGATACTCTTTATTTTTTAACCTTCTGTAACATGACTATTTTATCTTGTATGTAAATTTCAATTTCTCTTTAAATTTATTGGTGTGCGTGTGGTGTGTGTGTGTGTGTGTGTGTGTGTGTGTGTGTGTGTGTGTGTTCATTTGTTTTTTGTTTTTTGTTTTTTTTTGGTAGTGGTGGTACTGGGGTTCCTGGAAACCCTTCTACCTCTGGGCTACACTCCCAGACCTATTTTTATATTTTTATTTGGAAACATGGTCTATTAACCCAGAGAGGCTGGCTTTGAACCTATGCAATCCTCCTGTCTCCCCCTCCCAAGTGCAGGGATTACAAGCGTGTACCACCACGCCCAGCGTTCATTTGGTTTATAAGGCAATCCTCAGTCTTAGAATCCTAGAGAAAATGAGTAAAATACATACCAAGATCTAGATAGAGCACAAATGGACGCAATCTTTCTGAAAAATCACTTGTAACAGGAGTCATAAACATCCATAGCCTTTGACCTACCAATTTGCCTTGAAAGAATCCATCTTAAAGATATAATGGGACAAAGATTCATGCCCAAAACTTCATTGGCATATTATAAAAGCAAATATAGTAGAAATATCCTGATGTTCACCTTTATGGGAATAGTTGATTTATTATTAGGGGCAACCATAAAGAGAGGAAACTGTACACTCTTTAAGTATCATCCGGGGGCATTTTAATTATAAAGGAAAATGTTTGCTATGCGTTCATGAAATGAGCATAAACTCTTTTAAGAGCACTGAAAGTAAAGCTGTTGAATTGTTCTCATTTCCAACTGTGTTCCAATTTCTAGTGCTTTATTTCCTCTCTTGAATATGATTTTTGTCACTTCTCCCAATTTAGTTCTAAGGGATTTCTGTCAGAAAACACACACCTCTACTTATGGTTAAAATTATCCCTAGTTCATTGGTTTCTAATATTGACCTTTTATGTCTCTAATTCCCTGGTACAGAACCACCCCCCGCCCCCAAAAAAGTAAACGACCCTTAATAAATGCCTTAAGAAAAAATTATCACCACCACTCAGATAACCATTTAAAAAATCTTCCGAATCCAATATGAAGATGATGACTGTTCAGAGAACATTATTACTTGAATGTAATTTGTATCCCCTACAGAATCTTTTTAAAAAGCAGTATCATCTTACCTATCATTCAGAACATAAACATCACACTGTTATAAGGAAGTGGACTTAGCTTTTACATTAGTCATTAAAGCCATGTTCTACTTCAAAAGTCCAGAAAGAGCCGAGTGTGGTGGCCCATGGCTTGAGAGGCCGAGACAGGAGGATCACAGACTGGTGGCCAGCCTCAGCTACTTAGTGAGGCCCTCCACAACTTTGTGAGACTTTGTTTCAAAGTAAAGAATAAAATATAGGGGTGTAGCTCGGAGGTACACTTTCTCTGGGTTCAATCCCTAGTACTGCAAAAGCAAAACAAAACAAAAATGTCCAGAGAGAAATCATTCTTTTCTGGGAGATGAAAGTAACATTTTTGGTGAGTGAAATATGGAAAGTTCATTGCAGTACTGGGGATGGAACCCATGGGCGTTCGACCTCCGAGCTACACCCCCTACCCTAGTTTTTATTCTTTATTTTGAAACAGGGTCACACTAATTTGCAGAGGGTCTCACTAAGTAGGTGAGGCTGGCTGTGAACCAGGATCCTCTGGTCTCTGTCTCCTGAATGCTGGGATTACAAATGTGCTCCACCACGCCCGGCTACTTTGTACTTAAACAATCACTGGTATTAACAACAGCAACAGCTTTGTGGCAAAGGCAAATGTAAGAGAAACTTGTGGGAACCTGGAATGAGTGTGTGACAGACAGCTAAGAGGTGTGATAGCATTAAAAAAAACATGCACACAGCCGGGCATGGTGGTACATGTCTGAAATCCTAGTACACGGGGAGGCTGAAACAGGAGGATTGCAGGTTGGAGACCAACCTCCACAACTTAGCAAGACTGTCAGCAACCCAGAGAGACCCTGTTTCAAAACAAAAAATAAAAAGGGCTGGAGGTGTAGCTCTGAGGTAGAATGCCCTGGATTGCATTTCCAGTACCACTGAGGGAAAAAAAAAAAAGCACCCCCACCACATATACACTACACACACACACACACACACACACACACACACACACACACACACACACTTGTGCAAGCCTTCCGTTTTCTTCAGAAGAAGTTTATTACCTAATTTTGTCACTATGACAAACTTCACTGCCGGCCATTCTCAGTCTATTAAAAAAATTGCATATCTCCCCCACTTCCAGAAGCATTTTTATTTAGCTGTTTAGGACAAAATGCATTCTTTCTATAAGTAATGTTATAAATTGGGATCCGTTTCCAAGTCTGCCCCACAAAAAAATTATTTGGTTTGTATTGCATCTGAAATACACTTGCAATAAAAAGATACAATTACGGGAAATAATTCTGTTACATAAAAGGCATGTTATTTCAACTGGGTTGTGGGTAATTCATGAAAACTAATCATTATTTAATTGCCTTTTGGAGAAATTATACTATAAATTCTAATCAGGGACACTGGAAACAGAACTCCAATTCTTCCTACCAAGTTCAGACCACAGTTGAAGACACCTCTGTGCCTCGGGCAGTCTTTATGTCCACACTTCCTCGAGAATCACCACACCTTGCAGCCACCGGGAGCATCCACAGACCAGACTGTAATCCAGACACTTCCTAGAAAGTAACCTCTAATTGTTTCAAAATACAAATAAACCAGACATTTTAAGCATACATTTTTGGTTTTGCACAAGGTTAAGATTTATGATGAAGATCCCAATACTCTGAAATAGTCAACATTATCGCAGTTGATGGGTCACATACATCAGAAACACCGCTGAATGAAGGAGTTTGTTCAGGATGCAAATGCCAGAGAGAAGCAGCGTTAAACAACAATGCTATTGTGCTGAAGGATGGCGTAAACAAAAAGTTAAACGCCAGATAGATACGAATGTAGAGTGAACACCTATCTGAGGCTTTGTTCAACTTACCAATGGATGGAGAATGAAAAAGAATAAGATGGTAAAACTGACTCACAGGAGAATTTAAGAAATGGAGATTTTTTTTATACAAACAGCCCAAGGAATGCTGTAACAAGTTCACCTGCTACAAGGGCTGGTTAATATAGAGTGCATTAATCTGTGGAGTTTTATATTTCTGGATGGAAATCCTTAAGTTACCATGTAGCCTCAATATATGGGCTTTTAAAATTTTAAATAGCAAAGTCACACATAGGCACATACTCCAAATTAGAAAATAGAATAGGTATTAGGGAGCATGTCAAACACTGGTATTGAAAAGAACGTGGAGAAGCCAAGCATGGTGGCGCACGCTTGAAATCCCAGTACTTGGAAGGCCTAGATTGGAGGACCATAGGTTCAAGGACAGCCTCAGCAACTTAGCAAGGACCTCGGCAACTTGGTGAGACTTTTTTCTTTTTTTTTTTTTTTTTTTTTGCGGGTCTGGGGTTGGAACCCAGGGCATTCGACCTCCGAGCTGCACCCGTGTCCTATTTTTTTATTCTTTATTTTGAAACAAGGTCTCACTAAGTTGTGGAGGGCCTCACTAAGTAGGTGAGGCTGTCTGCGAACCATGATCCTCTGGTCTCCGCCTCCTGAATGATGGGATTACAAGTGTGCGCCACTATGCCTGGCTAGTGAGAACCTTTTGTAAAAATAAAATAGGACTGCAGCTGTAGTTCTTAAGTAACAGAGAGAGAGAGAGAGAGAGAGAGAGAGAGAGAGAGAGAGAGAGAGAGAGAGAAACATCCTTTTGTTTTATTTCAACTTTTTAATGATTTTTCTGAATAGATTTTTTTTAAAGATATGCCCAGAAGGGAATATACCAAGAGAGGTCACCAGGTATTATTTACCTTGGTGAATTAATCTGACCCTTAGCTCTATCAATTCAAAAATTGAGTTTATCCATACCTCCTCCTGCCTGTATACTGTCTCAGCTCAGATATATATTTCCTACATATGCATACACATACATATATATACATATATATGGAGATAGAGAGATAGCTATATCAGACCAAAAAATGATTCATTTTCATTGGAACTAAAACTCACAAGTAGATCAGATACCCACATCCTCTGACCAGCACATGCTTTTCAAGAGGAAAGAATTTTTTTAATTTCAAAGTTTGATATAATTGTGAGAATTGTTATTATGTAAGCCCTTCAGGGATCATTCCATACCTCACCCTAACAGGGATATCAGAAAACCTAGGACCACACACTTTTTCCCTACGTGGAAGCTAGGGAGAAAAAAACCAAAAGGGACCTCATGAAAAGGAGACACACCAGGAGAGATGGAGGGAGGAGAGGGAAGGGAGGCTGGGGAAGGAAAGAGACCAGTTCTGTCCTGTGCCTGTGAATCTCACTACCATGTGTGGGGAGGGAAAGGGGAGTTATGGGGAAGGAAAGAGACCAAGTATGGTTTTGTGCATATATGATTATAGCACCATGGAGCTCACTATCATGTATGTTTACAATGCACCGATAAAGATGAATACACAGAAATATTGTGCATATACAAAATGATCTATTCAGATCTCAGTGACGTGTGTGGGGAGGACAGGGAGGCGTGGGCCCTGGGGACACACCAAGGGCTGTGTGCGTGCACGTTCCTGTCACTCTACCTCATTACCATGTGTCATCGTAATGCACCAGTAAAAGTACATTTTACAATCTTTTAAATGAGAGTTAATTGGGTCAGTTTATCATCTCAACATTGCCTGATGAGAGTAATAAAAATAAGAAAAAAATGGTCCCAGTGCAGTAAAAAGGTGCCCACTTTTCCTTTTATCCTCAAGCAAAACAAAACAAACAAAAAGTTATCTTCATTATACAAGGGCAGAGAAAAATGACTGTAGCTACAAAAAGCCTGGCTTCTGGGTTGGAATTTTGAAAGAGAGTAGAGAGGGAGGAGGAAAAAACTATTTTACTCTTGCTAATAGATAGACTATACCAAAGACAACTCTTTGCCATGGACAGTTCGGGTAATGTCCCTACAGTCCAAGGTGCTGTGGTTTGAACATAGTTTATCCTTCTAAATATTTTGCTGGGCTTAATCCCTATCATGAAGTATTAAGAGGATAGAAATGTCATCCTACTATGCTGTTTAGAGGTGGAGTCTTTAGGAGGCAATTAGGATTAGATATGGTCATTTTCATGGATCTCTGAGGATTGGATCCAGGTGACTTTATACAAAAAGGGAAAGAGACTAGAATACCTAGACACACACATTCCATCTTTTGCTATATGATACTATGTGCCACCTTGGGATTCTGCCAGCAAGAAGGACGTCACCAGATGTGAGCCCTCAGATCTCCAGAAATGTGAGTTAAATAAACCTCTTTCCTTTATAAAAGTACCCAGCCTCAGGTATTTTGTTACAGTAAAGAAAAACTTAATACACGAGGCAATTTCAAACTAAACATCTGCCTCCTTGAGGCTCAGAGTCTGCCCTCAGTCTTTCTGGACAATTGATTGAGCAAAGGGCATTGCTTCAACACCTGTTATCACTATCTTCAGCCTTCCCGGGAGGTTTCCTACACACACCTTTGTGTCCCCTCTGCTTAGATTCCCTTTTTCTCCACCCCTGTTCACTTCTCAGCACCTTGTCCCTCCTCTGCTCTGAGCACTTTGCCTCATGTTGTTGGAGGAGGAGCAGGGCATGAAGAACAGAGAGAAATGCTGGGGGATACCCTGAAACTTTCTGTCCTCAGAGTATGTTTCAAAGCCAAAATCCCCTGATAGATAACATGTCTTCATGTTCTCCTCAGGCTTTATTTAACCACTGTTAGAAATCTTGAACTCATTCCATAGTTCATTGCTTTTACATCTCAAAGATGAATGGCATCGGGCCATCTCCAAAATGTCTGCCTTTGGGGACAGATGAGGAGGAATTTGATCCCAGGCACCTCCTTCTTCAAACAGAATATACACGGGAAATGCCACCTTGGAACTCTTTCACCTAATTCAAGTTTCCATTGTATCTAATTCCTCTTCTGATTAGTTCATTGTGTTGGGCTGTAATTTTGTCAAAGATTAACCTACCTGCTCTTTGTTTTTCCTGCTTCGGTCATGGGTAAGATTCCTCCAGATTGTATTACTGGATTTTATCTTGTGTATCTGTGTGTATGTGTTGGGGGGGAATTACTGAGAATTGAACCCAGGGGCATTATACCTCCAAGCTGCATCCCCAGCCCTTTTTATTTTTTATTTTGAAACAGTATCACGCTAGGTTACTGGGAGTCTCACTAAGTTGCCCAGGCTGGCCTCCAGACTGTGATTCTCCTATCTCAGCCTCCCAAGTACTGGAATTTCAGGTGTGCACCACCAAGCCTGGCTTGGATTGTATCTTTTCTCTTAGTACACAGTGTTCCTGAATGATATTGCCCCCCCCTTAAAACTTGCTGGGCACAGCAGGCAACTTCTAGAAAGCCATTATGCTGTCCCTCACTCTCAGCACCTTGCCTCACACTGACCATAGATCCTGGGTCAGCATTAGATATTTAATAGCTGTTCTTTTCTTCCTGGATCACTCTGCTTAAAAGGTCTCTGCATGAAGAAACCATCCTTAGCCAGGTGTGGTGGTGTACACCTGTCATCACAGTACTTGGGAGTTTCAGACCTGAGGATCACAAGTTTGAGGCCAGCCTCAGCAATTTAGCCAGACCTTGTTTCAAAAAATAAAAATAAATAAATAAAATGATCTTGGCTGGAGCTGGAAGATAGAATGTCCCTGGGTTCCATCCCAAGTACAAAAGAGAAAAAAAGGAGGAGGGAGAAAGACGGAAAGGAGGGAAGGAAGGAAGGGATGGAGGGAGGGAGGGAGGGGATCAGATTTTTAGTTCAAAATTTTCCTTCCCAAATAGGCTGTCCCTGCCTGTACATTTCACTCTTATCACTTATCACTGTTTGAAGTTGTCTCCTGTGTTTATCTTATGGTCTCTCTCTCTTTCCACCCCCACTAAAATGTGAGTTCATGAAAAACAGGCCTGGCTTATTTCGCCCACCACAATACCTTCTGTGCTACGCACAGTGGCAACACATTCTGTTTCTCTGTTGCTGAATAATATACGATCCAGAATTTAGACATTGAAGATGGCAAGTAATCAGTACCTCATATGTAGGTCAGAAACTCAGCAACAGCTCAGTGGGCGCGTTATCATCTGAAGGCCGGTCCAGGGCTGGAGGATCCACTCCAGCGTGGCCTACGGGAAGATTTCAGCCATCTCCTGGCTGTTGGCAGTAGGGATCAGTTCCTTTTACAGGAGCCTTTGCCAAAGGCGTGACTATCAGCAAAAGACAGGGGCTTCCCTCAGAATGAATACTTAAGAGATGGCAAGACAATGCCTTCTACAGCCTAACCTAGGAATTCATGTTCTGTCCTTTCCACAGCATCCTATTAGTTACGTGAAGGGGACTGACTGCATGTGAACACAAATATCCTCTTCCCGCTGGCTGCTTCTCCCCCTCCACAACGATGTTGTTCAATAATACATTTTAAACTAATCAATTGTGTCTTCATTTGATAGTTTAACTCTTACAAGGCCATGTTATCTCTAAAAGTTTGGGACTTTCTCGCTCTCCCACCTCTATTCCCACCTGCCTATAAAGTGAGGCCTGTTTCATTTTTCAAATATGATGTAAAAAAATCCAGTAATGATATTGTGACTATGCCTTTGTATATATATTTGGTTTCCTTCCTTCCTTCCTTCCTTCCTTCCTTCCTTCCTTTTTTTACGGTACTGGGGATGGAACCTAGGAGCATTCTACCTTTCTAAGCAATACCCCCAGCCCTATTTTTTTTATTCTTTATTTTGAAACAGGGTTTCACTGAGTTGCAAAGGGCCTCACTAAGTAGCTGAGGCTGTCCGCGAACCGCGATCCTCCTATCTCAGCCTCCCAAGTTCTGGGATTATAAGTGTGTACCACCATGTCCGGCTATATTTGGTTGTCTTCAAAGGACAATTAAACAAAATATTTTCAATTAGCGTTGTAGAAAACATGGGCATTGTGGTTGCTATACCGATACCAGGTGACTGTGCTAATGGGAGCATTCAACTCTATCTGTACAGGATTTCCTATTTTGCAAAGCATCTTCATGTAATATCTCACCTGCACTCATATCAATATGCTCTGAAAAGAAAACACGGTAGATTTTTTTCCGACTGTATAGATGAGGACACCTAATTTTAATGAGCAAAACCAAAAGTACAACTCTGGTATTTTGATTCCTAGTACCAGAATGACTTAAAGAAGGAAGTGTGCATCAGATAGACTGGGTTATGCTGCAGGAGAGACAACCCCAGGATCTCAACAGCTTAAAGCAACAGGGGATGTGTTTGGGCTCACAGTGGTTCAAAGCAGGTGGGTTGATTTTCCAAGGCAACTGCCCCCCCCATGCAGCAATTTAGTGACCTATTTATCTCTTCTTAGAGATACTCTAGGGTATCCGATATTGAACACCGGGAACAGTCTTACAAAGAAAATCAAATGCTTTGGCCTAAAAATGACAAGCATCCCTTCCCCCTCACAGCTCATGAACAGGAACTTGCCTCTCAGCCCTGCCTGACTGCGATCAGACTGACAAGCGTAAGATTCCTGTGAGCCCAGGGTATGGGTGAGCCCTTGGACGTTCCACTACAAATATGGTAGTATAAAAATATAAATAGGATTTGTAGAAGTAGGAAGAGGTCCTTTAAGGACACTTAAGAAAACAGTGTAAAGAAATAAGCACAGAACATCTCATTTATAAAATCCTCATGCTGGGTTCTTTCACATACATTTTTACTAGTTGATCCTGATAGCAGCCCTGTGAGGCAGACATCATCCCTGCTTTTATGGGTTAACAAACGGAAGCTCAGCAGGTTACTTAACTTGCCCCACAGCTCACAGTAATAAGTGGAGGAAAGTCTGACTCCCTTGCTCTTCCTTTTGAGTATTTCCTGGCTTCATATAATGATCTCTTCTCCATCTCTTCAGGGACTTGCTTTTATAAAGCGGGTTCCTGGAGAGGGATACACAGAGCATGGCAATTGTAGCAGCAATGTTTTATTTCTGGAGCTAGGTGATAAGCACACAGATGTGTGTAATTCATTCTACTTTTTAAGTCTTAAATATTTCAAAATATACTTTTTAAAGCAGGGGAAATTGAGTCTGCAAACTAGTGACAGATTTTTGTCTTGAAAAGGTAAGCATTTTAAGCTGGGCGTGGTGGCACACGCTTGTAATCCCCACGCTTGGGAGGCAGAGACAGGAGAATCGCGCAGGTTCGAAGCCAGCTACGCACGCTGGCCTAGGAGACCCTGTTTCCAAATAAAAATGTAAAAATAGGTCTGGGAGTGTAGCCCGGAGGTAGAAGGGCTTCCAGGAACCCCAGTACTACCGAAGAAGAAGAAGAAGAAGAAGAAGAAGAAGAAGAAGAAGAAGAAGAAGAAGAAGAAGAAGAGTAAAAGGGTAAGCATTTTTAATGAATGTTGGCAGCTCCAAACCATTACTATTTGTTGGGCACATAGTATTTTCCAGCTAATTTTAAACCATTTATTTACATTCATTTACTTATCCCAGTCAATGATCTTGTTATTATCCTCACATATATAAGATAAGAAAATTGAAGCAAGTGCAAGCTAAGTAATTTAATCTAAAGCCACAGTTTATGTAGAGAAATAAAAAACGGATTTGGTGGGCGGCGTTCCTGGAGATTGAACTCACGGGCATTCTACTTCTGAGCCACAACCGCAGCCCTATTTTATTTTTTATTCTGAAACAGGGTCCCACTATGGATTGCAGAATCTCTCCTTAAGTTGCTGAGGCTGACCTTGAACCTGCAATGCTCCTGTCTCAGCCTCTCAAGTACTGGGGTTACAGGTGCACATCACCATGCCTCGCAAAAAAAATAAATAAATAAAATAATAATAATAATAATAATAATAATAATAATAATAATAATTTGAAGCACGCATCCTAGTTTCAGGATGTATACACATGACCTGTTAAACTTCTTCTAAAGTGGAGGATGAGACACGTTTTCAGAGATGGGTGAAAATCTTTGGTGCACCTGTTGGAACGTTTCTATTACATTCCGTAGACATTTGTGTCCAGTCAAACAGGGAATTCAAAATAGCTTTCCCATGACAGTGGCAGAGAACAGGCTAGTGTAGCTGACAGCAATTTCAGAGAAGTGTTTCATGCTTGGGCCGACTCCCTTGAACAGGATGAAGGGGAAGATCCACGTGATTAAGACAGGGTTCTACCTCTTGCGAAAACTACCCTAGCAAGGAGGGCGGAGTCCGGAAGAAATTGAAGAATTTCCAAACATCAAATGATCTAACCAGCTGGGGTTTCTCCTGCTTAGATAGGAGGAAGGTTAGGAAAATACAATTTAGGATTACTACTGTTGCAGCTACTCATCAGAGCAGTTACTCCGAGACTCGTCATCATCGTTCTTAGTGCAAACAAATCTCCTTTTCTCTTCTTCTTCTTCTTCTTCTTCTTCTTCTTCTTCTTCTTCTTCTTCTTCTTCTTCTTCTTCTTCTTCTTCTTCTTCTTCTTCTCCTCTTCCTCCTCCTCCTCCTCCTCCTCCTCCTCCTCCTCCTCCTCCTCCTCCTTCTTCTTCTTTCTCTCTTCTCTCTCTCTCTCTCTCTCTCTCTCTCTCTCTCTTTCTCTCTCTCTACCCCCTATCTCCTCTCTCCTCCCTCTCTCTCTCTCTTTTCATGATATCAGCTCAAGAAATTCCCAAAGAGGACACCCAAGCAAAAGAACACCTCTCTGGTTGACAGCTGGAGCGCCCCGCGCCTGCGCAGGAGCTCGCGCCCCGGAGGACTGCCGCCAGGGGGCGCGCTGGCGCGGCCGCGCCGCTCTATATCCTCCCTGCGCGCCCGGAGAGCCTCGCTGCTCTCAGAGAGCAGAGAAGGCGGAAGAGCGCGGCGTCCGCGGCTGGGGCTGGGGCTCCCGGCGGCCCGCGGACGCGGCGGCGGCAGGTTTGGCCCGGGAGCTCGGCGTCCGGGCCGCCTGGACTCGGAGCGCCATGTCAGTCCTCGCTGGGCGGAGCTGTGCGGCCGCAGGGCAGCTTGCCCGCCGTGTGCGGAGGCCCGGAGCGCTGAGCGGTGAGTCGGCTCCGGGCGGCGTCGCCTCCACTGGGCCCGCGCCCCGTCCCGCCCGCCCGCTCCCCGCGGCTCCGGGTGGAGGCCTCCGGCTCAGGGCAGGTCAAGGAGCGCCCCCAGCTTCTGCAGCCGCCCCGCCCGCCCTCACCTGCGCCCCCCAGGGCTCCCCGCCCGGCCTCCCCTCCCAGAAAAGGAGACGGCCTCTTGGGTTCTCTTGGATTTTCCCAGCCCTCCGAGCTGTCACCGGCTCAAATAAAAAATAAAAATAAAAATAAAAACTCCTGCACATTCCCATCCACTCCATCACTATCCTGGGAAAACTATTTTGGAATTGATTTTATCAAACTCTAGAGGGGTGCCAGGCAGCAAGTTTTAAAATTTAAAAAAAAAAATGGAGATGACACGAATGTGTCTTCCCCGCCCCTGCACTGGGCAGTTCTAGCTGTGGTTCCAGACGCTGGGTTGATAAAGCTGTTCCTAGTATTTTGCTTTAGGGGAACTCCAGCGGAGAGTTAGGACTGTCTTGAATGTGGACAGAAAGCACCGAAAGTGCTACTACCGCCTGGGATGCACAGCGTTTCTCGGAAGAGCAGGTTACCGAATGTCTTTCTACACAAGTGTAGAAGGGGGAACGGCTTGGGAAGAAATTCTGAGTGTTCTCTTTGTGGACTAGGCCGCCAGCATTTTATCTTCTTTGATACTGGGGAAAGTAGAGGATTTTTTCTGATTTCTAGGTTGGACCTGGGGTCAGGACACTGTGGCCTCTTGTGACTCAGGGAAAGAATGTATTTCAGGCATTAATTGCCCATGTGATGGGTACAAGGATCATCGGAGTTTCAGCCTTGATGTGCCATGTATGTTACAATATTCGCGCTTTAGAGGCTGGAGGGCTTTTCTGTGATAACTTCTGAAATGTGGTGCTGATAAATTTTGGCAACTTGGATCGTGAATGAAGCTGTTTAAATCTTTGCCTGCTACGGGAGAACAAATAGTGCCTTAGAATTTGGATTCAGAAATAACAGCAGTTGAATATTTTATATTATTGCTTGGCCATTACAGCATATTTGCAGGTTTTTGTATCTTAAGAGATTTTTAAGGAGTTGGTAAATAGTTTTCATGTCTAAAGGTAGTATCAAATTGAAGGTAACTTGTCAGTAATTTTTTTTACAGTTTTGCTTTGAGATGTATGTTTACTCATGTATGAATTTCAGTTGACTTAAAATTGACTCATTCAAGACATAAGTGGCTGATTTCTTTAGCTTCACACATTTCTCATTAGCATCTGTTGATCTTAGAAGAACAGGTTTTTGTGGATCATTGCTATCCTTTCACTTCAAAATATTTAACAGTATTCTCATTGGATTATAATGTGTACCCAGAGACTCATTTGTGAATTTAAGCTATAATGTATGAAAAAGCTAGTTTCAATATTTATTCATTTTGCAGTCAAAATAAGTTGGCAGTGGTTATATCCCACAATATTTAATTAAGCAGTACTTACATGCTAGAAACCCAACTGTAAAAAGGAAATTGCAGTCATGATGCTCTTAAAATAAAACTTAAGGAATGATTTAAACTTCCTCTCATTATTTCATGTAAAAAGCCACTTAAGTAGAGAAGCTGTAAGCCAGGTGCAGTGGTGTGTAACTCTAATCTCAGTACTTGGGAGACTGAAATAGAAGGATTATAGGTTTGAGGCCAGTCTCAGCAATTTGACAAGACCCTCATCAACTTAGTAAAACACTGTTTCAAAATAAAAGATAAAGCTGGGAGTGGTGGCACATGCCTGTATTCACAGCACTTGGGAGGCTGAGACAGGAGGATTGCAGGTTCAGGAACAGCTTCAACAACATAGGAGACTCTGAGCAACCTAGTGAGACCCTGTTTCCAAACAAATAAAAAGGGCTGGGGGTATAGCTCAGAGGTAGAATGTTCCAGAGCTTAATCCCCAGTACCATGAAAATAAGTAAGGCTGGGGGTATAGTTTAGAGATAAAATGCCCCTGGTTCAATCTCCAGTTAAAAATAAAAATGAAAAAGAAGCTGTAAGAAATTTTGTTTTACAAAAGCATCTTAACTCTTACTTAATGTAGCTTATCTCAAACCTGCTTTTGTACAAGCTCACGAAGTGGATTTCTGTGGCACAGATGAGGTTAAAAGAATTCTGATAGAGCATAATATTTTCTTCAAGCATGACACATTAAGAACCATTCATTTCTATAGCTGACTTAAAGCACTTTGGAGGTTTGTATTGAGGATTGAACCCTAGACACATATTTCCGAGCTACACCCTTTTTTCTTTTATTTTGAAACAGGGTCTCCCAAAGTTGTTGAGTGTCTTGCTAAGTTGCTGAAGGTGGCCTCAAACCTGAGATCTTCTGTCTCAGCCTCCTAAGTACTGGAATTACAAGTGTGTGCCACCACACCCAGCTCACTTTTGTTCTTCTCTTGCTGCTAATTAAAATAGCCATTCAGCTGGGCGGGTGGTCGCAGGCTTGTAATCTCAGCTCTTGGGAGGCTGAGACAGGAGGATCGCACAGGTTCGAAGCCAGCCTCAGCTACTTAGGCTCTCAGCAACTTAGTGAGACCCTGTTTCCAAATAAAATAGAAAATAGGTCTGGGTGTGTAACCCGAAGGTAAAAAGCCTCTGGGTTCCATCCCCAGCACCACAAAAAATAAATAAATAAAATAAAATAGCCATTCATTGCAGTTGAGTTAGAAAAGTAATTTTCACATAAGTCATTGCAATACCTAAAACTAAAGGGAAGAAATGTTTTAACTTGCCAAAAAGGAATAAACAGAAAATTACTGACACTTAAGATACTGTTTTTAGCTTAATTTTCCCATTGCAGTATAGTTAATGGGACTATATACTATATACTTGGAGGGCAACTACCTGAAAAGGTTTAATTTCACAGGTATGAAGCTCCCTTGTTACTTCTTAGAGCATGGAATATAGCGTGAAAGTGACTTGGTCCTCTAAACTTTTTAAGAGTGCTCACTCCATCTTGGGCTACATTCCCACGGTGGAGTTCCTTTTAAGGAATTGTGACTGATTAGACAGGTTTTCCTAGGAACACATTAGCTATGAAAGGACTTGAAATCTAATGACCTTCAAGTCTCTTGATGAGGGCACTATGTAGACTGTCCATAGCCTGAATCTTAAACTGGATATCTGGGCAGAAAAAGTAACATCAGTTTGGTCATGTTTACCTTTGTCTTCTTTCTAGTACTTTGATATGTGCTATACAACTAAATAACAAATATTCATTTCTCAAGCATGATTTTACTTTAAAAAATAAAGTTGTAAAACATAAATATGCCTAGCATTGTCAACAGTCTAGAAAATGGGTTCTCATATATTCTCTGTGGTGGGGGGAGTATAAAACCTATAATATAGCTTGCTAACCAGTCTTATCAGGAAGCCTTAAAAATTACATACTCTTTGACCCAACAATTCTAAGAAATTTACCTAAGGACGTAATTAGATACAAACGGTAAATGGAAGGGAACAGAACAAAGTTTATAAATCCTAGCATGGCACAACAATGCCATTAATCCTCAGGTTTGAACAGGTAAAAAGGTGGCCTTATACCCCATCTGAACATATGTGACGGGCTCTGCCGTTTGCCACTGTCTTGTATTCTTGCCTTCCTTCCAATCTGTATGAGCCTTCCTTAGGAGTCCAGGTTGGTAGGCTTTGAGAAATATGTTTAGGTTATCAAAAATATTATTTCAAAACTAAAAACAAAATGCCAAGTTTCTTTATTGATCCTTTGGAATTCTATCAATTCGATGTAATAATGCTGGACAGCTCATGTTTAATAGTTGTTGCATTCAGCAGCTTAGTTTCATGGAATTGATCAAAACATATATAAATATAGTGTAATGCAAAGGCTCCAGGGTCAGGCTTGGGGTCTGATTCACCTCTGTTATTAGTTGAGTATTCTTGGGCAAGTTACTTAACCTTTGTAAGCTCCACTTTGACAAGTGGAGACAATAAGACTATTAAATAAAATACTATATAAAACTGAAACAAAAACTCATTGCCAGGAACAGTTGTAAATGTTTTGTACATATTAATACATTTAATCTTTGCAGTAATTCCCAGGTGGGTCCTATTGTTAATGCTATTTTACAGATGAGGAAACTGAAGCATAGAAAAGTTATGCTAGGCATGGTGGTGCTCACCTCTAATCCCAGTACTTGGGAGGCAGAGACAGGAGGATCATAGGTTCGGGGACAGCCTCAGCAAGTAGTGAGACTCGTCAACCTGGCAAGAGACTCTGTTTCAAAATAAAAATAAAATAGCCCTATTTTATTTACTTTCACCATTTAATAGTTTTGCTTTTCCAACCAGAATAATGCTTCACCCTTAATAAGTGCTCAGCAAATGGTACTTAAGCCAGGCTTGGTGGCACACACCTGTAATCTCCGTGCTTGGGAGGGTGAGACAGTAGGATCGCAAGTTCAAGGCCAGTAGACAATAACTTACTAAGCCCTTTTTCCAAAAAACAAATAAAAAGGGGCTCAGTACAAACAAAGGGGCTCAAATAAAAAATAGCTCAGTGGTAGAATGCGCCTGAGTTCAGTCCCCAGTACCACCAAAAAAAGAAAAAAGGTACTCAAGATCTTTTGGTAAGAAGGTATTTGTAGTGGTAAAAAGATTGACTCCTCTATTTAGCCAAGTGGCAACAAGATTTTTATAAAAATATAGGCATTGTGACTTAGCCTATGAATTACTTTTAGTCATTAGTTTCTTGTATAAGTACCATAAAGGGTTTAGAATCTGATAGTTTCCCATTTGCTCATGAAAGCAATAGTTTTCCATAGGCAAAGAAACCTCACTTGTTTCCAGTCATTAATAATGAAACATAGTCACTTGACAAGGCAGAAGGACATAAAGATACACTTTTTGAAAATTCCATTCTTTCTGCATAGTAGAAAATCCCCACACTGAGATATGGAAATCCTCATAGAGTTTCAGATCTAGAAGAAATCAAGATCTGAATGAGCAAGTGTCTTGCCCAAAGATCACCCATCCAAGTAGTAGCACTTGATCACTAGATCCCTTGTGCAGTGCTCTTCCTAGCCCTGCCTTGCTAGCCCTCACTTATATCTTCAAGGCACTATACTTGAAGAAACAGTTGCAACATGATAAAGTTCTTCAACAGATGCCTAATGGACACCTATTATAGTAAAATCTTGTGCTAAGTACTGCATGTATGCAAATGAAATTTAAATTCCTGACCTTAGTCACAGGAAACCGTCATATAAGCAGATCATGTAAGCAGATAATATGATGTAGACGAGTTTTGTTTTTTTTTTCTTCAGTACTGATGATGGAACCCAGGGCATTCTACCCCCGACCCTATCTTTTATTTTTTATTTATATTGTTTATTTATTATTATTATTATTATTATTATTATTATTATTATTTTGGTGGTACTGGAGTTCCTGGAAACCCTTCTACCTCCAGGCTATACTCCCATACACGTATTTTTTTATATTTTTATTTGGAAACAGGGTCTCTTAAGCCAGCGAGGCTGGCTTTGAACCTGTGCGATCTCTTGTCTCCGCCTCCCAAGTGCAGGGATTACAAGCGTGTGCCACCACGCCCGGCTATTTTTTATTTTGAAACAGGGTCTCACTAAGTTGCAGAAGGCCTCACTAAGTAGCTGAAGTTGTCTGCAAACCACAATCCTCCTGTTTCAGCCTCCCAAGTACTAGGATTACAAGCATGGGCCACCACATGGGCTTTAGGCGAGTGTTAAAATTGAAGTACTTTTCCTTTTTTAACCTTATATTGTCATTCTGCTAGGTCATCAACTCCTTAAAAGACCTTGCCTTTGTGCTCCAAGTACTTTGCATAGGTTCTGATATTGAATGAGGGAATAACAGTATAAAATACTAGTCATGAAGCAAAACTCAAAACACTAAGATAACATTAACACAGCTGATGTATATGAACTAGTACGTGACTTGCATAGATAAAGTGTAAGACCTCTGAGTGCATATATGCTAAGGCTTTTTTTTTTTTTTTTTTTTTTTTTTTGCTACTGTTACAGAACATTGATAATCAAGTTACTATGAGTCTGTTAAACTGTGAAAATAGCTGTGGGTCCAGCCAGTCTGAAAGTACCTGCTGTGCTGCCATGGCCAACTCCTGCAGCGCTGCAGCAAAAGACGACAGTGTGAGTGGAACTCTCAGTACAGGGACCCCGTCCAGCTCCTTCATGGAAGAGCTCCAGGGGTATGATGTGGAGTTTGACCCGCCTCTGGAAAGCAAGTACGAGTGCCCCATCTGCCTGATGGCATTGCGGGAGGCAGTGCAAACACCATGTGGCCACAGGTTCTGCAAAGCCTGCATCATCAAGTCCATCAGGTATGTCAGCCGAATGGGAGAAAGAATGACATCTCCCACAAGAGAGCCAGACACATACGCAGCACATTCTGACACTGCACACAGGCCATCCCAGAATAGTCTTATACATTAAAGAGCTACTTAGGAAAAATACTAACAGACAGAAAATTGAGAGATCCTTATCCCAGTTCCAGTCCTACTATGGTACAAAAGGTGGCGTCTGTCTCTTCCTTACCCCGGACCTTTAGATAATTAAGAAAGTAAATAACTACTTCTGCTTAAAGCAGTTCTGATGTAGTCTAAATGATGACGACTCTTATGCTTTAAGAAAATATTTTTTAAATGCACCCTGAATGATGCTACTAGCATATGATAATCTCCACCATGTGAAGAATGCTGATTCTGTAAGTGGTCAGTTATTCTCATTTATTTAGATTCATGGTAAATTCTGTCACCCATGTCTGTGAACAACTGTGGAATATTGTTATGTTTAAAGCAAGTATCAACTGAAGGCTCTGCCTTCCTAATATATCATCCTCCAGTCCCTTCTCACTGCACTGCTACCAAGCTGTTGTGACTCGCCATCAGTTCTAACAGGCCTTTCTGCCTCTACTCTCATCTTCTCTCAGTCGCAGTGGAGCACCCAGAGGGAACCTGGGAGTGAAAGTCAGAGTCCTGGGCTGCCCTGTGATAGGCCCAGGATTTGTTTGCAGCCCCTCTCTACTTTGTTCGCTCTCCTTCCATTCATTCCCTCTTTGCTGTTCATTAAACGTGTCAAGCACGCTCCTGCCTTTGGGGGCTGTTTTAGCTGTTCTCTCTGCTTGGAACATTCTTGCCATAGCTAACCACTTAATTCCTTCCAGCGTAGCTAAAATAATCACTCTCTCATAGGCTCGCAGGCGACCCTATTTATACCACAGCAGGCCTTCACCCCACTTGCCCCCAACACTCTTGGTCTTCCTTACTAGACTTGACGTTTCTTTTTTTCCCCTAGCTCTTTTACCTTCTAAAACACCAGGTAATGCATGTTTTGTTGTCTGCTTGCCTCACTGGAAGGTAAGCTCCTTAAAAACAAGAGTTTAAGTCTCTTTTTATTTCTTGTTATTTCCCAAGTGTCCAAGTGCTGCTTGTCCCACAGTAGTTGATCAGTAAATATTGCTTTAACTAAATACATGGAGTTTCCACAAATAATTCAAATTCATCTCCTAAGAAATAAATATATTTTATTATAATTCAAAGATAAATGGGAATATTGCTTAGTTGACTAAGGAGTTCTATACTAGGCAAAAATATTGGGAGGGGAATTTATGTTGCCTAGTATTGAATTAACAGGCTGTTTAGGGTAGGCTTTTTCAGTTTGGGCACTGGTAATATTTTGGGCCAAATAATTGTTTGTTGTGGGAGATGATCCTGTGTGTTGTAGACTCTTGAGCGTGTACTTGCCTGTGTCTACTGGATTTAAGTGTCTCCCTGTCCCCCCCCCCCCAAGAGACCCACAGTGTCTCCTGCGGACAGAATAACTCCTGGTTGAGACCATTGGCTGAGGGGATAGAAGAAAACTATGTTAAAGGCTCAGTCTCTTTTCCCATAGATAGAAATGTGCAGTGTTTATCAAGAATCATGCATCCCTAGGAAGGTGGCTAATCTAGCAGGGTTTTTTTTAATAGCAAAATATTCATGAAAATAGTGGGACAGCAGTCTGAAAAGGAAGTAAACCTACAAAAGGAAATCCCAGGTTTTTTTCTCTTCTGTCTCCCTCTAAGCTAGGATGGGCACTTACTTTGGCTCTGACATTTTTAAAGAAACTGCTCTAAAATTCCTCATTAGTTATTGTCATTCAAAAAATCAAAATGCATTCCTACTAATTCCATTTTCTTTTGGAATGCTCGCTAATACTGTGGATAATGGTTTTTGATTCTTTATTTTCTCCTAGATCTTTATCACTTTTGGTTTGGGGCTTATATTTCAATAAATTTGTTCATGACATTCTATGCTCCCAGAGTATATATGACAGTGTAACAAAAACTTGCAGTCTGAGACAGACTTCAGAAGATCAACTCTCTCTCACTTTTTTTAATTCTTAGTCACTTGACAGCATACACCATTTTTCAAACACCTTTTTACCGACCACAGCAGCTAGCACTGTTGAGCATCTCAGAGGAACTCAGCAAATGTTTGCATGATTGATGAACGTTCCTGTGGCCTTCCTGACCCGTCACATTTTGTAACTGAATATAGAGACATTCCAGAGGCTGAGGGGGAATGACAGACACCCAGCCTTCCTGAGGAAGGCTTTTTTCATCATAAGATGGAAAAAATACTGAGAAGCAGTACATAGTCATCTTTAACTCCCTGTAACATTGCACCCTGGATGTATAAATAAAGGAAACCTTTTGTTGCCTGTAGCTAGTGTCATAGTTACTGTTTCAGAGTAAACCTTGAAATGAGGCTTCATAAAAGTACTGCTCATTGGTTAAATTTTTGCTTAATGACTGAGCAAATATGCTGCAAACATGTTACTGATATTGTGAATAGCATATTCCATTTAGTAGCATACACTGCATGGGGTGCTAACAGAACAGACAGCCAGACTGCCAAAACTCTTGTTCTCAACTTTCACTTCAGTTTATGCCAACCAAATATGATTTTTTTTCTTTTTTTGTATTGGGGATTGAACCCTCCAGGAGTATTCTACATTTAAACTACACCCCGAGCTACACCTACAGCCCTTTCTTCATCTTTATTTTGAAACAGGGTCTCACTAAGTTGCAAAGGGCGTCACAAGTTACTGAAACTGGCTGCGAACCTGTGATCATCTTTGTTTCAGTTTCCCAAATACTGGGATTACAAGACTGTGCCACCACATGTGGCTTTTGTTTTTTTATATCTGTTTTGAAACAGGGTCTCACTACTCACTATATTGCTGAACGTCTCACTAAATTGCTGAAGCTAGTCTTGAACCTGCAATTTTATTGTTTGAGCCACCCAAATATTGGGATTACAGGTGTGTGCTACCACATTCAGCTCAGAATATGACTTTATTCGATTAATTTTTCTCATTGTTCAACTGGTATCTATCCTATAATCTAAAATCTCATAACTTTTGAGTGTGTGTGTGTGTGTGTGTGTGTGTGTGTGTGTGTGTGTGTGTTTGGAGATTAAACCCAAGGAATAGTCTACCACTGAGCTTCAACCCCAGCCGTTTTTTGTTTGTTTGTTTGTTTGTTTTGTGAAGTTAACTGCATACTGGCTTCAAACCTGTGATCCTCCTGTCTCAGCCTCCCAAGTCCTGGGATGATAGATGTGCACCTCTTCACCCAGCTAAAATTTTATAACTTTTGATAGGTAATCAAAAGCTAGTTTGTCAATGGTAGGGTGCTTATAGCATGTCCAGGGCTCTGGATTTGATCCCCAGCACTGCAAAACCAAACAATACAACAACAAAACCAGCTAGTTTGTACTCATTTCATAGTAGTTCATTAACTGTGCATAAAAGAGTAGTTCAAACTATGGCATGGTGGAGCATGCCTATAATCCTAGCTACTTAGGAGTCTGAGGCAGGAGGATCACAAGTTCAAGGTCAACCTGAGCAATTTAATAAGACTACCTCAAAATAAAGAGGACTGGGGATATAGCTTAGTTGCAGAGTGCTGACCTAAACATTCACAAAGCTCTGGGTTCAATCCTTAGTACTGCAAAAAAAAAAAAAAAAAAAAAAAAAAAAGTTTATTTTGGTGGTATTATTCAATATGATATATTAATTTATGTGGTAAATTAAAGTTATTTTTTCTAAAGTTAATGCTTAAATGTAATCATATGTATCTTTTTTTTTTTTAGGGATGCAGGTCACAAATGTCCAGTTGATAATGAAATACTGCTAGAAAATCAACTCTTCCCTGACAATTTTGCAAAACGAGAGATTCTTTCTCTAATGGTAAAGTGTCCAAATGAAGGTTGTTTGCACAAGATGGAACTGAGACATCTCGAGGTATTAAAGTTATTTTCTCCTTGTTAGCATATATGCAAAGCAGTTTCTAGACAATAAGGACTTTGCTGTATTTATCTTTGTATTCGCAATATCTAGTGTATAATAATGGGTTAATAAATTCTTTCTGAGTGAACACTAACCCTCATTATTAAATGTAAATATAAGACAGAACAAATATTTTAATTCAGTCTACTTTGGCTTTGCCTAACAATAATTTGTAAAAAAATCTGTATTCTTCAAGTTTTCTGGTAAGCATTGTACAGTAAAACTGATGAAGAACATTTGAATATAAGCACCACATAACTTCAGTTCTCATATTGCAGTAAGTGTTAAGCTTCATGTAGTCCATCATCCCAGTACCCTCACTTTTTTCTGCTTTTCTAAGTTGTGCATTTTTTTGATGAACTAAATGAAACACTTCATTAGTTTGAGAGTAATTGAAACAAAGAATAAAGAACTTGCTTTTAATTTAAATCAATTCTTAACTTGGTGATTTTTATCAGAAAATAAATTTTGTAATGTTCTATTTGAAGCTAAGTGTTTAAGAAAAATTTGTAGCCTGTCCCTTTTACTTAGCTCTTATTAAAGAAGTGGCCCTTTTAACACAATACTAAAATGCTAATCTAGGAAATTTGACTTCTTTGCAACTCTTCTCTAATTGGGTACGTGGGGTTGAAAATTGACATTCATTGTGTAAACTTCCAATCTACAATCATTATTTTAAAAAAATGTATTAAGGCTTCATATTCTGAATGGTTCTTGGTGTATGTTATAGAATGTAGTGTCAGCAGCTGATTTTATAAAAGAACAGTATATTCTCAGAAGTTACCTTTGAAGCCAGGTGTGGTGGTTCATGCTTGTAATCCCAGTACTTGGGAGGCTAAAACAGGAGGATCTCAGATTCAAAGACAGCCTCAGCAAGTAGTGAGATTCTCATCAACCTAGTGAGACTCTGTTTCAAAAATAACCGTTGGGAGTATAGCTCAGAGGTGGAATGCCCCTGAGTTCAATCTCTAGTACCCCCTCGAAAAAAAGGGTTACCTATTACCTTTAGGAAACTTCCAGATTGGCAGATATTAATCAGATTTTTTTTCTTTATTACAGGATCATCAAATACATTGTGAGTTTGCACTTATGAATTGTCCCCAATGCCAACGTCCCTTCCAAAAATGCCAATTTAATATTCACATTCTTGAGGATTGTCCAAGGAGACAGGTTTCTTGTGAAAACTGTGCTGTATCCATGGCATTTGAAGATAAAGAGGCATGTACTAACATGGATTTGTTAATTCCACTGCTTCTTAAAAAATACTTTCAATCTATATTTGAGGGGGTTAGCAATAGGTAAAGATATTATTACAACTGAGACCTCTATCAATTTTTAGAAAATTGATTTTTAAGGAAGAAATGAAAGTTTGACATAAATCATTGTAAATAAGTGTGGGATTTATACTTGCATGTCTTTTTTAAAAGACATTGTGCTAGTTACTACTGAAGTTGTAACTACCATATGATTAAGAAAAGCTGCTATGAAAAACATGCTGGTTGACTTTCCAGTATATAAATTAATGACCAATCGGCAGAGAGTAAGTGAATGATTGCTGTATAAGATTTATGCAGAGGTGTTTTGTAAAAGAAAATGAGTTATTAGAACTGTTACAAAGAATAAATCCTATAAAGTGTGTTTCATTAGTAATAATTTATTATGCTCCATACTCTGTTTTTCAGGATGTATGTTATACTTGAGTTTAAAAGGTTTTTTACTTTTTTTTTTAAAGAATCTTCATGATGCCCCACAACATCATGATGATAGAGGAGTTTTTATATTAAAAACCAGATAAAGAAGTTAAATAATTTTATATAATATTGCCAGGGTCAAAACTAACTCTGAAATCCTAGGTTTTGATCTCTAGTCTTTATACTCTATAACTTAAATTCTTCCATAACTAATACTTTCTTCAAGTTTAGTTTCTTAGAAAGTTATTTTCCTACTTTTCTTAGGAGCTCAAGCATATTGTATTTATTATGTTGATAAAACATTTTAAAATGTTAACTAGCTTGTTAAAAATGTATTGAAATCTCAGTCATAATTAAAGCAAATTGACATCTTTTTAAACTTGAGTAAATTAGGTAGACTTAATGTGGAAGGTTAGTTATTGCTCAGTACATCAACTAAACTGAACTCATTGTGTTCTAGAAAACCAAGCTCACCTGTGGGGTGTTTCAGAACTTGAGCACCAAGCATCACGCCCTAATAATGCATTTGTTCCCAAGCTGAACTGACAACAATCTTAATTAAATTGTCAATGGTGATGCTGAAAACTTTTGAAATATTGCCTTTGTAGAATTGTAGCTTTGGCAAATGATGTCCAACCTAGTCACAGATATTCCACCTCAGGTTAAAAGGAAGTGGTTTTAAAAGTTCTCTTTTCCATTACTTGGGAGGCTGAGACAGAAAAATCACAGGTTCGAAGTCAGCCTCAGTAACTTAGTGAAGCTCTCAATAATTTAGTGAGACACTGTTTCAAAATAAAATAAAATAAAATAAAATAGGGCTAGGCATATATCCTGGAAGTAGGTAGAAGGCCCCTGGGTTCTATAATCCTAATACCACAAAAATAAATAAATAAAATAAAAGTTCTCTTTCACATACTATCATATTCTTTGAAAGAGCTAAAAGGCTGAATGAATCTCATTATTATACCGGCAAAGGAACAGAAATTATCCTTTATAATTCTCACATTTTTACTTTATACAAATCAGTGTCCTTAATTTGTTCATAGAAAATTATGTTTTATAAAAATTGGTTCTTTTTCAGATTCTTATCATACTTTTATTTCTTTCTTAACATTTAGATCCACGACCAGAACTGTCCTTTGGCAAATGTTATCTGTGAATATTGCCATACCATGCTCATCAGAGAACAGGTATAATGACTTTTTCATAAATTAATATTTTAAATAGCTTAAAGAAGTGTTAATGGTTCTAATTGAAAATTTTAAGCAGTAAGGTAAAATCAGTATGCATTAAAGAAGTATTATTAGAACTGTGCAAAATAATTTACATATAAATTTAATTAGATTAGGGGAATAGCTCAGCCAGTGGTAGAGTGCTTTCATAATGTGCTTATTAAGACCCTGAGTTCAATACCTTTGTTTGGGAGTGGGAGGATTAATATAAGTAACACTTTCAAATGATCAAAATATCTAGTGCTTTCTTAAGTACTTAAGGTCACTAAATAAAATCTATGATTATATTTATAAGTTCTTTCTCCCTAAATTATCTTAAAACCAAGTAATTTTAAGATAAAAACTTGAAATAGGGCCGGGCGTGGTGGCGCACGCTTATAATTCCCGCACTTGGGAGGCGGAGACAGGAGGATCGCCCAGATTAGAAGCCAGCCGCGCTGGCTTAAGAGGCCCTGTTTCCAAATTTTAAAAATATATAAAATAGGTCTGGGAGTATAGCCCAGAAGTAGAAGGGTTTCCAGGAACCCCAGTACCTCAAAAAAAAAAAAAAAAAAAAAACTATTGAAATAACAGGGTCCTCATTTAAAGAAAGAAATACATATTTGCTCTCTATGAAATAAGACTCTTCAGTGTACAGCAACACCTATAAGAATAATGAAATAGAAGAAGGCAAATTTACTTCAGTAGGGGAACATCATTTGTAGCTTTAGCCCCTGAGGCATGAAGGAAGGTTTTGAGATTTCCAGAACTTGTGGCCTTTCTGGTCAGCTTGTCCTTTAGGCCAGTAATAGGGTAGCATCAGAGGTAGTAATTACAAAAGGTGTATGTTTTGATTATTAACAGAAAGAGGAAAATTCCATCCAGTTGTTACCTTCTGACATTGGGGAGTTTACCCATAAAATATGGATATTAGTCACTAAGTTTGTATACACTAATGAAATCTACAAACCCAGAGATCATTATGGATTTCCTTATAAAGTAAAAGCAAGCAAAACCTGTCACTTGACAAACCTTTTCCATCTGTCTGTTTGGAACAAATTCCTTTAGTTTCTTTCCGACAAAGCCTGATGCTAATGAAGTCCTACCTCCCTAGTTTTCCTTTTTGTTCCCTTTTATTATTTAAAGGAAACCATGAAGCACATTTAAGAAACACAGTAAAATTTTTTGTAGGAAAGTACTCTAGATGGAGCATGAGAAAACTTAGGATTTCATCCTGGCTGTGTCATTAAAGCCAGACTAAATTCTGTGTACTGGATCTTACCTTAAAGAATGTGTCTTTGAGACCCACAAACCAAAGGACTTTCTTTAGAGCTTTTATTAATGTGCCTTTGAACATGTGAGTTCCCCAATGTAGCCAAAATATGCTCAGGTGAATAGAGGTAAGATCACTTAAGGCAGGTGGTTATGAGGAGGGAAGTAAGGGTCTGGTCATTGGCTTTAGTGCATACAGTTGACCCACTATTCAGTGGACTAGTCCACCAGAGAGCCAGCCACTGGTTGAATATGCAGTTGTCAAATGATGTTTTTCTTGAAAATGCCACTAGAGGGTGCCATTTCCCAGAAACGAACAAATTCATTTTATGAATTTTAGTGAATTTATAGGTGATGGATATATTATGTTGAAATTTCCTTTCTCAATGACTTTTAGAAGTAAATACTATTTTGATATCTGTGGGATACAGGTTTCTATCACATTTTTTTCAGCTCTTTTCACTGTGGCCCAAAAGTAGCCATGGAAGATGGCACATAGTTTTGTTTAGATGACACATAAATTTCTTTTTAACTATAATCTCAACCTTTGTTTTGATTTTCAGATGCCTAATCATTATGATCTCGACTGTCCAACAGCCCCAATCCCATGTACATTCAGTACTTTTGGTTGCCATGAAAAGGTAAAGTTTTTTTGTTTTTTGTTTTTTGTTTTTTTTTTTTTTTAGTTGTTCGGTATAAATCAAAAGTATTCAGTTATTTAGTCCAGTGGAGAATACCAACAAGAATATAAATGTTTATAAAGCAGTATGGTGAATTATAGAATAAAGTTAGTGATGCTATGAGCACATGCAAAAGCACATTTCACAATGCAAAGCATCTAGACTGGCATGACAGAACTTGATATTTGTGCTGAATCTTGTAGATGACAAAAGAAAGTTAACCAGAAAGACAGAGGAGAAGAGACTGACCAGAAAGAGTGAGTGGACCACTAGTGCTTTGGAGGAGCTGCGGGTAGTTGGGTTTTGTGTTTGTTTTTGTTTTTTATGTTATTCAACTCAGTAGCATTGAGAAGATCTGAGGTAGCGAGGCTTGGAATAATAAGACCCCAAGTAAGGACAGTGAGGATGATGGTGAAGATAGATCTAGGAGCCAGGACTGACGTGGAACAGTAATCTACTAACTACATAACTAAGTAGATGTGGTGAGTGAAGGAGGGGGAAGCGTCTTGTTCTTGGTTCTGGCCTTGGTCACTGGGTAAGTGAGGAAGGACCATTTGGGGGGGGGGAGTGAACACGTAACTTTGGGGACAGAGGTTAAAATAAAATGAGTTCTGATTTAAAGATACGGAGTTACAGATGTGCGTTCATCCAGGCATAGAACATTCATTGGATTAAGGCTGATGGAAGCACAGGAAAGTTGTGGAGCTGAGGGAGTCAGGACACCATTTAGAGACCTCTTTGGCTTGCCAGCACTTTTTCTGGTCCTTACCATGTCTGTTCCCAACCTAAGGCTTGTGCTTGTTCTTTAGATGCAGAGGAATCACTTGGCCCGCCACCTACAGGAGGATACCCAGGCACACATGAGAATGTTGGCCCAGGCTGTTCATAGTTTAAACCTTGCTCTAACTCCCGCACCTCCACGCGATCTCCTTCCGTATGATGCCGCCTCACTGTCCCGGGTTTCCTCTGGGTGTCACCCAGAGGTCCAGAATTTCCAGGAAACCATTCAACAGTTAGAGGGTCGCCTTGTAAGACAGGACCATCAAATCCGGGAGCTGACTGCTAAAATGGAAACTCAGAGTATTTATGTTAGCGAGCTCAAACGAACTATTCGAACCCTTGAGGACAAAGTTGCTGAAATCGAAGCGCAGCAGTGCAATGGGATCTATATTTGGAAGATTGGCAACTTTGGGATGCACTTGAAATCTCAAGAAGAGGAGAAACCTGTTGTCATTCATAGCCCAGGATTCTATACAGGCAAACCCGGGTACAAACTGTGCATGCGCCTGCACCTTCAGTTACCAACTGCTCAGCGCTGTGCAAACTACATATCCCTCTTTGTCCACACAATGCAAGGAGAGTACGACAGCCATCTCCCTTGGCCCTTCCAGGGTACGATACGCCTTACAATTCTTGACCAGTCTGAAGCACCCATAAGGCAAAACCACGAAGAGATAATGGATGCCAAACCAGAGCTCCTTGCCTTCCAGCGGCCCACAATCCCAAGGAACCCCAAAGGTTTTGGCTATGTAACTTTTATGCACCTGGAAGCCCTAAGACAAAGAACCTTCGTTAAGGACGACACGTTATTAGTGCGCTGTGAAGTCTCTACCCGCTTCGACATGGGTGGCCTTCGGAAGGAGGGTTTTCAGCCAAGAAGTACTGATGCAGGAGTGTAGCATCTCTTGTTTGCTTAAGAAAGCAAACTGTGAGGAAAAAAAAAAATCAGTGCCTTCCCTTGCCCTGTTTTTGGTAATAAAATGTCAACAAAAAAGCAGTGGGAAAGATAAAATACCCACCAGTGAATGTTGTTAGAGAGGCCATTGCAAATATCTGAAGCAGTTTTTTCTTGGGGGTCTACATATGCCACGCTTTTTCAGGAGTGTTACCTCCAAAGTGCCTGTGGCATACAGCAGCTCTTTTATCAACTGGTATACCTCTTTGTACTTTCATGGGCATTTGCTCCAGTGCATTTTATTGTTGAAAACTCCAAAACTGCAGTGCTAAAGCTCAGACTTTTAATATAATGAACCCTCTTTTAAAACTGCAACTTATTTTTATAGTATTATAAGTAATGTATTAAATATGAGAATCACTACTGGCTGTGCTAATGCCAATGGAAAGAGTGGAGTTCTCATTGTTTCCCTGTAGATTTCAGAGGATTCAGAGCATAATCCTTGGAAAGCTTAAGTTCTCATTCATCCCTCCCCCCAACCCCAGATGTTAACTAAGGATATCCAGGGACTAGTTTAATCCCTACATTTGACTTTACATATTTAAGTGTAAGTATGTTGACTGTTGAATAATATCAAGTGTTTCATTAGACCTTGCTTACATTTCCTTGAGGCTACAAAGTAGCAGCTTCTCCAGAGTGTTTAGTGCTGAGTGCCATGTGGATAGCAACTTCAATGTTATGCTCTGTAACCCTTTTTGTCTCTTCCTTGCAGAGTGAATTCTATAGCCCTGCACATGGTTTCTGTTTGTGTGCAGAATCACCCACATAAAAATTAAAAGTGAATCAACTAGTAAACCATTATGGTATCTCATTGGTGGTGACAGAAGCTATATGAGCCAGAAAATTTCAGTCCTTTTGAACGCTTTTTGTTTCCAATTAATAAAACAAAATGAAATTGAATTTCTACAAACAGTTCTTTTAAAACTTGAGTGGTCATTGGAGGTATCTTGAGAGGCGATTGATCCAAGGTGGGAAGTCATAGTGGCCAGGTCACACCTTGGCTTGAGTTGGTTGCTATAGTGCTGCAGCTCACTGCAAGTCTGGGGAGAGAGGGAGTCCTATGGAATATATGGAAGTGGCCAAATGTTCGTAATAGAGAGAGGTGATGTTTGTGCTAATGTATTTGTGAAAGACCTACGTGTAGCCCTGACCAGCATATAAGATCTGCTTTGATTTCAAGAGGAAGCACAGAGCTCCCTTGTCTGTGGAGAAGAGCATGGATTTTAATAACAAGCAATCCCAAAGTGTCACTTTAATTTTCTCTATTTTTCTATCCTTCGCACCTCACTCCATCTTTAGGTGTCTGCTCTGGTGAATTTGTAATAGAGTAAAAATAAAGGCCAAGAGAAGATGCCCTGTTCCTTAGCCTGCATCAGTCCCACAGGCCGGTCCCGGGTTCCCTGGCGGTCGGTGTCCCTTCACTGCTCCAGCAGCTGTGGGAATCAGTCCAGCACTGCCCCTGCTGTAGGTGGGAAGGTTGCCCCGCCGCTGTTCCTGTGATTGTGTACTCAGTGAATAAACGATTACCACATTCCATTCCGAAAAGAGGCAGTAGTTATTTTTGTATTTGTACAGAAAAAGGCTGAAACAAATATACTAAACTATTCTTTGGTGGATTATGTCCCTTGCATATTCTTACATTTTTATATTTTCTACAATAAACATGTGCTTTCATCAGAGAAGAAAATTAACTCATCATAAAATATCAACCCCCTCTTTAAAAAAGGAAATGATATTTAAAAGCTTCCTGGTCAAATTTCTATTAAAAGCATGTCTGTGCATTAGAAACTAAAAGAGGAGTCATTTCCTGCTTTGGTTAGTTTTGTTTTTTTTTTTTTTTTCAAACTAAGGAGTCTTAAGAAAAACAAAACAGTTTTTTGCCTAACTTCAATTCTCTCAGCTTCAGGTTTTTCCAACTATAAAATGAGTTGAAGTAAATGTTTTTATGAAAGGATCTTACCAGTGGCAAATTGCTGTAACTTTTTCTTTGTTGACACTAATACTTATCTTCAATTTAGTGTCCATTATCTGGGTTACATCTTTACTAAAGTGAGCAATTCTTATAACTCCCAAATTTGGCATTTTGTAATAAACCAGTTCTTTTATGTGAGTCATTCATTGTGAATACAGAGTAGCTGTCACTCAAATAGAAAAACTCTTGATAAGATTCAACTCAGAATCCAGTCTTTACCTAGAAAGCTGAATCCCTTTTGGTTTTTTAATCTCCTATCCCTCTTTTTTTATTTTATTATATTTATTTATTAACTTTTGGTACTGGGGATAGAACCCAGGAGCATTCTACCTCTGAGCTACACCCCCAGCCCTATTTTTTACTCTATTTTGACACAGGGTCTCACTGAGTTGCAAAGGGCCTCACTATATAGCTAAGGCTGGCCATGAACCACGATTCTCCTGTCTCCGCCTCCCAAGTACTGGGATTACAAGCGTGCACCTCCACGCCCAGCTCTCATCCTACCCCACTCTTACACATACTAGTTTCCTCCAATTATTGGTCTAAAAGCATTTGGGCTATGTATTTATATTTTGTTAACCATCTTCTAACATTTATCTTTATTCTTAGATAGTACTGATTTTTTAAAAATTATTTCCTGCTGGGCATGGTGGTGCACGTTTGTAATCCCAGTACTTGGAAGCTGACAGGAGGATCGCACAGGCTCGAAGCCAGCCTCAGCAACTTAGGCTCTCAGCAACTTGTTGAAACCCTGTTTCCAAACACAGTATAAAAAAGGTCTGGGAGTGTAGCCTGGCTTTCATCCTCAGTACCACAAAAATAAATAAATAAATAATAAAAATTATTTCCTCCTCTCCGAAGGTGTCCACCCTAAATGTTAGATGAAATTTACTACGTCATACATTTTTCTATTAGAAAATAAGTCTGGGTACTGACTTATAGTATAGTAGTTCATTACTATCCTTTGGCTATAGGATCAGTGAGAGTTCCTAGCTGTACCAGAATATGCCTCAACTTTTATCTTTAGGATGAATAGAGTAAAAAAAAGTGAGCTAGAATGAAAAGCAAGCATTTTCCCCTACTGACAGAGTAAGACATGTGTGATCTCTAGCAATTAACTTTTGTGACCAGTGTAAAATTATGTTTTCCTTTACTGGTTTTATACCCATAAGTCTCAGGCAAACTAAGAACATGCTTATGAACTCTGCATGCAGTTAGAATATATGCTCCTTAGAGGGGAGCAGTTGTTTCATTCCCGTGTCCCAGAAGTGCTCAAATTTCTGTTGACCGAAAACATTTTAATTATTAGATTTTTCTACCTTAAGATTTTGAAGTACTTTTTCAAAACCCAATTACTCATATACTTCTTAACCTCAATTAACTTTTACTCATGTTTTATATACAATACCATTAGGTGGATTTTTGGTGATGCTCACTTTCCTAGAAGGCTTAAGGAAATAAAAAATGAACAATAAACAGTCTTGTGTTGATTTTTTTTAAATCCCAGATTCACATGATTAATAGGCTGTAGTTAGTTTCACAGTGGATATCATTGTATCTTTAGGATGGGTTGGCACTTCCAAATTCTCATTATTCAGAAAGATGATACTCATAAACCAAGTTAACTAGATTTAGATCTCAGTGTGTTGTAACACCCAATTACAGCCTCCACATGGAGTCAAGGAAACAACACCTGCTAGGTGATAACCTAGTTTTACTAATTGTCACCTGTGTCTTTAATGTACACCTCCCCCCAAAATCAGATCATTATAAAATGAAACTGAGCAATAATTCTAGATGGGGAAAACAAAGTGATGTGGTGCTCCTTTTCCTGTGAGAGTGCTTTCTCCGCATACCAGCCTCGCCTTAAAGATGAGGGAAGGAAGGGCCTGCGCCTGCGCTGTGGTAACGTGCAACTCAGAGCTCAGTCCTGCTCCTGGAAAGTTACAGAGCAAGAGTAACCACAGTGCTGTGCTGGCGCCCGGGAGGACACTGCGTGGTCACTGCCCCGTTCCCTGTACTTGTCACGGTGCCTCGCACTCACACCCCGATGTGTAGTAACATTTGATGAAAGGAAAGAGAAGCTGACCAATTCCTAGTAGCCTGTTTGTCATGTAAGTTTTAGGTGATATGACATTAGTGGTACTTTTGCTGCTTTTCTCCCAGCACTTTATTGTCAAACATGAAGAATGTTTAAAACTTAGTGAACGTCCACCACCACCTAAAATCTATAATGACATCTTTTATACTTGCCCTATGAAATAGATATTACTTTTAACAAGACTTCCTGGAAAATTCTCAGTCCTAATATAAGTGGACAACTTTAATAGAATTGTCTTAAATTCTTTGGAAAGACTTGTGCTATTTGTTGTTGAATCTGGAATTATAGTCTTCACTTTAAGCCAATTTTAAACTTTGATTTGAATGTTATGCTGAATTCTAATTTTCTTTATTTTGCCTGAAGGGATATTTTTAATAATGGGTTTATTTGAAATTCCTTGATCAATTGTACAGCATATTCTAATGTTATTTTCACACTTGATAAGTTATCCAATTAATTTCTCTTAGGAGAATGTAATTTTGGTCCTATTTTGCTTATATAAGGTTCCAGGATTATGTTCTCTGGGGGCTGAAGAAGATGTGTAATTTAGCATATAAGACAATAAATTAGGAGCTAAGAAACAATTTTATTCTTGACTGGCCATGAGCAAACCAGTTTTCCTTGTGATGGTTTATCTACCTGTAAAGTGGGAAGTAAAATTGAAATTTTAGATGTTATTATGTAATGTATAACATTAATGCTTGGTTGTTTTAAAAGATACTTTGTGAATATAGGGAGGCTTCTTATAATTCTATAACTATATGACCAGATATGGGATGAAATCTGATTTGGAAAATCAAAACATCTAATGGTCAACTGTTTTATTAGAAAGCCTACTATTCAGAAATTGTGTTAGAAATTATATTGCCATGAAATATGTAAGTGGCCTTCCTAGTCTATTTGGACTTAGAAAATATGTACTTTATAAGGTGAAATGAATGTAAATATAGGGATTGGTGATAGTGATCACAGAAAGATTGAACAGAACAGATTGCTTTGAGAGGACAGATCAAAAGAACTATCCAGACTCAGTGCAGCACACTTCCTACTGTTGCCCCCACCCTTACCAGACATGACACAGAAAACAGGCCCTGCTCTTGGCAGCAGCTTTGCTTAGGATGGTCTCCATCAGGTCAGTACAGCTGACTTGCAGGTTTGACAGGTAAAGGCTGAGATAAACAGGCTTTCTGCACTCCATTTAATAGGTAAGTGTGGAGCCAGGCACGGTGGTGCACACATGTACTCCCAGTACTTGGGCCAAGAGACGAGGATCACAGGCTTGAGGCCAGCCTCAGTGACTTAGGGAGACCCCGTTTCAAAAATAATAAATAAATAAATAGGGTTGGGGGTTAGCTCAGAGGTAAAATGGCCCCGAGTTAAACCCCCAGTATGAAAAAGAAGATAAGTGGGACTTAGCACCTGTAAACTTGGGTTATGAATTTGGATTTGCATTGATCTCACAAAGGCAGCCAGAGGCGTGGCTTTAGGTCACGTTTTAGTAGCTGCCAGGACACAGTCTAAACACTTCTTGAATTTAAATAACTTATTGAGTGTATACTTAGAAGAAAACAAGTGCCAGGCTAAGTGCCTACTCTCATCTTGTTATTTCCTTGTCAGCCTGTATATTGCAAAAAATATCTTTACCAAAATGCACTTTAATTAAAATGAAGCACATGTTAAAATATAAGCAATATTCCAAGTGGTTTTAATTAAACAGCTGGATTAATTTTTTCGTTAGTGTTCTGTTTGGGGGATTGTAACTATTGGAAGGAAGAACAATGCCAGACCCGAGTTTCCCTTGAAATAAAAAGAACTAATATACTGCTCCTCCAAACGATGGTAAATGAGGATTCATTTTAGTTCTTGGTTTAGGCTATGGCTTCTTTCCTGGGGCCTTTAAGATTGTATTTTAGGAAAAATAGGCCCAAAGAGGGAAACTTTTCTGTACTGCTTTAGGCCCAATGAGAAGACAAGGCAAATAGAAAATGTAAAACTAGGTAACAAATATGAATTTATTCCCAACAAATACAGCCAAAGCCTCCATTCTCCCCAGCTCCAGAGCTGTGTCCCTGCTCCTTAGTTGGCAAATCTCCAACTGGGTATTTAAATACAACTACCCCCCATCATGAAGCTGCTAAAAGCTTTTAGAAAACTCTGTGTGGGTTAACCCACATCTCTAATTAGATTAAACTGCCTCGAGTGAGGTGTAAAAGTGGATATGACTTGTAAAGGCTTTATAAAATGTCACCTTAATTTCAAAGATCCAAAAATGAAATAAATGCTTTATAAAATGTCACCTTAATTTCAAAGATCTGAAAATAAAATACTTTTATTAATCAGAGAATAAGCAATGAAAATTTATAACATTCCACTTCTGTGTTGGGTTGGCTTCTCCGCACTTAACATCTTCTAGTCTATTCTGTAAATGGCTGTCACGCTGTTTACATACTTTTTAAGTTACCTCATGAAATAACAGTTATAGCCTTACAGGAATAATGCATAATCACAGTAATTTTGTTTGATTAAATGATTTTGTCTAGCTTCTGTCACTGGGACAAAATACCTGAGGGAATTAACCCAAAAGGAGGAAAAGATTTATATTAGCATTTGGCTTCAGTCCACAGGATCTTGGCCCTGTTGCTTTGAGCTCGTCGTGGACAAAATACCTGAGGGAATTAACCCAAAAGGAGGAAAAGATTTATATTAGCATTTGGCTTCAGTCCACAGGATCTTGGCCCTGTTGCTTTGAGCTCGTCGTGGTGGGGACACCACATTGGAGCTGTTCACCTTAGTGAGGAGATAGAAAGGAAATAGGCAGATAGGGAAAAGGCCTTGGTAGAAAAAAGCTAATTTCCTGAGTTTCCTGAGGGGAGACAAATGCCTGAAATTCCAAAGGCTCAGGAGATAAGAAGGCCAGAGCTTCACAAAGCCATCCTGAGTTTCCTAATCAACAAACCCACCGAGCAAGTCTGGCATTCCTGAAAGGAGACCCTTCAAAGGACTTGCAAATGTCCTATGCAAATTCTCCTTGAAATCTCAAAGTCACCCTAACCACAAACAGACTTGCAAGCGGTCAGGCATCGGCCAGTCAGATGGCAAAAGCAGGGACTTTCCCGCTCAGGACCCCCTCCCCTTTTGGGGAGCTGTTCTCTCTCTCGCAGGTCATGTTGGCCCTGAGAGAAGGCAGAGTGCATCTGAAGGCACGTGGCTTGGGCCACTCTCGAGTAGTGACCTGAAGGCCTCTGCTGGACATTAAGGCTGGCCAGGCCCCTAGAGGTGACCTGTATCTCTTTTCTGGCAGATTGCGTGGACTCTGGGAGAAAGTAGTTTGCAACTGATGAGTACTTGGCTCGGGCAACACTCGGGTAGTGACCCTGAAGGCAGCTACTGGACCCCGGAGTTCCGACCGCCCCTATTGGGTGTTCCGCCACTTTTCTCTATTCCCTTCTGGCAGATCGCGTGGACTCTGGAAGAAAGCAGCCTGCACCTGAAGGCAATTTGGCTTGGGCTACTCTCAAGTATTTTCCTGAAGGCAGCTGCCGGACCCAGAGTTCCAGCCCCTTTGGGGGTGTTCAGCCACCTTTGCCCCATTCCCTGCTGTTTCCAATAAACCTTTTACTCCCCTTCCTGAGGTCTGCGGGTATCATTCTTCACTCTCCGTAGATAAGAACTCGCTGGGGTTTTCTCTCAAGAAACCCCCGTTTCATTAGGGTGGCCAGGAAGGAGAGAAGGGGAAGATGTCCCTTTTCAGGTATCCCCTGCATGTGCACACCCCAGTGATCCACCCTCATCTAACTAGGCCCCACACTTGAAGGTTCCACCTCCCTGTAAGTGGTGCCACAGGCTGGGGACCAAGCCTGTGACACACGGGCCTCCAAACAGCATTACAGGTCCAATCTACTATAGCCAAGGTAAAAACGTTTACATTTTAATATAAAGGTCTGATAACAGAAATTATACTCCTGAAAGCTAAATAATAAAGCCACACTGGAAGGTAGATTCCAAAATCTTGAAAAATAGTTCTCATCCTTTCTACCTTCTGACCAGTCCAGACTGACCCTTTGTTTTGTTTTGCCTCCTACCTCCCTGAGGCAAAGACTGCAGTAGGGTCTTACCTGTTTTGTTTTTGTTTTTGTTTTCGTTTTTGTTTTCGTACTGGGGATGGAAGCAAGGGACATTCTACCTCAGAGCTACACCCCCAGCCTTATTTTTTTATTATTATTCTTTATTTTGAAACAGGGTCTCACTGAGTTGCAAGGGGCCTCACTAAGTAGCAAAAGCTGTCCACGAACCTCGAACCTCCGTGGTATCTCAGCCTCCCAAATGCTGGGATTACAAGCATGCGCCGACACGCCCAGCAGGGTCTTACCCTTTTTAATAGAGCAGCTGGGAAAAAAGGAAAGTGGAGAATGTATTTGTGTCAAAAAATTACAATCTTGAATGGTTCCTGAATTCGATTGTGCACTCAAGAAGAGCCAGTCCTCTCTCAGCTGGGAACAAGAGTAACCTAATATGATCTTGACTTTTGCTAAAAGATAATTTTTTTTAAAGAGTAGTGTCATGACTCATACAGATATCTAATGAGAACTGGCTAAAGATTTTATTAAACTCTTAATGTTTGCGACCCAAACAGAAGGTGTGTGTGTGTGTGTGTGTGTGTGTGTGTGTGTGTGTGTGTATTACTGGGGATGGAACCCAAGGGCTTTTCTACCTCTGGGCTACACTCTCAGATGTATTTTATACTTTATTTGGAAACAGGGTCTCACTAAGTTGCTGAGAGCCTCACTAAGTAGCTGAGGCTGGCTTTGAACCTGTGCGATCCTCCTGTCTCAGCCTCCCAAGCGCGGGGATTACAAGTGTGCGCCACCACACCCAGCTTCCAAAAAGAAGTTTTAACAAACTCAAAGGAAGATGCCAAAAAAAACAGACACAGGTATACACCAGAAATATTAAAATAAAGACGCAAATGGAGGCAGCACTAGTTTCTTCCACCATGGAAGAGGGAAGGGAAGAGAACAGGACATGATTTACATTTCTGGAAACAATGATGTTGCATTAATATCCATTACCTACAGGACAGAGTGATAAAAATAAGTTTCCTTAGGTCTAGAAAAGAGTCACATCCTGGCACAGCACTTGTCCCGGTGCGTTAGAGTTCTTGGAGAGAATTTGCTGGTCTTGATTCACTGGTGGGGAAATCAGTGCCCCTTTGGGTGCCCAGATGAGACACATGCTCCACCCTGGCTTCTAGCAAGTTTGGGTTGGCAGGCCTTTTTCCTCACACCCATACATGAGTACCTTCCATAGTGTATTGTAGATCCTTTTTTCTTTTTTATAGAATGAAATAAAAAGATTTATAGAACTGTACTTAATATGAAAACATAAGTTTCCTTAGAATCAGAAGTAGATAACCTAAGGGATGTGCACCAGATAAACAATGTAGTGTCCACTGATGCACACAGTTTCCCCACAACTGTACTCATGAGAATTCAGTGGAGTATGTGGATTATGTGCCAGTATTGGGAATGACCTAGGAAGATTTTGGAAAGCTCTGATTATTAATATATTTCAAAAGAAAATAATCGGTATATTTCAAAATAGTTGTGTTAAAATGGAGGCAGACATGGATAAAGAAAGGACTTGGTTTCAGCCTAAAAACAGGCAGTTATTCCAATGTAAATCAACCTAGCTCAAAATAATTAACAAGTCAATAGAGGAGAGCTAGGGCTTCCTCTTTCTAAAGACAGATCTACACTGGTGAGCTAGGGAGGAGGGGGCAGGGTTTGACCTTGCCCTTCATGAAAGGAGACCCTTCACCACACCTTGCTAGGGGAGGTACCTTACAGGAACGTTCACTACATCAGAGTCACGCAAACAAGATGGAGGTCATGAATATAAAAGGCCAAGTCCACGTGTAAGCCCTTTGGTGTACTCATTCGAGTCATCCCCTCATGCCATCTTGGCATGGGGCTGTATTTCTATCTTTCTTTCTTTCTTTCTTTCTTTCTTTCTTTCTTTTTTTTTTTTTTTTTTTTTTGGTGGTACTGGGGTTCCTGGAAGCCCTTCTACCTCCGGGCTACACTCCCAGACCTATTTTATATTTCTGAAACAGAGTCTCTTACGCCAGCGCGGCTGGCTTCGAACCTGCGCGATCCTCCTGTCTCCGCCTCCCAAGCGCGGGGATTACAAGCGTGCGCCACCACACCCGGCCTTCTATTTTCTGTATTTCTATCTTTCTAATAAACTTCTTTAAATCTTCAGCAGCTGTCCAAGCGATGAATACTTATTATTAGCTTAGGACAAGAATCCACGGTTTTTCTGTTTGTCTGTTTGCGTGGTGGTGGTGGTGGGGATTACTTCTCCCCACGCACATTTCCTCCCCCGCAACAGATTATAAATAAACAGGTTTGTGGAACTGTAACAGGGACCCTGTTGGGCACCTGAAGCTAAGAGATGTGGCTGTGGGTTCTTGTTCTGAGATATGTATAGAAAACACTAGCCTGAACCCTGCTGGAAGCTTAAACAAGTTTATTATTACAAAGATGGAAAGTAGAACAGAGTTTAGAGCAAAACACTATGCCATAAAGGGTGACAGTGGGGTGATTTGAAAAGAAGTCACTGGAGGTTTCTGGACCCAGAACATTTTATACCAATAATCTTCTGACCCAACTAGATCCACCCCACCCCACCCCCCCTACGGAAAGTCTTTTGATGTGGGGATTCCTTCCTGTAGACCTGCCAGGTCTCCAGCACAGACCCCACGCCTGTTGTTACACCCCAAAATGTGTTAGTTGATTATGGAGTCTGGGATTTCTTGAAGGCTTATGGCATCCTCCCACATCCTTGGGAAATCTTATCTTTACAATGAAAAAGGGCCCAAGGACTATCTCTGTTGTCTTACTAATCACCCTTGGTTCCTGAAATTCTGCAGGATCTCTTCCCTTTTCTGAAAGCCTCTTTGTTTGCCTCCCAACAGTGCATTTACTAAGTGCAGGGGTCAAGGATGTACCTGGCCATTGCCTCTATTGTATTGGGTAGTACTGGTTGCTCATCAACTAAATTGCTTTGAAGCCTCACACAAAATTTACCTTTCCTATCCCCAGGCCAGGTCACAGAGGAAAGGAGGTAAACAGAGGCACTGATTACCTCTATATAGTTTTAGAGCTAAAGGCTTCAATTGACTCTGAGGCTTTTACTATAGGTTAATCATTAGAATGAAGGGCAATGACAGAGAAGAACTCTGCATTGTAATAGCTGCAGCCCCCTCCCTCCCTGAGTGCCTGCTCAGCACTCAGGCCCTGACTATATTTTACATTTTGGAATTAATACCAAAGCAGTTTTCCAATACCAGCACAGTTTGGGGCACTCATTTCAACCTGGAATGGAGCTGCTCTGTCAGTTGGTATGAAGCAATCATTTCTTAATAGATCCTACAAAACCCCAGACTAGAAGACACAACAGTGGAGAGAACCCAGCTTAAGAGCCCTGTGGCAGTAGGTGGCAGCAAAACTCTATTCCTAAAAAATGAAGCCTTCTAACAAAAAGAAATTTATAAAATAGGATTAACCACAAATTCCTGGGCCTTTAAGGAGTCCACAATTCCCTGAGAGATTATATGCAAAAAAAAAAAAAAAAAAAAAAAGTACTGGAAGCATTATTAGAAAGCCAGTTCTAAAATGTTTGCTTTAAATCTGATAACAACTACAAAGTACTTTCCTGAAGTAATGAAAATTCTTTATTCCAATCGTGGTACCCACAAGCTGATTGTCACATCAGCTTCAACTTAGAAACACTGAGGAGTTACTAGGTCAAACCATACAAAACAGTAGGTCAATAAAGGGTTGAATATGGCAACCTGTATGTGGTTCAACCTATATAAACAAATTCCTGGTTGCCCCAGATCCACTCCATTCTAATACAACGAATGGATGAATGGATGGATGGATGGATGGATGAACATCTGAGATCAATTGCCCTGTCCAAGATGAAATTTAGAAAAATGACCTACTGAGCCAATCCATCCCAAGGATTCTGTTTAACCACAGCCATCTCTGTCCACTCTGAATGGCAAGAACCAATTTAGTGCTAGGGTCCTCAGTAGCGCCTGTTTCATTGTGCGGATTTCTCATGGAGTCTGGCCTGAGCACCGCCAGCCCCAGGAACTCCTGAGGTGCTTATTAAAATGCATATAACTAGATGCACATGGTGGTTCACACCTATAATCCCCGTAGGAAAAGAGGCTGAGAAAGGAGAATTGCAGGTTCAAGGTCAGCCCCAGCAATTGAGCAAGACCCTCAGAAATTCAAAATAAATACTACAGAGGGCTGGAAGTGGGTTCAATCTCATGTGAGAGTGAGTGAGTGTGTGTGTGTGTGTGTGTGTGTGTGTGTGTGTGTGTGTGATATAATTATGTATATAAATATATAATCAAACTATAGAGATTGTACTATACAGTCTCTCTGAATTAGACCCTCTAAGGGTGTGCCAAGGAATCTTCATTCTAAGAAGACTTCCAGACTCTTACATTTAAAGAGTAACTACAGTAAGTTGAAGGAGTCGAGACATATCAGCTATCAACATATAATTGTTAAAATGTTGAAATCGTGACACTCATTCAGATGTAGAAGGGGCACATGTCATAGATTTTGTTCAAATCGTTTATGACTGGACCATTAAAAGATTAAGCTGATTTCCAAGAGGACTTGATAAGAAATCCACTAGGAAAAGTATTTTCAGAACGAAAAATTAAATGTTACTAGATTACAGATGAAACTCATTAATATCCTTTAGGCTAATTATATCTTTTCTAACCAGACAGAAAAATACAAATTAGTGCATAACTTCACTGTATGTGGGCTCCGAAGTAATGAGTTGCAAAGTCAAACACAGATACTTCCTTCTAGAAAATCAAATCATCTTTGGGTGGACTTGTGAACTAATTCTCCAGTATGACATTGAAAGGACATGATGTTCAACTTATTGTCTTATTTTTAAGTCTTAAGTAATTACTTTTTACAATGACTGATGACGGCAGAACATGAAATGAGTGAACTCCACACCTCTGGAAGAGAAAACTCAGGCTGCAGCAGATATATGCAAAATTGAGAACCAATTAACTCAGAGAAAGGAGCAATTGACAGTGACTCAGGATTCAGGTACCACCTCCTGAGACTCACTTTAGACACTAGCTACAATCATTTCCTCTTGCTTCTTTAATAAGTGATTTTTCATCTTTGTAGGTGTGTGTGTGTGTGTGTGTGTGTGTGTGTGTGTGTGTGTGTGTGTGTGTGTGTGTTAGTGCTGGGTACTGAACTCAGAGACACTCCCAGCCTATTTTATTTTTTATTTGGAAACGGGGTCTCATTAAGTTGCTGAGACTGGCTTCAAACCTGCAGTCCTCCTGTCTCAGCCTCCCAAGAACTGAGATTACAGGCTGACACCATCACTGTCACCCTCTTTGTAGTCATTTCATTTAAAAATTACTCATTCCCTAACAATTTCTCTTAGAAGTTTATAATAAAGTTTGCTAAGGTTCCAAACTTTGTTCTTTTGTTTTAAATCAAAAAGTTCAGGCTCTTTGTTTTAAGATCAAAAATAGCCTTTGATTTCTATGAGACTATTGTCCACCTGGGAGATTAAACTATGACCATCAAGAAACCTGAACTTAAATAGAAAAACCATGTCTCCCAACTCAATGTCAAGGTTTTCTCCTAAATTCTTTTTGCCTTTAGAAGATCATTCAGGAATAAATATTTCTGCTGAAATAAAACATCTGTTCAGCAACTTCTTCATTTCAGTTTATATACATTTCAGATTACTATATAACACATACTAAATTTTAATTTCACTTGAAATTAAGTACTTTTATCTCTAAGTAGAATTACTGATATTTCTTTTTTGGTGCCTTTCTCCCCCCACCCCCCTCTCTCCTCCAGCTCCTCTCTCAGAGCATGACTTTTATTAAGTTAACTTAATTTTTTGTGTGTGTGTTGGATATTAAATCCTGAACTCATGCACATGCTCTGAGCTACATTCCCAGCTCCCTAAATTAATTTTATAAAATTTTTTTCACTTAGCAAATTTACTATAAAAATTTAAGATTTATTATTTATTTACTTATTTATTTACTTTGTGCCCCTGGGGATTGAACCCAGGGGCATTTTATCTTCTGAGCCTCATCCTCAGCCCTATTTTATTTTTATTTGGAAACAGGTTCTCACTAAGTTGATGAGAGTCTCACTACTTGCTTAGGCTGTCCTCAAACCTGTGATCCTCCTGTCTCAGCCCCCAAGTACTGGGATTATAGGTGTGTGCCACCATTCCTGGCTTTCATATTTATTAAATAGCAGCATCTACCATTTATTGACTTTAATAAAAATTTCAAAGGATAATAAAGATGATTGAATTTTTGAGTTATCTTTTACATATAAATTTCACCAATTTTAAGATATGCATTAATATTCATAGCAACAATACTGTCAATAGCAAATAAATTAAAAAGTAGAACAGTCCAAATGCCTATTGTTGGATGAATAGATAAAATTTGGTTAAATACTATATAGAATACTATTCATACTTAAAAGGGAAAGGATTTTTTACAAACTTACAATATGACTAAAGCTTAAAGTCACTTTTGCTAACTGAAATGAGCCAGTCACAAAAAGACAAATAATTGTATGATCCCACTCGCACAAGATTCCTAGAATACTCAAATTCATTGACAGAAAACAGAATGGTGGTTGCCAGAGGCTGGGAGGCAGGGAAATGAGTTAATGTTTAATGGGCACAGTTTCAGTTGAGGAAGAGGAAATATTCTGGAGATGAATGGTGATTGCCTCACAATGGGAACATACGTAAAGCCACAAACTATACACTTAAAAATGGCTACAATGGGAAGGTTTATGGTAAATGTACTTTACCACAATAAAAATGGAAAAAATTTCAGCAGTTTGGGTGTACGGCTCAATAATTTTGAGTAACTACCAAGGGATGCAACTGTAAGCACAAATCAGTTTTCGTTTTTTGATACTGGGGATTGAATACCTAGAGGCATTTTACCTCTGAACTACAACCCCAGCCCTATTTTATTTTTATTTGGAAACAAGGTCTCACTAGGTTCATGAGAGCCTTGCTACTTGCTGAGATTGTCTTTGAACCTGCGATCATCCTGTCTCCCAAGTACTAGGATTACACGCGTGCGCTATCATGCCCAGCTTACAAACCAATTTTCAGTGTTCTAGAACATGTCATCACTGCACGAAGATCCATGATGCCCATTGACAGGTAATCCCCATTCCCACCACCAGCCCCAGGCAATCACCCACAGACGTCCTGTCACTCTCAATTTGCTTTCCCTGGACATCCGTCTAAGTGGACTCATACAGTATGAGGTCCCCTGTGTTCGCTTAGCAAATGGCTTTTGAGGTCTGTCCACAGTGTAGCATAGGTCAGTAGTTCATTCCTTTTTTTATTGCCAAATATCATCCTGCCATATTTATATACCTTGTTTTGTCTATCCATCAGATGACAGATATTTGAGTTGTTTCCAGTTTGAGTGATTATGCATAATACTGCTTGAGCATTCACAAGTTTTTGTGTGGACATGTTTTCACTTCTCCTAGGTAGATACCTAGAAAAGGAATTGCTGAATCATTTGGGAGTTTAAATTTTGAGAAACTGCCAAACTTTTGAAGTGGTTGCACCATTTCACATGTCAGGCAACAACATAAGAAAGTCCTGTTTCTCCATATCCTTGCCAACAGTTGTTACTAGCCATATTACTGGAGCTGACTAGTAGATGTGAAATGGTATCCTGGTGTATGAATTTGCTTTTCGCTGATGGTTGATGACGGCGGGCATCTTTTCATATGCTTGCTTATTACCTATTCATATATTTGATGAAATGGCTGTTCCTATCTCTTGTCCATTTTTTATTGTGTTATCTTCTTAATTATTTATAAGGGTTCTTTGCAAATTCCAGATGTTGTGTTTTTATGTCTTTAATGGTATTTTAGAAATGAAAAAATATATTTTAGTGAAAGACAGTGACTTTTTCTTTAATAAACCGCATTGGTGCCATGTATAAGAAACTTTTTCATAACTTAATGTTTCTACTATTTCCTCCTGTTTTCTTCTGTTTTTGTTGGTTTAGCTCTCACATTAAACCTCTGATCTGTTTGAGTTAAGTTATCATGGGTAGTTCAAGGTGAGGTCTAACTTCATCTGTTTTCCATGTGAGTATCTAATTGTACCACCACTAGTGTTTTAACAATTTTGAACAGTTCTTCAATCAATTGCCTTGTACATTTGTCCCAAATCAATTGACTATAAATATAAGGATTAATTTTGGACTTGGTTCTTCTTCATTGATCTAAATGTCTGACTTCATGGTAGTGGCATATTGCCGTGATTACTTTCACTGTAATAAGTTTTTAACTAAGGAAGTGAAAGTTCACCAACTCTCTTCTTCCTTTTCAAAAAATTATTTTTAGCTGTTTTGCATTTCCACATAAATTTTAGGATATGCTTGCCAATTTCTGAAAAAATAAGTAAATAAATAAGCCTTCTGGAAGTGTGATCAGAACTGCATTGAATCTATAAATCACCTTGGGGAAAATTACCTTCTTTGCAACACTGAGACTTCCAATCCATGAACATGAAATGTGTCTCCAGTTATCTCAATGGTATGTGATTTCCCTTGGCAACACTATGTTGTTCTCACTGCACAAGGCTTGTACTTCTTTTGTTAAATTTATCCCATTTTATTCTTTTTATCCTATTATAAGTGAAATCTTATTCTTCATTTCATGTTCAGGTAATTTATTGATTTTTAGCATCACTTTTATATCATTAAGACTTTTTTCAATTTGTAGATTCTTTAGGATTTTTGACAAGATCATGTCATCTACAAATAAAGAGGTTTTAGTTTTTCCTTCAAATCCCTGTGCCTTGTTTAATTTTCTTGTCTGATTTCACTGGCTGTTAGAAAGCTTTAGGTGTGTGTTATATGAAATAGGCAAGAAAAGATATCCTTACCTTTTCCTGATCTCTGGAAGAAAACATTCAGTCTTTCACCACCACATGTGATGTTCTCTGTAGGTTTTGTGTAGATGTCCTTTACCAGGTTGAAAAAAAAAATCCTTTTATTCCAAGTTTGTCAATTTTTTGTATTTTAAAAAATTGTGACTAAGTATTGGGTTTTTAAAATTTATTTTTAATCTTCTTATAATAATGAAGGCATGACAAATTCATTGAATAAAATCAGGAAGGCAATAGACAACTAAAAAGAGCAATATAACTTTCATGATTTAGCATCCAGAAATAGCCTCAACCACTTTTATGTCATGTATGTATGTGTGTGTGTGTGTGTGTGAGAGAGAGAGAGAGAGAGGGAGTGTGTGTGTGTGTGTGTGTGTGTGTGTGTGTGTGTGTGTGTATTAGTATTTGGATCTGAAGTGTCCCCCAAAGGCTAATGTATGAAAGGCTTGGTCACTAGTCTATGGCATAATTGGAGGTGGTATGTCTCAGTTAACATTTTTACTGCTGTAATCCAAAAGACCTGACCACACAATTTAAAGGAAGATTTATTTGCTCAGAGTCCAAGTTCAGTCCATGTGAGGCTAGGGTCTGTGTACTGAGGGTCTTGCAGGGGAAGCAGAGAGAAGGCGAGCACACAGGCTCTGTTCCTCACATCAAGGAGACTGGAAACAGAGAGAGAGAGTGTGCAGGCAAGGACATCACAGACATAAGCACAATCCTTCAGGACACACTCCCCGAAATCCACTTTCTACGGCCACACCCTACCTGCCTAGGTCGCCAACATAAATTCATTACAATGACTATATATACTGATGAGATGACAACCTTCATGACTCAGTTACAACCGCCAATTTATGAATTCTTCAAGGGACATTCTGTAACTATAACATGGTGGATTCTTTAATTTGTTGCTGTGACCAAAATAACTTCAAGGAAGAAAGGTTCATTGACTCGTGGTATTTTAGAGGTATCAGAGCTCTCAAAGGTTCCAGTCCCTGAGTGGTATGTTTCAAAGCAGAAACCACTTAGCACAGGCTTTAGGCCACAGCGGAGGAAAAGCTGCTCTCCACTTCTGGAGGCCAGGAAGCAGGGAGAGCAAAAAAGAGGGAGCCAGGGGCGTGTATGGTCGCCAAGGCCATGCCCCCAGTGACCCACTTCCTCCGGACAAGCCCCACCTCTAAGCCTGATGTCACTCACTGCCCGCACAGGAAATTCATGAGGACATTTAAATTCCAACCATATCACAGGGCCTAGTAGAGGGAAGTTCTGTTCCCGGAGATGCGCCTGTGAAGGAGATACTGGGACACCCGCCTTTTCTTCCTCTCTCTTGCTTCCTGGCCGCCCACTTCATGCCTCCTCTGCCACACGCTCCTGCTGCCAGGATACACGACACTGTGGGGCCAAGTGACCGTGAACTAAAACCACTGCATTGAAAGCCAAGTAAACCTTTCTTTTAAGTTGATTATCCTGCGTATTTTGTCACAGTCATGGAAAACTAACACAGAGTGTAAGTATGTGTATGTATTTATATACATATATAAATGTGTGTATGTATATATTTTCTAATTCTGCAAAGAAGGCATAATTAGCTGCATTTTCAGAAGAGGAAAAGTCAGGTTGAGTAACTTGTCCAAGTCCACACAGCAGGGACTAGAAAAGGATCTGTCAATCTCAGTTATGCACATCATGTGTCTGTATAATGATTAAACCCAAGGAAGCAGTCCTGTTTTCCCAGGCACTGGCTGTCTGCCTTGCGCTCTCTGGAGGCAGGTCTTGGAGGCTGGGCATCGTGGTACTCACACTGGTGGGGACCCCCCCCCCCAAGAGATTTCCTTCAGGTGGAACAAATTCCCTGTGAGAAACCAAGGACTCTGAGGAGCCACCTGGCAAGCTCTTGTTTTTTTCTTAATGACTAACTCAGCTTAATAATTTAAATTACTTTTTTTCCCAGAGTGCGAGAACTGTTTAGATAGTTGGAAAGGCAAGATATCTGTAGGTAGACTGCCTGGGTCCACATTTGGTTACTGATGCTATGAATTCTGGGACCTTGGACAAGTAACTTTATCTGTGCCTCTGTTTCTGTATATGTCAAATGTGAATTATAGAGCTGGGTGTGCTGGTGAACACCTGTTATCCCAATTCTTGGGAGGCTAAGACAGGAGGATTGCAAGTTCAAGGGCAGCTTTAGCAAGTAGTGAGACTCTCGGCAACCTAGCAAGACACTGTTTCAAGTAAAAATAAAAAACTAAAAAAGGGCTGAGGAGATTGGCTTGGAGGTAAATGTCTCTGGGTTCAAACTCTAGTACTTCCAAAAAACTTTTTAAAATGAGAACTATTGTGTATCTCTTGCTGAGCTGTGAGGTTTCTGTGAGATAGCAGAGAGAAAGGATCACACCAAACAGTAAAATCTGAATACATATTAAGTGGTGTTATTATTAAAGTTTCTTGCTTCCAAACTATCCTTGGTTCTCAGAAGTTTGGATGACACATAGGGTGACTGGACTCTCCCTACCTCATTCCTGGTCATCCATCACCATAGCAAGTTATACCCAGAGCAGCCTCCTATTTTCTCTGCAGGTGTTTCTAGTTATACCTGCAACAGCGGCAGGAGGAGCAGCGGGTGAACACACCCTCTCCTAGTGCAAGGGCAGAGGCCTCCAGTTCCAGAGCACTCTCAGAGAAAGGCCTTCACTTCCTCCTTAACTCCACGTTCTCCCTTTCTACCCTGACAATGGACCATTTACCGCCCACTCTCTCAGGGCTCCTGAGTCCCTTCTGCAAGAGCCTGCTACCTGCCCTACAGACATTCATTCATTCATTCATTTTGTAGCACTGGGGATTGAATCCAGGGGCATCCTATCTCTGAACTACACCCCAGCCCTGTTTTTATTGTTAAAACAGGGTCTCACTAAGTTGCTGATGGCCTCATTAAGTTGCCAAGGCTGGCATTAAACATGCAATCTCCCTGTCTTGGCCTCCCAACCACTGGGATTACAGGTGTGCGCCATCATGCCTGGCGCTCCCTCCACCCCTTGCCCCTTTTAAACCTCTTTGCATTTTCAGGGAAGACCAGATTTAGAAGCTATTTGGAAAGAATGAAATTTTTTTTTTCAGCTCTCACTCCCTCTCATGCCATACACACAGACTGGAATAGATGGGCCTCTGAGAATCTCTGAATCCCCTTCAAGTCCCAAGGAAGGATTCAACAGAGGTTCATACCTAAAACCAGGTGGGACGATGCTCCTAAGCAATGGCTGATTGGATCAGGATGGATACATGATTTTTGAACCAGACCAATCAGATTCTTGAGAATTTGGACTAAGAAACTTAAGGAAGCTTGGCTGTGGCCCATGACCTGGAAGGTCCCCTAAGACTCAACATTTTGGGATCATGTATACATACAGAAGAGCAGAGCATTCAGACGGAAGTGTGTGTGTGTGTGTGTGTGTGTGTGTGTGTGTGTGTGTGTGTGTGACAACCTGAAGTTTGCTAATGAATTCCAGGCCAGAGTTGTTTCCGGGATTCCTGCAGAATGCAATGTACTTAGATTAAATGATAGTCCTATGCCCACAGGCCCTCTCCAACTAGTTTAAGCAAGTGGACCACAGATGGGGTGCTTAGAAAGCAGAGCAATGGTTAAAAGCTCTTGGGCAAGAGATCAGACAGAGCTAGATTCAAATCCTGTTTTCCAACTGTGTCCTCAGGCAAGTGTCTCTGAGCCTCAATTTGCTCAATAAAATTGGGGTGATAAAACTTGCTCCATAAACTAGTCAGATAACTAGGCAAAACAATGTGAACTACTTAGGGTGGTGCTTGCTTGGCATATGGTAGATAACTAATAAATGATAATTTATATGTTATATGATCCTTGTTAATTGGCCGTGCATCATAACGATATTTGCATAATTCTTTTTTTTGTTGTTGTTCTGGGGATTGAACTCAGGGACATTCTACCTCCAAGCCACACTCTCAGTCTTATTTTACTTACTTATTTATTTATTTATTTATTTATTTATTTTAAATACGGTTCCCAGTAAGTTGCTGAAGCTGACCTTAAACCTGCTGTGATCCTCCTGTCTCTGCCTCCTAAGAACTGGGATTACAGGTGAGCGCCACTGAGCCTGACTGAAATTTGCATCAATCTAATTAGCAACGCCATGTTTCTTTAGCTAGTGTTTGCATGGCATATCCTTTTTTATCCTTTTCTTTTCTTTTTTTTTAATTTTTAATTTTTTTAATTGGTGCATTGTAATCATATATCACATTGGAATACAAAACTTGAGAGGATATACAAGCACACATCATCCAATTAGCCCTCATCTAGCCCCCATCCCATTCCCTCCCCCTCCCTCGATCCCATGCTTGTTTGGTGATTAACTTTGATACATTTGTTTATGTACCTCCTGCGTTTTAAAGAGGCTCCATCCTCCCCTATTCCATATCCTCTGATTGGTCACCTTAGTTGCTTCACTATAGGGCCCTTTCTATAGCTCAACCTCTTCCTGTTGCCCCTTTCCTCCTTGTTTTTGCTGATTAGGGGAAGCATCTGATTTTTATTTTCTGCGATATTTCTCTGTGCATGCCGCGTTGCAAGTACTGATCCCACTCTTGATGGCCCCAGTTGTGGCCTGGCTACCCGATGGACTGATCCAGACTTCGCTGGCTCAAGCAGCGGCCTTGCCTCATGGGAGGCCCCGATTCTGGTCTCACTGGCCCCGACACCAGCCTAACCCCTCAGCTGGCTTCGATTCCGGCCTCGGAGGCCCCAGTAGCGGCCTTGCCTCACAGCAGGCTCCAATGCTGGCCATTGGCCCCGGCACTGGCCTAACCCCTAGGCAGGCTCTGATCCCAGCCTCAGAGGCCCCAGCACTGGCCTAGCCTCACGGAGGGTCCGATCCCAGCCTCGCTGGCCCCAGCACCGGCCTAACCCCTCGGCAGGTTCTGATCCTGGTCTTGGAGGCCCCAGCACTGGCCTTGCCTCACGGTGAGCTCCAATCCCGGCCTTGCTGGCCCCGGCACCGGCCTAACCCTTTGGCAGGCTCCGATCCCTGCCTCGGAGGCCCCAGCACTGGCCTTGCCTCAAGGCAGGCTCCAATGACAGCCTCCTAGCTGCAGCACCAGTTTAACCCCTCGGCAGGCTCGGATCCGGCCTCGGAGGCCTCAGTAGCGGCCTTGCCTCATGGAAGGCTCCGATGCTGGCTGCTGGTCCCGGCACCAGCCAAACCCCTCAGCAGGGTCTGATACCGGCCTCGGAGGCCCCAGCACTGGCCTTGCCTCACGGCAGGCTCGATGCCAGCCATTGGCCCCGGCACCGGCCTAACCCCTCAGCAGGCTCTTATCCCGGCCTCGGATGCCCCAGCACTGGTCTTGCCTCACAGCAGGCTCCGATGCCGGCCTCGCTGGCCCCAGCACTGGCCTAACCCCTCGGCAGGCTCCGATCCCAGCCTCGGAGGCCTCAGTAGCGGCCTTGCCTCAAGGCTGGCTCCAATGCCAGCCGCTGGCCCTGGCACTGGCCTAACCCCTCGGCAGGCTCCAATCCCAGCCTTGGAGGCCCCAGCACCAGCCTTGCCTCATGGCAGGCTCCAATGCCAGCCTTGCTGGCCCCAGCACCTGTCTAACCCCTTGGCAGGTTCAGATCCTGGCCTCAGAGGCCTCAGTAGCGGCCTTGCCTCACGGAAAGCTCCGATGCCAGCCATTGGCCCTGGCACCGGCCTAACCCCTCGGCAGGCTCTTATCCCGGCCTCGGAGGCCCCAGCTCTGGCCTTGCCTCACGGCAGGCTCCGATGCTGGCCACTGGCCCCGGCACCGGCCTAAGCCCTCAGCAAGCTCTTATCCTGGCCTCGGAGGCCCCAGCACCGACCTTGCCTCGTGGCAGGCTCTGATGCCGGCCTTACTGGCCCCAGCACAGGCCTAACCCCCTGGCATGCTCCGATCCCGGCCTCGGAGGCCCCAGTACCCGCCTTGCCTCATGGCAGGCTCCGATGCTGGCCTCGCTGGCCCCAACACCAGTCTAACCCCTCAGCAGGATCCGATCCTGGCCTTGGAGGCCTCAGTAGCGGCCTTGCCTCACAGAAGGCTCCAATGCCGGCCATTGGCCCCAGCACTGGCCTAACCCTTCGGCAGACTCTTATCCCAGCCTTGGAGGCCCCAGCACTGGCCTTGCCTCACGGCAGGCTCCGATGCCGGCCTCGCTGGCCCCAACACCGGTCTAACCCCTTGGCAGGATCCGATCCTGGCCTTGGAGGCCTCAGTAGTGGCCTTGCCTCACAGAAGGCTCCGATGCCGGCCATTGACCCCGGCACTGGCCTAACCCTTCGGCAGACTCTTATCCCAGCCTCGGAGGCCCCAGCTCTGGCCTTGCCTCACGGTAGGCTCTGATGATGGCCGCTGGCCCCGGCATTGGCCTAACCCCTTGGCAGGCTCCGATCCCAGCCTCAGAGGCCCCAGTAGTGGCCTTGCCTCACAGCAGGCTCTGATGACGGCCATTGGCCCCGGCACCGGCCTAACCCCTCGGCAGGCTCTTATCCTGGCCTCAGAGGCCCCAGCACCGGCCTTGCCTCATGGCAGACTCCGATGCCAGCCTCGCTGGCCCCAGCACCGGCCTAACCCCTCGGCAGGCTCCGATCCCGGCATTGAAGGCCCCAGCACCAGCCTTGCCTCATGGCTGGCTCCAATCCCGGCCTCACTGGCTCCAGCATCGGCCTAACCCCTCAGCAGGCTCCAATCTCGGCCTTGGAGGCCCCAATAGTGGCCTTGCCTCACGGCAGGCTCCGATGTCGGCCATTGGCCCCGGCACTGGCCTAACCCCTCAGCAGGCTCCAGTCACTGCTTTAAAGCTCCAGCACTGGCCTTGCCTCATGGCAGGCTCCCATGCCGGCCTTGCTGGCCCCAGCACCGGCCTAACCCTTCTGCAGGCTCTTATCCTGGCCTCGGAGGCCCCAGTACCGGCCTTGCCTCATGGCAGGCTCTGATGCCGGCCTCGCTGGCCCCAGCACCGGCCTAAGCCCTCGGCAGCATCTTATCCTGGCCTCGGAGGTCCCATTACTGGACTTGCCTCATGGCAGGCTCCGATGCCAGCCTTTCTGGCCCCAGTACCGGCCTAACCCCTTGGCAGGCTCCAATCCTGGCCTCGAAGGCCCCAGCACCAGCCTTGCCTCACGGCAGGCTCCAATCCCAGCCTCACTGGCCCCAGCACCGACCTAACCCCTCGGCAGGCTCCGATCCAGGCCTCGAGGCTCCAGCACCGGCCTTGCCTCACAGTAGGCTCCAATCCCAGCTTTGCTATGTCTGTCGCCGGCCTCACCCCTCAGCAGGCTCTAATCCGAGCACCGTCTTCTCCCAACCAATTGTCCCACATTCTCGAGGGTACGTGGTGGTAGCATTCTGCCTCTGGGGTTATTATTTCAAAGGTTCCAGGTGTAATGCATCAGATCTCTGCCTCCCCTGAGTACTGGCCACTGCCATTGCCACTGCCTCCACCATTTCAAATCTTTCCCAAGCTCTTTTTCCACTCTGAATGTTGTCCAGTGTTCCTAAGCATGTGTGACAATAGCATTCGACATTTGGTGTAATTTCTCCAAAAAAAATAAGGTTGGTAGGATCCGATTTCTGCTTCTCCTGAATACAAGTCTCCACCGCCATCGCAGAGACCGCTTTCAATACTGCCTTTCTCCTTGGTCTCCGCTAAACTCTCTCCTTACAGGTGATGTCCAAGATTCTTAACAAAATAGAGAAACAGCAGTCCTTCACGGGGAATTTTTCCATAAGTTCCAGTGCATTTGGATAAGTTTTGTCTGCATCTCCAGTATCCTGGCATCTGCAACGGCTTTCTTAACCCCTCTCCGATATTTTTCTTTTCCTCAATAAGAGAAGAAAGTATGTGTGGTTTGAGGAGGTAGTGGGATCAGGCACTCAGTAGCACTGTGACCCGGCCCGGTTTCCCCATGGGTCCAGCGTGCTCCATACTACTCCACGTGGGGCCCAGAGTCCCGTGACCCGGGCCCCGGCTTGTGTGCCCCGCGCAACCCCTGCCCGGGACCCAGGGTACTGGGCCTGGTTTCTCCAGGGGTCTGGTGTGCTACGCGTGGTCTGGCCCGGGGCCCAGAGTCCCGCGACCCGGGCCCCGGCTGGCGTGCCCGCACGACCCCTGCCCGCGACCCAGGGTACTGGGCCCGGTTTCTCCAGGGGTCTGGTGTGCTACGTGCGGTCCAGCCCGGGGCCGAGAGTCCCGTGACCCGGGCCCCGGCTGGCGTGCCCCGCGCCTCTATCTTTTTATTTTCAATCTTTCTGTGTCCTAATATTTAAAGCATGTCTCTTATAAGCAACATATCATCATTTTTACTTTGTCTATCTTGGTTTTCTCGCTGGCATGGTTAGTCCATCGGCATTTAATGTAACCACTGATAGAGTGTCTATCATCATGCTTTGGATGCAGGAGCCTTATTCTAGAATATGGTTCTTCTGGCATCCCAACCAAACGCAGAGGATGTTGGTGAGAACACTCCACCCAAGTGGGACCTGAGCCTTGTCTCTTCTGCCTTCGGCAGGAGCTGAAATCCGTCCATGGCTGCGGCATCCCAGGTGCTGTGCTCCTTCCTGCTGGCTGCCTACGCTTCTCACCATGCTTGCTCAGCTTAGCAGTCAGCCACCAATTCAAGGGGAACTTGTTTGCAGACTCATCAGTCTCTATCATTTTACCTTCAAGTTCTACTCTGGCAACCTATAACTCCTATCTCAGTCCAGGAAGACTGCTGATTTCTGCTGCCACTGCTTCCCACCCTCACCACCATGATGGGCATTGGGGGACATGCCCTCGGGGCAACCCCAGGATGAATGTGAAGGCCCTCCTACCCTTGGCTTTCTCTCTGGGATCACAGCCTCTTGGTTCTGCCTGCATTAGGAGCGCTCCAATTCCTTCAAACAGTTGCCTTAAATATTTTGCCTAGCTTTTGTCATTATTTTGGCAGGATGTTTAATACAAGCCATTCCTCTGTGGCCAGACCCAGAAGCTTTATGCTATTTCCATTTATTGAGCCCGTCTCAGAGCTGCTCAAGTGGGCAGCAAAGGTTTCTGTCGGAAGGCAGTTAACTCCATCCAGTGGAAAGACCTCATAAGCTGTGTCGTAAACAACTGAGATATTTAACTGACACCAGATGGAAATGTAGGCATTTCCTAAGAACTATGAGGCCCCGAGAATATGAAAGTTTAGAAATCTATTAGACTGGAGGTTTTGTATGCTTAGGATTCCTCTCAGAGGTCATTAGACCTAGGCCAGAAGAACCAAGGGAATTAAAAACCAACCTAATTACTGACTTCGTGAGAAAGGAACCCTCTGAAGAGGGACTGAAAAGTGAGGCAACTAGACAATACAGGACACGGGCCACCAGAGTCCTTCCAGTTACAAAGGGGTCGACTAAGCAAACATACCTGGGAGCCGTTGTCTCGTGGGGAGTCTGATGAGGATCAACTGTGCTTCACCTATGCACTCAAGGATGCTGAAATGCAATGATCACAATTACTTAAAATATTACAGTTCCCTTGGCTGAAAGCTGAAAGTGAGAGAATCACTCAGAATGTCTCTAGTTGTTAGCAGACCCTACTGAGTAACCTCAGTTGCCTGAAATGATTATTGTCTTCTCTTTTGAGTATTTTTGAATGCTCATTCATCAGTCAGGGTCTAAGAAGAGGACAAAAAATGTGTGTGTGTGTGTGTGTGTGTGTGTGTGTGTGTGTGTGTGTTGGACTGGGGATTGAAACCAGAGGCATTCTACTATACCCCCAGCCCTGTTTTTGTTTGTTTGTTTTGTTTTGAAACAGGGTCTTGCTAGGTTACAGAGAGTCTTGCTACTTGTTGAGGCTATCCTCAAACCTGAGATCTTCCTGTCTCAGCCTCCCAAGTACCAGGATTACAGGCATGGGCCACCATGCCCGGCTACATCAGTTATTTTAACAGATCATTTAATATAAAAAATTAACAATCAGATATTGGGCAAATGCCTAAGAACACAAGCAAACAACACAGGAAGTAACCATACCCCTTAGAAGTGGGGAGACAAAAAGAAGAGTTGTTGACATTCGAAAGGCTAGAGTAGGGACCTTAGAGTCGGCTTCAGACTTCTGAATTGGGGTTTGGGGCAGCTGGTGCTGGTGTCTGAAGGGAGATGTTAGGGCTGGTTCTGAGAATGTGAAAAACTGACAGCAGGAACCCAGTTCTGCTCCTGGACTCAACTTGTCCCTGCCAGGTGTGTTGACAAAGGCAGGATACACCCATCTCTTCTCACTCCCTTTGGCTTCCTCTAGCGCCGCCCAGTGGCAGAGCCTGCTCAGTAGCCAACCAACAATGATGATCCCAGCCCCAGCTTCACAAATTAAAGAAGGCTCAAATCCAAGAGTCAACAGCATGGCCAACAAACGCTGCTGGAAGATTTAGATTTAAGTTGGGAAGACTTAAAAAAAAAAAAAACTAATATTTATGCCAGGCGTGGTGGCGCACGCTTGTGATCCCCGCGCTTGGGAGGTGGAGACAGGAGGATCGCGCAGGTTCAAAGCCAGCTGCACTGGTTTGAGACCCTGTTTCCAAATAAAAATATAAAATAGGTCTGGGAGTGTAGCCTGGAGGTAGAAGGGTTTTCAGGAACCCCAGTACCACAAAAAAAAAGCACTAACATTTTAATGTTAGCAAGGAACTTGTGCATATCTGGTGTTTGAGACACATGTGATATTTCAGAGAATAAAGCCTTTTAGAGTGACAGTTTTATAACTCCACTTAAAATGTGTAATTGAGAATTAATTTAGACTAGTGAATTTTTATGGTGACATCTAAGTTTAAGTAGACTATAAAATAATTTAGCAGGCTTTAAGGTTTCTCTTATTTATAAGCTTAAATTATTAGCTTCTATAATTATTTAGAATTCAGGATGGTTTTGCTTGCTGTTGGAAAAACTGAAGCATTTTAAAAATAAATATATTAAACTCATAATTCATTTAAAAGTGTTTGAAGGGCTGAGTTAAGCTTATAAATAGGACCAAGCATTATTTAAAGGCTCTTCTGAAATTATTGCAAAAAAATCTTCTGGACTTATAAACACAGTAATCATTAGAAGCCTTAAAAAGTCTTTGAATTTAAAGTAATATATTTATTAAATTATTGCTAATTATTAAACCTACCAAAAGTTACCTTTTTGTGGTACTGAGGATTTAACCCAGGGGCATTCTACCTCTGAGCTATACCCCCTTCCCTATTTTTTATTCTTTATTTTGAAACAGGATCTCACTGAGTTATGAAGGACCTTACTAAGCTGAGGCTATCTATGAACCATGATTCTCCTCAGCCTCCCAAATACTGGGATTACATGCATGTGCCACCATGCCCGGCTGGAAAGTTACCTTTTAAATTAAGCCAAATTTGGGGGTGTTGCTCAGAGATATAATGCCCCTGGGTTTCATCTCTAGTATCCTCCCAATTCATTAATTAATTAAGCCAAATTTAAACTTAACCATATATATAGTATTGCACTACTGGGGATTAAAACCAGGGGCATTCTACCTCCAAGATACACCCCCAGCTCTATTTTTTATTCTTTATTTTGAAACAGGGTTTCACTGAAGAGGGCCTCACTAAGTAGCTGAGACTGGCCCTGAACCTGCGATCCTCCTTGTAATCCCAAGGAGTGAAATTACAAGTATGCACCACCATGCCCAGATAACAATATTGATTTTTTGGGGGTGGTGGTGGTACTGGGGGTGTAACGCAGGGGCTTTCTACCTCTGGGAATACTCCCAGACCTATTTATATTTTATTTGGAAACAGGGTCTCACTAAGTTACTGAGAGACTCACTAAGTAGCTGAGGTTGGCTTCGAACCTGTGCGATCCTCCTATCTTAGCCTCCCAAGCATGGGGATTGCAAGCGTGCACCACCATGCCCGGCTCAATATTGATTTTTTAGGAAAAACAAATCTACTGAAGCTGGACATGGAGTCACATGCCTGTAATCCCAATACTTGGAAGGCAGAGGCAGGAGGATCACAGGTTCAAGGATAGCCTAGCGAGGTTCAGGCAACTTAGTGAGCCCTTGTTTCAAAATAAAAATAAAAACTGTTGAGGTGTAGCTGGAAAGTAGAATATCCCTGTCCCTGGGTTCAATCCCCATACAAAACACACACAGAAATCTCTCTTGCCTAAGAAATCTACTGTCTGCAACACCAGAATATTCATACCCCAATTCCCTGGCAGTGTCCAGGGGAAAGCAAGAGGGCAGCTCTATTCCTCAGTATTTCTGGAAACTGAAATAGTCACTCACCTTGTAGTAGGTTGAGGAAATTATCCCCCTGGATTGGCTGTTCTCCTTCCTTATTTTCTATTAAGCCAGGATATCTCATGGTATGACCACAGGACTTGGGATGAGCTTCATCCAGCTCCATCGCTCAAAGGACCCCGACCTGTTTCCTCCTCTGCACCAGGGTGGAAGTCCTTGCCTTGCAAGGTTGCTGTGAGGATCAGCATGATGGAAGGGGCAGTAATTTTATTTTATTTTATTTTTCTACTGGGGGTTGAACTCAGAGCCATTCTATCTCTGAGCTACACCCCCAGCGCTACTTTATTCTGAAACAGGGTCTTACTGAGTTGCTCAGGCTAGCCTTGGATCTGTGATCCTCCTATCTCAACCTCCCAAGTATTAGGATGCCAGATGCACCTGGCTTCTCTGCAGAATATTTGAAGTGTAGACGAGTGGATGGGTGGGTGAGTATGAAGGCACTCTGGCAGAAAAACTGCTGAGGAATGCTACTTGGCTATTTACTGTAGTAACAGCCAACCGAGGCTCAGCAAAAATGTCAGATTAGTAACCAATTCAAACCGCAAACACTCTTACTAAGCCTTCGGAGGTCTCAGACTAAGGCTGCTATAGCCCTGCTAGACTGTGCAGACAGTAAAATATTATAAAGTATTTTCTCTGCCCAACAGAATTGGAGGGGAATATATATGAGAAGAGCCCATGAGTAAATACAGCCAATAGCCCCTCTAGATCAAGCACCCTGGGAAGAAGGACCAAACTTGTTTTGGATGAAGCCTTGCTTGGACTCCACAGACAAGCTGTTTCTCTAGGAATTCTTGACTTGCCCAGCTAGTCCAGGAGGCAAACAAAACCCAGGGTAGAGTAGCTGAGCGAGGGCTACCACCTAACTCTGGAGCAGTGGCAGCAGGGACATAGCTGCAGGATGAGCGGGCTGTCAGGGTTAGGATCTGGAGCATCCCCGAGGCTCCTGCGCTGAGGCTTGGTCCCTAGTGCAGCGGTGTCCACAGCTGGGACTCTGGGAAGTGACTGGCTCCTGAGGGCTCCGCTCTCATCAGCGGATTCACAGTTTAATAATTCGAGTGGACTAGTGAGATGTGATGAGAACTGGAGGCTTGTGGAGCGGGAGCATGGCTGGAGAAAGTAAGTCACTGAGGGGTGCCTTGTAGAGGTATGTTCTTATCCCCCCACCTTCCTGGCCCACAGGAGGTGAGTATCTCTGCCCCAACACCCCTTCCCAGCCATGATGTTCTGCTCACTGCAGGCCCAGGCACATGAGCCCGGGGACCTTGGACTTAAACCTCTGAAACCAGGAGCCCAAACAAGACTTTCATCCTTTGCGTTCTTTTTTTCGGGGCCCAGGGAGGTTGAAGACAGGATCCACCAGGACCTAACTTGACCACTGCGCTTACAAGTTCAAATCAAGACACACTCGAGGCACCAGGCCTGCAGCGGGGTGATGTGTACAAAATTCTGTTTATTGGCTCCATGTGGAAGCACACAACATGAAACAAGGGTTTTGGTTTGTGAATCCGCTCAGAGTCGAGAGCTGTGATCGCTCCCTGTCATTCAACCTCAGCCGCGGGAAAATCCTGGCATAAATACTCAAAGTGAATTTTTGTTGCACAAAGGGGAGGAGAAGTGGTTTAAAATGACATAGGAATTACACTTACACAGGTATTACACTTAGGTCTAATGGATAAAATGCCCTTAAGCATCCGTGGAGTTCTTATGTGCACAGTCTGAAATATTTCCCATACTAATACCAGGGGTGCACAAAGGTCATATAAACTGGCTGACAGTCAGCAGCAATTAAGGACACGGGTCTGTAACGACACTCCCATCCTCAACCTGAGAGCTCAGGTACTTAACTGATGCCCGCTCTCCTTGTCAGGGACCACTGAGATATGGAATAGACATTTTAAAAATATATACCGTTAATCTTATAAACTAAAGAAGCAAACCCAAGCGTGATTAATTACCTTGCCTGGATCGATAAACAGCAGTCTCGAGTGTGTGCGAAGTGTCCTAACAAGGACAGAAGCCATCAGTTAAATAAATCATGATGTTGCCTACTGATGTTCCATTTGCTAATGCATGTGAGTTGATCTGTGGACTTTATACAACACATGCACAGAGATAATCTTTTGGGGGGTTCTGAAATTCTCAGATCTCCTTTGGACATTTTCTCTTCCATCCTTCTCTCAGGAGGACGGAATTGAAACAGCTCATTAAACAAAATTTCCAAGTCACAAGCCATCATAAGCACCACTCTAATCATAATTCAGACCTTCACCAAGAAGGTAAATACCATCACAGCTCATGTGAGCATAGAGGACCTCTCCTCCTGGCAGCTGAAGTGGATCCTCATCCTTCCTCAGTCCCTCTCGCCATCTCAGAGGCGTAGGTGGCTCAGTCTTAAGATTGCATACACCAAACTTCCAAAGCCTAGCAGGGTCCATCAGTGTCACCAGATGGGTCAGGTGGGACCTTCTTTTTATCTGGAGCTGCTATTGGTAGGGCCAAAAGACAGACCAAGAGGAAGACAGGGGGTCACAGTAGACCAAGAGTCCCCAGAGCTAGAGGCAGTGGTAAAGACAAGACACAGTACCAAAGCCTGCTGCTCAAACAGCATAGAGACCTGCCCTGTTAGGAAGTCCACACTTTTAGGTACTGTAAAGCAGGAAATAAACACCCTCTAGATGATCCTACTCACCTCTCCCATCTCCCCAACTGTGATACACAGAAACATTCCATTTAACATAATCCTCTGCTCAGGAGGGTCTCCCCCTCCAACGCAGCTCTTCCTGGGACCCCTAACACTCACTAACACAGGTTATTCTGAGCTCCAGCCTGGCTGTTCCGGAGCTCGGAATCGCGCCCACAGCAGACTACTTTACTCTGACCCCCTTCCAGTCTCCTTTTTCAGGGCATCCGTGTGTTTTTTAGTCTCAAGACATGCCCCACTGGAAATGAACAGTGCGAGATCCTACGTGCAAATATTTGCAAACATTTTAAAAAAATAATACACATTTTTAAAATTCAAGTCAAATCCAGGTAGAGACTAATCGGTTGGTATCAGTCAGGCCCTCACATCCACAGTAGGGAAGTGTCTGGTCCATTTCTGAAATGAGACGATTGGGTAAGGCACCAGTGACTCCTAAGGAGCCCAGGAAGAAGCTGGGGAGGGAGATGCTGGGGTTCAGTAAAAGACAGGCTCTCCTTAAAAAAAAAAAAAGCCAAAGGCAGCACATGGCATCAGGATGCAGATGAGGCTGGAGACTGGACCCTGGACCTCCAGCAGACAAGGCTCTCCCAGGAATTCTAGAGCAAGAAGGCCATGTTCCCAGGGCCACTCATGGCAGGGGCTGCAGCTGACTTTCACTCTAACAGAACCTCTCAAATGCTCTTTTCACCCAGGAGCCTGTGCCTCACAGAAGCCTGCAGGGGAAGGCACAGGCCAATGTGGTTTTGATGGTCTTGTGTGGTCCAGATGACCCCCTGATAACGGTAATGCCAGGGGCACCTGGACATATCATGAAGAGCGTCGGGTGCTCTAATATCTGAGGGGAAAAGGCCCAGAGATGAAGACCCGGGTCAGGCAGGAACGGCTGGAAGTCAGAAAATGAACAGAAGGCAGTTGTGGCTGCGAGGAGCTGGTCATGGTCAGCGAAATGAAGAGGTTTGCTGGGGCATTCCTAGGGCGTTAGACTGGGTCTGTACCCTACAAGAAACAAGGCAGCTCTGCCCAAAGGAAGAACCCTTGGTTGATCCCTGGGTATCCATCCCTGTGCAGGATGCAAAGAAGCAGGTAAGAATCCATGAAGGCAGCGACTCAGCTGAGGGATGCACAGTTCAGCTCTGCATCCTCTTGACTGTCCCCTGTCCCCTCCTCCGCTTCACCAGGGCCATCGGTGATGTTGGGCTCGCTGGAGCACTGCCGGTGGGGTGGAGGGAAGCTGGGCGGCAGGAGCAGGCACTTGTCCTCGCTGCCGGCCTCCTCCCCTAGGCCTGAGTGCATCATGGTGGCCATGGCCAGCAGCTGGATGTCCGAGTGGGCGTTGGCCACCGTGTGCCGCCGAACGCTGCCACACTTCTCCAGGTAGGCCTCTCCCTCCTGCTCCGTTAGCGGGGTGAGCGCCATCTCATTCGGTGGCCGGCTGGCCGTGCTCATCGAAGAGGCATAGCTCAGCAGAGTTACCTTGGGTCGGGCCCTGGAATACCGCCTGGCTGCAAGAGAAGAGAGCAGGAAAGGCTGTGATTGGGGAGGGGCAGTGGCGATCCCAAACTCCTCACCAGCAGCGCTAAAAGCGAGGTGGAGCCTCAGCCTCTAAAAGAGCCTGAGCGCCGGGCGTGGTGGCGCACGCTTGTAATCCCCGCGCTTGGGAGGCAGAGACAGGAGGATCGCGCAGGTTCGAAGCCAGCCGCGCGCACTGGCTTAGGAGACCCTGTTTCCAAATAAAAATGTAAAAATAGGTCTGGGAGTGTAGCCCGGAGGTAGAAGGGCTTCCAGGAACTCCAGTACCACCAAAAAATAAAATAAAAAAAATAAAAAATAAATAAAAGAGCCTGAGGTACTACCCTGCTGAAATCCAGGGAAGAATGAATGTGGCAGTGTCTCAAAGTCTCTCTGAAACTTTGTTTATACCAGACACTGTCCCCTTCGACAATTTACCCCCAGAGTAGGTGGTGACCAAAAGACTGTCCTCTGTAGATTAGGGCCAGGAAATTTCTCTTCTGCTGCTGCCCAAGCCACACTGGGTTTGCCCTAAATTCCCTCTGAAGGTTTTAAATTCCCTCAAAAGACCGGGACAGTCTTCTGGCTCTGTTCAAGATGTGGTTTCTTCAGTGCCAACAGATGACGTCAAGGAGGCCTTGTAAATGGCAATCACCAAGAATACAAACAATAATAAATGCTGATGTGGGGAAATAGGAGCTCTCATACACTGTTAGTGGGACTGTAAATTAGTACAACTACTTTAGAGACAGTATGGAGGTTCCTCAAGAGACTAGGTATGGAAACACCCTGTGACCCAGCTGTACCACTCCTCAGGATCTTCTCAAAGTAACTGAAGTTAGAACGCTACAGTAATACATGTGTACTCATGTTTCTACAGCACAATTCACAACAGCCAAACTATGGAACCAATCTACGTTGTCCGTCCACAGATGAATTAATAATGAAAATTTGGTATATATACACGGTGGAATCTTTCTCAGCCACAAAGAAGAACAAAATTATGTCATTTCCAGGAAAACTAATTGAACTAGAGAATATTGTGCTAAGTGAGATCAGCCAGTCTCAGAAAGTCAAAGTCATATGCCTTCTCTGATACATGGAAGCTAAAACAAAAACCATAAAGCAAAAGGGACTTTAGTCAAATGAGAGAAAGCAGTGAAACAGTGGGAGGTGGGGGGGGGGGAAGAGAGGATTGAGGAAAGGAACAATTCAAATAAGGTTCCATCCATACAAAGTTTCACCATCATCTTACTAACATGTATGAGGAGGGAAGAAAAGGGGGTGGGTAGAGGGAGGGAAATACAGTAAGCGATGTTTGCCATGTATTTTTACATCACTGTGATTATGATAGAGAATTACATTGCACCAATAAAAGTATATATATGTATATGTGTTGTGTATATATATATATGTGCATATATATATCTGTGTGTATATATATAATACATATATATATATATGTATATATCCTCATTAAGTATAGGTTCAGAAAAGAGGAGGTGACTCGAGGCAGCCTCAGCTATCAAAGTCAGTGCAGTGGGACCATCCTCCAAATCATACCAAACCAGGACACCAATGCCTTTGGCTCCCTCCAGGTCCATGAGCTGAGAGACCTGTGTGCAAGTCAGCTCTCCTGGATTCAGACTGCCCTCGGCACCAGAGGAGAACAGGCTAGGCACCATGGATGGCCCCGGGGAGACAGAACCCAAGGGGAGGGCTGGATGCAGATACTACAGAATTGCTGCTTTGGGGGTCTTGCCAGGCTCTAGAAATTGCGCTAAGCCTTAACAGCCACCTTCCTGGGAATGGAACCTAAGCTACGGCATATTATCAGCCCCACTCTACAGATGGGATAACTGAGTACCTGAGAGGTAATAACTTGCCTGTGGTCACATGGCTAGAATGTAGTCAAGCTGGGACTTAAGCAAGCTCAGTCTCACCCAGACCTCAGGAACCTGAGGTAGGAACCTGCCTGTGCAGAGTGCGCCAATAATTTTAATAAAGGACATTCCTTGAAAGAAGGATGTATGGGGTTTGAAGGTGGATAAAAGTGTCTAGAAACAAACAGGCAACTTGCCAAGGAGGCAAGGAGGAGAGAGAGGGTGACAGCATTGTGAACAATGGGAAGAGCCCAAGCAAGCTGCAGAGTCAGGTGCACCCCGGGGTCACAGCCTTCCTGGAACAGAGCACATAAACAATGGAGAAACACCCAACAGGCAGGTGAGCGCTTCCTAGGGGGCCTCCACCGGTCCCTAGATGGGACTTCTTTGGGGGGCAGGTAACGCTGTGCCTCCCAGGGCCTGGGTGGGGTGAGCTTCAGGAAGATCATCCTGGTAGGAGTGTGCAGGATGGGGTGGGGCCAGAAAAACTGGAGTGAAGAGAACCAGAGAGAAGCCTCAGGTATCATTTTCTATAACAAATATGGTTTACATCTGGAAAAATTTAATGCTCGTGTCAGCATTAAGGCGAGAGGTGATCAGGGGAGGGACTCAAATTGTGGTGGCGACGTGGGTGAGGAAAGAGGAAGTCAGGCTGGAGACACCAGAGAGACGGATACTACAGACCCCAACGAAGAGGGGCCACAGGGTGGGCGAGAGGGAAGAGGAGTCAACAGCAGGGGAGGGGACACAAGCACACCTGGGGAGGGACCAGGGGAAAGGAGGAGGCAGAGGAGCAGCTAGAGAGCCCCGCCTGGTGGCACTGAGTCAGAGACACCAAAGTGCCTCCAAGGCGGGGCTCCACAGGCACGTGGATATGCCATCCTGAAGCCCAGGATGGACACTCAGAACTGTACACATTTTCAAAGAATAGTTAAGAACCCCAGAAAACATTCACAGTATAATATTCAGTGGCACACAGAGAATATGAGTAATAATACTATTATACATTTTAAAAATATAAAGCTAAGATTATACTGGGTATTGTGCGCGCGCACACACACACACACACATACACATACAAACAAACTCTGGGAAGAATGTACATGAAAATTCTGGGTAAAGGTGTTATTGGTAATTTAAAATTTTTCCTCATTGTTTTGGTATTTTCCAAATTTGATTCCATGTGCATGCCTTTCTAATGACAAAAACCCATTTGGGAATATGAAAATGGCCAGGACCGTGGTGATGTGCTGGAGCCCACCACATGCACCCGACCTTGCTGAAAATGAAGAGGGGGGTCAAGAGCCAGATTATTCTCCTGTGTGCAGGGGTGGACAAAATGAGAGGGGCCATCTGAAATGACAAAAATGTACTAATGGCTAGCACAGAGTGCTGGGCACTGCTCTGTGCCTTTTTTTAATTCAGGGATGTTCTACCTCCAAGCCATACCTCCATCCCTATTTCATTGTTTTATTTTGAAACAGAGTCTCACTACGTTGCTGAGGACAACTGCTCACAGATGGCCTCGGGGACACATGGGATCCGCTGCCTTGCTTTACTCTCTGCTCTTCCCATGGATCTGCGGAGCCCTGGACATGTATGTGTGCCCACCTCTTCCAGAGCTCACGCTCCTGGGCAGGCATCACAGTGAGAACCGCCATTTCCACTTGTGGCCGGCAGCAGCTCACACCACTGGATGTGTGTGTAAACTCTAACCCTTAGAATGAAACTCTAATACTTAGAGTTAACTCTCCAATTCTTTTTTTTGGTACTGGGGGTGGAACCCAGGGGCTCTCTGCTTCCGGGCTATACTCCCAGACCTATTTTATATTTTATTTGGAAACAGGGTCTCACTAAGTTGTTGAGAGCCTCACTAAGTAGCTGAGGCTGGCTTTGAACCTGTGCGATCCTCCTGTCTCAACCTCCCAAGCATGGGGATTACAAGAGTGCCCCACCACACCCAGCTCTAACTCTCCAATTCTACTGGCTCAGAACCCCCAAGAAAGCTATTTTGTGGCAGCAATAATAGTTTTTCAAAACCATATGACAATATGCAGAATTTTAGACTTCAGAGCATGTCTCCAAACACAGCCCCGGTTCCACTTGAAGCAGCTAGGGCTGTTCTCAGCGTTATCCCCAGTACACACGCGGGGAAGTCTGGGGCTCAACCCCATTCTCTCAGATTCTAAATGCCAGTGCTTAAATCCTCCCAGAGCCCCAACATCCACATACTCTCAGGATGGTGCTGATGGTGCTCTCCAAAACCACACTTCTTGAGCCAGTCCACCCTCTGAAGTCAAGTAATAGCAAACGTCATCCCACCCCAACAGATGTTAAACAAGAGGCTGGTGCTGTCCTGAAGAGCCCAGGTCACTGTCCCAGCCCCTCAGGGATAGAAGGCAAGATGCCTACCAGCCAGCCACCAAGAAGAAAGAATCTATGCATGAGCACTTGTCTCCTCTAAGCCACAGATTTCTATAATGTACCCACATTCTTACAATCACCATACATTACTTTTATGCTCAAAAAAAATCAATACCTATAAAACTGGATCACTGGAAGAGTTCAAAGCAGCAAAGACCCCATTAAAGAACCATCCTTAACAAAATACCCTTGAAAACAGTTCATTTCTCTCACACTGTGGGGCAACTGTGGGGAAACCCATGTTGGGGCCTGAACCCTACACCCAGCTGGCAGCTGACTGCTCTAGACCTGTGCAGAGAACAGGCACTATGTGCAGATCATTTGCTCCTGGACTAGGTACCCCAACCACTAAGGATTTATGCAGAAGGCGGCGGCGACAGGGCTACATCACTTCTACTGTTAGTAGAGACTCAGATCTTATGTTCTAGGAGTCTGGAGACCTCTCTGTTTTGGGCACAGGATCTGGAAAGCAGCAGGGTTGATGTTAGATTTTACAACCTGGTGAAAACTTGGGCAGGCCAGGACAGCAGTACAGGAAGAGGAGAGAGTTGGAGCCAAGCGTGGGCCTAGAGCAGACTCCAGGCAAGTTGAGCGGTAGGGAATCGATCTGCATGGCTCACACAGGCAGCATCCCTGGAGAAGAAAATGAGGATTGGCTGGATGATTTCCATGGGCCCCAACCTGATGGATGAGCCAGGGAAAGGTCTCTGAAGAATTCCTGGATGTCATCCATCTCTCACTTAATCAGCAGTCCAGAGTCTGCAGAGACTTCAACAAGCAGCAAATCAACACACACACTCACACACACACACACACACACACACACACACACACACAAACAAAAAACAACAAAAAAAAAACAGGCGACTGTGACTGCTGAGTAGGCTGGGAGCTGACATCAGAGAGAGTGAGTAAATGTGGTCAACCCTGGAGGAGGCACCCAGCGATGCCGCCCCATCCTTCAGCCAACACGCCCAGAGCTGCTGGCTGCTGAGAGGAAGAGATGTCAGTTTGCAGTGGGGCCCCAAGCCCAGCACACAGGCCTGGGGTGTGGTACAGGAGGGGTCTATGGTGCCAGGAGCAGCCACTGGTGGGCAGCTGATAAGCACTAGTTACTATGCTAAAAGGGAAGCACTTCACCCACACCATCTCCCTCTGAGATGCAGAAGAAGAACCTGAAGTTGAGATGCGAAATGACAGTCATGATTAGTGAGGAAACCAGGACCCAAGCCCAGGGCCGGCAGCAGAGCTCTCGCTCCTGACACTCAACACCTTCACACTGATAACCGCTAGGACAAGATCCCAGGGCACAGCTACAGAGAGCACGCTGGAAATAGAGAAGAGGAGGAGAAGTGGCTGGGCCGTGCCCCTTGGGGAGCGAGCTGCAGGCTGAACCCAGGGTGGCCACTCGCTCACAGCAGAGGCCTGGCCTGGTCCTGGGGCAGAAAAGGAAGAACATGTTTCCTGCCCTCAGTGAGCTCACAGCCCAAGGAGAAGGCTGCCATAGGATTAGGTCTTGGCAACCCAGCATGCCAAGGACTGGGGTGCGGTATGGGGCCCAGCAGAGGGGGGCATGAGAGGCACCCACAGCCTCCCACCTCGATGATTCCTGGGGTCCAAGGCTGCCATAGCTGGGCACCATAACACAGTATGTAGTAGCACTGGCTGGCCCTGCCCAGAGACCCACAGTTTCTCCCCATGCTGTCCCCCAAAGGCAGGCCAGGGGCTTCAAGGCAGTCCTCATGGAGACAGCGCCTCCTCGCTAAGCTAAACTCCACAGGCCACAGGGGCATCCCCATTAGGGCTGACCCCTGCTGGGCCCCTGGGGAAGCCTTAAAACCAAAGGCCAGGCCTGGGCTGACTGAGAGCTACCCGCACTTGTTCTTGCTCCTCCCCTTCTTTGCACCAGGGAAGGCAGGGCCTTGTCACCCAGGAGGGGAATCTCACACCAAGGGACTGACTGTTCAGGCGTACCCTGGGACCTGAACCCCGGTCTCTTCCCTGCAATGGTGCCCTTTCAGTTGAAAGGACTAGTTCCTATCTTAGCCTGGCCTACCTCCAGCCCACCTCCTCTTGGCCTTTGAGGGGGGGACAGTGGAATGGGAAACCCTTTATTCCTCCCTCACTCATCAGATACCCTGCTGAGTGCTGGCCTGCATCCCAGGGGAAGCCAACCATGGCAGCTCCTTTCAAACCTCAGAAGAGAAGCAGAGCCTGGGCCCTTTGTTGGGGCAGGGGCTCCCAGGCCTTTGATCTCCCTGGTTCACCATAATGTGGCCTTTGTGACCCCAGCACACCAAGCTATTGTGGACTCCTTCTCTAGGCCCTGCACCTCAAAGCCCAGAATGCCTGCTTGTCATGCAGAAACACAATGGAGGGAGGATTGTAGGGGGCCAGGGCTTGTGTGGGGGAGAAATCCAGCCAGTGTGAGGATTGTTCTGGAGGGCTCTGTAAGGGGGGACTTGAAAGGTAGGATGTGGGCCCAGCCTCTGACAGACACATTAAAAAAAATGCTTTAGCCTCTGAGCTACACCCCCAGCCCTACCTTATTTCATTTTTTATTTTGAAACATAAAAAATGTTTGTCTTGCCAAGTTGCTGAGAAGCTTGCTAAATTGCTGAGGCTGGCCCAGAACCTAGGACTCTCCTGTCTCAGCCTCCCAAGTACTGGGATTACAGGTATGCACAAGCACCCCTAGTTTAGGGTACCTCTAAGGGTCAGAAGGGAAGGGCCCCCTTCTCATCTGACCCTTAATAAAGCCCTGCCCTAAAGCTGGGCACGATAGTGCACGCCTGCAATCCCAGCATTTGGAAGCTGAGATAGGAGGATTGTGGTTCAGGGCCAGCCTCATCTACTGTAGTGAGGCCCTCTGCAAATCAGCGAGACCCTGTTTCAAAATAAAGAATAAAAAGTAGGGCTGGGAATTAGCTCGGAGGTAGAATGCCCCTGGGTTCCATCCCTAGTATTCAAATAAGTAAATAAATAAATAAATAATAAAATGAAAAATAATAAAGTTCTGTACTAAATGCTGATGGGGTGGGGTGGGGTGGGGTGGGGTGGTGGAGGGGTGGGGCAGCTGATGAAGCGAGAACAGCCTGGGGCTCTGGGATCCTGACTCTGAGAGCCCAGTAGCCCTTGTCCTCATTTGCTTCACTTGCCGTAAAATGGGTACAGCAGGCAGCACCTATTGGTGGCGGCACCCAGCTCAGCTGGCAGGGCCCAGGATGTGGCCCGTGTCCAGCAGCTTCCCTGGCCATCAGCTGCTTTGCAACTCTGGAGCCCAGTTCCTCAAACACATCATCCTCCTTCTCATCTATCTCCCTCCAAGTCCGCCCGCCCAGTCCACTCAGTTCACTCCTCCTCAGCCTTCAGTTCCTGTAGCAGACATCGCTTCCTCCATGGAGCCTGTCCTGACTTCCTGGTCCAGGTAAGGTCCCTGATGCGCGCTTTCCGTGGCCCTGCCATGTTTGTGTTTGTGACTTCCTTCCTGGACCATGTGCCCTCGAGGGCAGAGATGGGTCTGGTTTTGTTCAGGGATACATCTTCAGGGATACATCTGTAGCACCTCCTAAGGGGTCTGGGATAGGGTCTCTGGACACATATGCCCAAATAGTAACAATTTTAAAATTTAAAAGTGATCAAAATATCTTTCCCTCTTCATCCATACTGAGCCAGTTCTCCAAAGATAAGAGCTATCTTTGGAGAGCTATCTAAAGATATCCTTGGAACCAGAAAAAAAAAAAAAAAAAAAGGCTCAGGCCTTTGCCTTCTAAGTGGACAAAATGTGCATTCTTTTTATTTTAGCTGGAAAGTCAGAGGTATCCCCTCTTAGAGCAATCCTTTGCTGAACAAATTTCCATGTCTACTCTTGTTCCTTGTGCGGGAGACCAGAATATGCCAGCTTGATACGTGAAAGACTGTTGACCTAAGAGGGCAACCGAGCAATTAAAAAGAAACTTATACCTCAAAGCAGGAATTTTAAAGACCAAAGTCTCCTGCCAGGGAGAACAAAGGTTGAGCACCTGGGACAACTTCAGACCCTTTTCATCTGGAGATGGTACGGAGCCCTAGACACCAACCAGCCTTCATCTGCCATCTGCTTGCCTTCCCACAGGTCAGTGCCCTGGAAACTCATTTTCCTTTGTCTTTTCTCTTCTCTAACAATTTGTTGAAGATGCTATATAAGCTAGAATTCAAAGCCTGTTTGCAACCTACTTATTAACCTATTTGAAAACTACTTATTCCCTAGGTACATATGAAATATACACGTTAATAAACTCCTGCTTCAGCCGGGCGTGGTGGCACATGCTTGTAATCCCAGTACTTGGGAGGCTGAGATAGGAGGAACACAGGTTCGAGGACAGCCTCGGTGATATTCTCATCAACCTAGTGAGGCCCTGTTTTCAAATAAAAATGAAATAGGCCTGGGGGTGTAGCTCAGAGGTAGAATGCCACAATATAAATATATACCACAATATAAATAAAAATAAAAAATAATCTTTTGTTTACTGTTCTCTTGTTAATCTGTTATAGGAGTCTCTTCCAAGTAAGTATTTAGGAGAGTTTAAAAAAAAACAAAAAAAGAGTTTTGTTTTGTTTTCCCATGCACTAGCATTAGGCCCAGAAAATGGTGGAGCCCCTGCCAAGGCCCAGCTAGCCTCTGGGCATCCTGACATCTCCCTGGGGACTCCCACACCTCCATCCCATCTCCACTTCTAAATTTGGTGCTCCTCATCAGTAGCAGGAAGATAGGCTCCAGGGAGACCACAGCAATATGGCGCCCTGCTCAGGGCTGAGGAGGGCAGAAGGTGGTCTTCCTTCCTTTGGTAACATTTCCACGCTGGCTCTTTCCAGCTCTTGGTGGAGTCGGAGAGCAGGAGGGAGGGGGAGAGCCTGGCAGGCTGCAGGCAAGAACAGCACAGCACCCTCCTCTCTGTGGTGGCTGTGGGTAAGCCGGTATCTCCAGAGAAACATGACCAGGGGCAGGAAAACCGCCAATAAGAGGCCTTGCCTTTCCTGCCGCCGAGAGGCCCAGGAAGAGCAGGATCTTTCCTGGAAGCTGCTCCCCCAACCCGGGCCCCCGAGGTCTGCGCATCAGCTACAATTGCATTATGGTGCCAAAAGTGGCAGCAGGTTTCAAATGTGGGTAATCTGTTTCCTCTGCTGTGTCTCTTTGTGGGTACTGGCTGCACTGACACGGGGTGCAGCTAGCTGCCTGACGTCCATCTAACAAATATTTTTTGAGTGCCTACTTCATGCCAAGCCCCATTCCAGTTGCTAGGGACAGAACACTGAACAAATTCCTGCATTTTAAGAGTTTGCTTTAGAGACTAAAGAATGTCTTGTATTACAAGGCTTATGACATAGCTGTTTCTACCAAGACCGTGGGTTCACTGAGAGCTATTGCATATTATATTATACTATGTTATCCATCTCTTTCTGGAGAGATTGTCTAGACTGTGGTCTCCCTGAGAAAGAACGGCTTGGATTCATCTCTAGATTCTCAAGGGACCTAGTATAGGACCTGGTATTGTAGTTTCACAGCCACCAGAAAAGGCTCCAGTGGGATCTGTCCCCAAATCCAGGAACCCCTTTCCTTGCAGCAAAGGCTCTGGTAGTCCCTACAGAAATGTGTAGAGGGGGCAGCTCATAACATTCAGCTACTCATGTAACAAGCTGGCTTCACATTACGAGCCGCTTCCAAAGGGAAATCCATCGCAGGCGGGTTTCCCACTCCAGCCTGCTCCAGTGGAGAGGGTGTTTTAAGGCATCAGAGACAGAAAAATTAACATCTCAGCCACATGGAAAAGATCAAAGCCACTGATCAAAGATGCGGCTCAGACAGGCTCCACCACAAAGGGCGGGCGGGTATCAGGCCTTGGGGAGGAATTGGCCAAGGGGGAAGGTAGCCACCAAGACACAGGCTGGGGACGTGATTGCTTAGCGTGCACAGATCTGCACTGACCCACATCAGAAGCATAGCGCTCGGCCTGCAACCCCTGCTCAGCACAACGCGGCCGGGATCACTATCACCCAGGCTCCTGGCAGCCTGGGAGCCGAGCCCCTTATTCCTTACCTAGCACATGGGTGGGTCCTGAGAAGCCACGGTCCCCGCTGATGCCGAGGAAAGGAGAAACCACTTGCTTCACCAGCTCCTCTAGCTGCAAGTAGCCCTCACTTGGGCCCGTGGGCTCATGGACGCTCTGGAAATGAACACCCAAGACACGCAAAGGTCAGTGAAAATCTCCTGGCCCGGGCTCACTCTCAGCACATCCCACTCTCTGCCCACTGTGTGTGCAGCAGCAGGGCCTCAGGCAGCCTCCTCATGACTAGGATAAGAAACCCATTTAAACCCTAGTCACCTGTCACAGCTCACGGTGATTAGAACAGTACCTGATGCATCCATGGTGGCCTTCCCACTGGGCCCGATGGAGGCAGCACGGGTGGGCGGCCCCAGCTGCACCTCCAAGGGTAAGAGCCAACGAGTCCCAATGACAACCCACCTACCGTGAGGGTCAGGGACTTTTAGGGGCACTTTACAGATATTAATGCACAGAGGCCTCCCACCAGCCAGGGAGGAAGGCACACTCATCATCCTCCTTCAACGGATAGGAAAATCAGACCCAAAGAGCTAACCTCAGTCACTTGCCCAGCAAAACCAGGCAGCAAATCACAACCCAGCGCTTCAACCCAAGCCACCTGGCTCCGGGCCCATCCTATTGTCGCTTGTTAACAGGCTAGGAAAGGGGGAACGGAGATGGTAACATCCAGAACAGGAGAAGAAAGGGAGAGTTGTTCTAGAAGCAGGCATGCTTTAGCAGTGAGATGACAAGCCCAGCTGCTTCAAAAGCCCCACGTGACAGGGGTCCTCATAACTCAGCCACTATTAAACACCAAACAAACAAACAGCCATGATGGTAATAACCAAAAAGGATTGGAGACCAGTGCTTTCTAGAAAACCAAAGGACTCCCTGGGAATGCAGTTTCTCTCTGGATTTATTAAATGAAGACACATCTGCCCACGTGGAAGCAAGTCCTCAAGGTAGAAGGAGGAAACAGGGGAGCCGTATTTATGCTCCCCAGCAACCACACTAGGCTACAAGAGCAGAGCAGTTTTAGCCACAAAACCATCCTTCCTCCCTCCTTCTCATCCTTCCTTCCTACTGGGGATTGAACCCATGGACATTCTACCTCCAAGCAACGTCCCCAACCTTTTTTATTATTTTTAAGTATCTTGCTAAGTTACTGAGGCTGGCCTCAAACCTACAATCCTCCTATCTGGGCTTCCCAAGCTTTGGGATTACAGGTGTACATTATTGCACCCAACTTTTTAACAAAAAACCACCTTGATTGGGTTTAAAAGCCCAGAAAACTTTTTTTTTCCCTTTTGTCTTTTTTCCTGTCCTTGATAGTTCTTACCTGGACCCCCCCCAAGCCTGTCCCCAATAGTAACTCATAAGCACTAAACAGGGGGAGATGACAAAAAAGAAAAAGAGGAGCCAAAGGAGAGAGGAAAATGGAGGCTGAGCGCGTGGTGTTGAGCTGGGTGGTTCTTGCAGAACCACAGCTCCTGAGCCCAGCCATGCACCCAGCCCTCAATGAGGTGATGCTCACAATGCTCTATTGGTCAGATTGGCTATGATATTTTCATGGCCCAGGGCATGAGGATGCAGGACCCCTTTGTTCAAAAACTAAGAATGTTAACGGGTGATGGGAGATGCAGGGCCTCCAAGCACATGCACCTCCAGTCTGGCTGGGAAGAAGGCCCAGAATGTGCTTCACTGGCTACCATCTACAGTCCAGCCTCTCACCAGGACAACCTGAGGACAACATTCTAGTCACAGTAGAACCCCACTGCATACTTCAGGAGGAGAGTCTAGTTTAGAAGATGGTTTGGGAAGAAGAATGGAAAAGGGAAAGCTGAAGTCTGAGAAAGTAAGAAAGGGCTCTTTTCTCTGTACTATTTGTCCTGGTATTGGAAAATTGCTTTAGTATTGATGGGGAATGAGTCTATACTGATTGTTGATAATAGCTGTATTACTTGCTAATAAGAATATACTTTCATACTTAGGCATAAAAAGGCTAAAAACTCCCCAAGGAAGTAGGAGGATGATGCGTGCCTTCTCCGAAAAGGGCATACACCATGTGACCCCTGACATTGTTAACCAAGTAACACATATTGGTCATAACAAAAGCTTGCACCCCAGAGATAATGGGTGGGCCTGCACCTGCATTAGGTCAGGGGGTGGTAAAAGACTATTGGTTAAGCAGGATGGGAGATAATAAATCCTTATAATAAAAACTGTTTTGCGTTTAAAAACTTCAGTGTGTTATTTTCAAGGCACTCCACTGCGTCCTTCTGATGCAATGTTGTATTGTTCTGTCCCTTCTTTCTACCTTTGTATATAATAAAATTTGCTTAAGCTTGCAGCAGCATAGTTCTGGCTATATTTTCTAAACTAGCTAAGAACAAGAACCCACGTCGACATCTCAAACTGTTACACTATTGTCAGTTGGTTGTGGGGAAATCAGCCCCAGCTTTCAGGACACCATGAAAAGTCAGGGCCTGGAGGGAGAATGGACACTTCTAAGTACAGAGGTTCGAATTTCTAGAAACAGGAATTGCCTCAGGGGAGTGCCACCTGGAAATTCCATTCAGATCCAGAGGCTACCGCCCCTGCTGCTCCAGAAGATGGACTAGGGCTGGGGAAAGTCCCTGACACCCTCCAAGCCCCAGGCACTATAGCACCTGCATGAGGAAGAGACTGGGAATTAATCCCAAAAGGACTGGAGGAAGACAAAGCCAAAACTCCACGTTTAAGTAGGTCCATCTTAGTGGCGCTGAGAGCTGAGGGCATTTACAAGCACCTGGGAGACTACAAGAAGGAGGGCAATAACCAGAAAGGCTGAGAGGAAGGGAGAAAAGGCAGGGGCCAAGGAATGGCAGACCAAGGCCACTCAAATTAGCATGCAGTCCTGAGCTAGTTAGTTGACTTCTCTGAACCTCCATCTCAGCATGAAGTAGAGAAACAAACATACAAATAAAAACAAACCCGGTGGTAGAGTCACAGGAAAGACAGCTTCCTGTCTGACTTTGCAGAAATTTGTTAAGACCATGGGGCTTGTCCGGATGCACATCCCTCTGCCAAGAGAGGATGGCTTGCATGACGGTCATCAGCCATCACAGTTTCTGGAACCTAGGGTTGGTCTACAAGTGCTGTTAGTAGTGAGTTAACACCTACGATGCGCCAAAGTCTGGGCTGGGTGCTGAGGGCACAAGGACGAGGAAGCCTCTGGATCCACTGAGACTAGAAGGAGGAATGTGGGTCCTGAAAGACCCAGCGCTCTGTCAGAGTAGAGGCAACAGGGAGCACAAAGGTCCTGCTACGGCAGGGCACAGGAAGGCCACTAGGGAGTGAGGTTCCAGGTATAGCCAGAGAAGGGGCAGGGCCCGAGGCAAATGCACAGCCTGGGGCACTCTTCGGAGGCAGCGGGGAAGCTGAAGAGTTTACGACTGTCCCAAGGAGAGAAGCCTAGGGTGGAGCAAGGTTTCGTGGAAGGAGAATTCCCTAGGCAAGCAGTCTACCTGTCTTTAGGAGCTGTAGGAGATGATGACATTTTTCATGTTGCTGTCAAATCCAACGTACAGGACCCCAAACCTTGTGGTAGATGCTCTTAATTTAGACACATGTCTTCCTGTTCTAGCATCCACACATGAGAACCTTTGTCTATAGTAATGATCAATCAAAAAATATAAAGGGATAACTCCTCATCCCCAAAACAGCATAAACACGAAATGGGAGGGTGGGAGTTCACCTTTCCTAATCTTACTCTCAGGATCCTCAGGGGCTCATTTTCTTCTCTCCTTATTTGGCTCTGATTTAGGCATCTCAGATGTGAGCTGCATCCACACTATTCTATCCCTCTGTCCTCTCCTCCCTTGCATAAAAATGTTCAACCTGGCACCGCAACCAGCTAAACTCGCTCTCATCCTACAAGCACACTCTTCCTCTTCACTGATTACGGGAATCAGAGAAGAGGAAGATTATATTCTTCACCCCGAAGGATGGCGCAGCTTTAAAGACTCAAGAGGCCAGCAGCTGGGGGAGGCAGGGCATCAGGACTCCCCTTGTTTGAAGCTTTACTCCTGCTCCAAGGGTAGCAGGGCCCGCTTTAGCCTGATCCAGGATGAGAAAGAAGCCCTGCTCTTGGAGACCATATGCTTCATCCTTCAGAATCGGTTTCCTGAGGTCCTGTTTGTCCTACTTGATCCTACTCGAAGTCACAACTGATTGGGTAAGGGAAATCACCTGGACCAAGATGGACCAAACAGATGCCTTCCCCTGGGGAGGAGGAGGAGTGTGCACAGTTGTGAATCTTAGGACCTCTCAGTCGCGGAGGCATCTCAGGCAAGTGCATACATACCCTGTTTAAGCTTTAGTTTCCTCATCTGTAACGTGGAAATAACAACAGTGCCAACCTCATGTGGTAGTTGTCTGGATTATTTAAAGTCCTCGGTCTGTGCCTAGCAAATAGCCAGGGACCAACGCACGCCAGGTCACCTTTTTACTGTTGATTTAGAGCTGGGATTAAGAGTCACTAGGCAGCCATCGGGGAGATCTCTCACTGGAAACACATAAGCTGTGGCGTGCCATGTGAACACAACTCCAAAGACAGAGAAGATTAAAAAAAAAAAAAAAAAGGCTGATCAAGGCCAGGAAAGGCAGCATCAGAGAAAAACAGGAAACACAGAGTCCAGATGGAAGAAGAGCCCAGGAAGTGTAGAAATGCTGGTGGCTTTGCAACCTGGCCCGGGCTCATCCCACCTCTGGGTTCCACCCCCAGTACCACAAAACAAAACAAAACAAAACAAACAAACAACAACAACAACAACAAAAACACGAGACCCTAGGTGATTACATAAGACATTCGATTTTTAAATATGAGTAACTTAGGAAGAAAAATAATTGGAGTAGAAGGGACTTGTTAACTGTGGTGGAAGCAGGAGATGAAGCCCATCTTCCCTGGGAGCCTTCTAATGAGTTTCAGGAATGGCTGAAACGGGTATTAGGCTAGAGTGGACTCTATATTGCTTGTACCCTGCAGCTCTCTGACATAATCAGAGAGGGGAGAACATCCATTTCCTGAATGAAGTACCAGGCATCTTTCTCTCCCCATTGAGATGTCCACAACGAGCACAGCACCAGGGACCAAGTGGGTGCTCAGTGAATACACATCAAATGCGCAAATGAGCCAAGAAGCATGCACAGACAAACTGAAGGATATGTGCTACCTAAGGTGCTCTGTCATTTGGCCCCTTCCGCCTCATCCCACCATGGCAGTCTCCTCCTTTCCCTCCCTCCCTCTCTTGGCCATCACAGGGCCTCACCTGCAGGATGAGCAGCATCTGGACAATGGAGGAGGGCAGCTTGGCCTGCCCCAGCAGCAACAAGTCACCCAGCTTCACCTTCAGCAGGACCAGGTCTCGGAAGCCCAGCAGGGAGATCTGGCGGATGGTCAGCTCCTGTCCCTGAAGAGGAGAGAGGAGGGAGGGTGAAAGAAGTGAGGGCCTGCTGGATCTTCCATCAGCCACGTGGAGTTCAGGACCACACGTGCTTACAGAGCACCTAGGAGAGGATGGGACCAGGCACCTGCAAGGCCCACCTCTGTCCTCTGGAACAAAAGCTTCGCTTAAGATAAGACCCATCTGGAGCCGGGCGTGGTAGCCCATGCTTGTAATCCCAGTACTTGGGAGGCTGAGACAGGAGGATCGCAGGTTCATGGCCTGCCTCAGCAACTTAGTGAGACCCTGTTTCAAAATAAAGAGTAAAAAAAGCCGGGCGTGGTGGCGCACGCTTGTAATCCCCGTGCTTGGGAGGCGGAGACAGGAGGATCGTGCAGGTTCGAAGCCAGCAGTGCTGGCGTAAGAGACCCTGTTTCAAAAATATAAAATAGGTCTGGGAGTGTAGCCCGGAGGAAGGAGGGCTTCCAGGAACCCCAGTACCACCAAAAAAAAAAAATAAATAAATAAATAAATAAATAAAGAGTAAAAAATAAGACTGGAAGTATAGCTTGGAGATAGACTGCCCACAGTACCACACACACACACACACACACACACACACACACACACACATGCACACACAAGATAAGACCTACCTGGACCTGTTTAAGTGAGTTAAAGACTGTATAAGACATATATAATAGAAGTCTTACTCTCACGTGCTAAGAATGGTTAGAAAGGAGGAACAGAGAAGAGATGAGAAGAAACATAAATCAGCAGCATGGCTCCTACATTCTCAGCTGCTTCCTCAACTTCACCTGGGAAATAGTCAAGTACCGTCATGTATGTGCTAGGCAAAAGAAAACACGAAGGCCGGGCATGGTGGTGCACGCTTGTAATCCCCGCGCTTGGGAGGCTGAGAAAGGAGGATCGCACGGATTCGAAGCCAGCCTCAGCTACTTAGTGAGGCTCTCAGCAACTTAGTGAGACCCTGTTTCCAAATAAAATATAAAATAGGTCTGGGAGTACATCCCGGAGGTAGAAAGCCTCTGGGTTCCACCCCCAGTACCACAAAACAAAACAAAACAAAACAAACAAACAAACAAAAAACACGAGACCCTAGGTGGTTACATAAGACATTCGATTTTTAAATATGAGTAACTTAGGAAGAAAAATAATTGGAGTAGAAGGGACTTGTTAACTGTGGTGGAAGCAGGGTATGGAAATAATAACTGGCAATGATTACTGGCATTTATCAAGCACATGTGCTAGCCATGGTTCTAAGTATTTTAGTTTGCCAATAACACATTTAATCCCCAAAGCCACTGCTATGGTCTGAATACATGTGTTCCCCTTGAATTCCTATGTTGAAATAATAACCCTTAAAGTGAAGGTATTTGGAGATGGGGACTATGGGTGGTGAGGAGGTCATGAGGGTGAAGCCTTCAAGAATGGGACAAATGTCTTTATAAAAGGAAACCTTGAGAAGCCCCTCACCCTTTTTACCATGTGAGGACACAGCAAGAAGGCCGCCTGTGAAGCTAAAAAGAGGCCCTCAGGAGACACAGAACTTGCTCACTCCAGTCCTTGATCTGGGCTTCTTGGCCTCCAGCACTGTAAGGAATACATTTCTGTTGTTTCTTAGCTTACCTATAGTGTTTGGTTAAAGAAGGCTTAATAGACTAAGATAACCATGCTTTGAGACAGGTACTATTATCAAATCCATCCTAAGAGTTACAGGCATTTCTCTAAATAGAGCTGGGACTCAGACAGAAATTATTTGATTTTAGAGCTCTTGAAGTTTCCCAAGACAGAAAGGAAGAGAGAGCTCATTTCCAAGTTTCTTTACATGTATACACACAGACATACACAGACACATAGACACAGACACACACACACTTACACATACATGCACGCATGCACAGGCACACAGATGCCACATCAAAGATTATGTTGCTCCTGGTACAGCCAGTTATCATTTGTGTACTACCCAAACAGGATGCAGCTGCCTGCCCTCAAAGCTGGCCAAGTTTTAGGGCAGTTTTATGTTCCCTGTGGCTCTTAGGTTTTTTTTTTTTTCTTGGTGGTACTGGGGTTCCTGGAAACTCTTCTCCCTCCAGGTTACACTCCCAGACCTATTTTTATATTTTTATTTGGAAACAGGATCTCTTAAGCCAGCGAGGTTATCTGCAAACCTGTGCAATCCTCCTGTCTCTGCCTTTCAAGCGCAGGGATTACAAGCGTGCGCCACCACACCCAGCGACTCTTTAGGGTTTTATAGAAACAATTGCCCTCTTTGCAGTCCCAACCCCAACATATACACGACCACCACCCATGCTGTTACGGGCTCAGTTCACCCACGCTGGGACTGCCTTCTGATCACCCTGATGCGATGCCTCACAGTGTCCATAACCTAGGACTCAGAGGTCCCTACACCTTGCCTCATTTTCAGGATTCATTTCACTGCATCAAGGTAGAAGAATGGAAGCCAAGTCCCACACCCTGAACACAGAAAGGCTCTCAAAAATACAGCTGGGGGAAGAAGCACCTCCCCCACAGACTCGTAAACACGTGGGAGTCTTGGGAACAATCCAGCCACCTCTCACTTGGTGCTTCTCGGAGTAAGGCAACTGGATGTGATGATGGCTAATAAGAAGTGTCAACCTGACTGGACACAGGGCTGCCCAGATTAAACATGATTTCTGGGTGCATCTGTGAAGGTGTTTCCTGGTGAGATTAGCATTTGAGTTGAGGGACTGGACAAAGCAGGTGCTCTCATCAACACACGGAAGCACCATTACTCAGTTGAGGCCATGGGTTAGCTTTTCATCCCTGTGACCAACATGCCTGATACAAGAAACTTGGAGGAGGGGGAATTTATTTTGGCTCATGGTTCAGAAGTTTAAGTCCATGGTCTGCTGGCTCCTTTGCTCTGGACCTGAGATGACAGGTAATGTTGTGGCAGAGCAAATCTGTTCAGCTCATGGCATCCAGGAAGCAGAGACAGAGAGGAAGGGGCCAGGGACAAGAGAGAGCCCCCAAGGGCACACCCCCTGCAACCTGCTTCCTCTGTCCATGCCCCACCTGTGTACAGTTTCCATCACCTTCCAGTGTCCACTCAAATGATTAATCTACCCAAACTGTTCAATCCAGTAATGAAGTAAGGGCGCCCAGGGTCCAACCACTTCCTGTAAGCCCCGCCTCCAGACTCTGCTGCATTAGGAACCTATGAGCTTTCAAAGGGCATTTCAGACCTAAAGCATAACGGGCCCTGCATAGAGCACAGGGTAGAGGAAGGAGGAATTGCTCGTCGTGTTTCTAGCCTGCCTGTCTGAGCTGGAGCACCTTGTCTCAAGTGGGATTCATGCCATCGCCACCCCTGGCTCTCAGGCTTTTGAACTTGGACTGAACACACCCCTCGCATCCCTGGGTCTCCAGCTCATAGACAGCAGGACTGGGGGGCACAGTCTCTGCCATCATTTGGATCCTGAGTGTCCCCCCAAGGCCATGTGTTGAGGGCTTTGTCACCAGTCTGAGGCACTACTGGGAGTTGGTGGAACCCGTAGGACAGAGCGTCCAGGAGAGAAGCTAGGCCACTGGGGCGTGCCCATGAAGGGCATCTTAGGACCCCAGCCCTTCCCCGTCTCTCTGTTTCTCAGGCACCATGAGGCAGACAGACCTTATCTACCACCTGTCCCTACCCACAGGCCCATGGGAACCATGGACCGCAACCTCAGAAACCCTGAGCCAAAATAATGGTTCCTCCTTTTCAGTGAGTCCATTATTTCAAGTATTTTATCACAGTGATGGAACGCTAACTCAGTCTCCACTGATTCACGAGCCAAGTCCTTGTAATAACTCTCCAGATACACACGCATGTGTACTTATCAACGAGGGCACTTTCTGAGAAGCGAATCGTTAGCAATTTCACCACTCTGCCAACATCACAGGGGTATTTACGCAGACTGAAATGGTTATGATGTCACTAGGCTATAAATCCTACGGGCCCACCACAGTCTATGCGGTCCTTTGCTGGTGGAATGTTGCTGTGCGGTGCCTGAGTGTGTGTTCACACCTTACAGGTTCTGTTTCTCTGAAGAACCTTGACTAACAGACTGGACCAGCGTCTTCCATACCTGGGGAGCTATTAGAAAGATAAAATGCTCAGGCTCCACTCCAGACACTCTGGGGGTAGGGCCTAGGAATGTAGATTTTAACAAGCCATCCAGGTAACTCGGATACACAGCCTGGCTTCAATCAACCCATGCAATGCAGGCCCTGGGATGAAATCATTCTGGAATTGGGACAGAAATTCTTTAACACTAAGGAACATATTCTTGGGATCTGGAAAGGACAGCAAACCACTTCCCCAGCCAGGAGGCCAGACACTCTTATAGAACAGCACTGTGGGGACCTGCTATGTTGAAGGCTGCGACATCACCGGTGAGGAATCCATTCACCAGCAGCGCAGAGCCCGCCCTGCGGAGCGCGCCCAGTAAATACCCTCAGCTCAGATGCATCTGTTCTCTCAACAGCACGGGGTCTTTTGTTTGTTTTTTGATTTTTCTGGTACCAGGGATTGAACCCAGGGGCATTCTACCTCTGAGTTCCACCCCCAGCCCTTTTTATCTTTTATTTAGAAACAAGGATTTGCTAAATTGAAACAAGGTCGTGCTAAGTTAGTGTAAGCTAGTCTTGAACCTGCAATCCTACAGTCTTGGTGTCCTAAGTACTTCTATTACATGTGTGTACCACCATGTGCGACAACTTTGTGTGTGTGTGTGCTAGGGATTGAATCCTGGGACATTCTACCTCAGATTTTCAACCCCAGCCCTATTTATTTATTTATTTATTCATTTATTTGGTGGTACTGGAGTTCCTGAAAACCCTTCTACCTAAGGGCTACACTCCCAGACCTATTTTATACTTTTTTTAAATTTGGAAACAGGGTCTCTTTAGCCAGCGCGTCTGGCTTCAAACCTACGCGATCCTCCTGTCTCTGCCTCCCAAGCATGGGGATTACAAGCGTGCGCCACCACGCCCGGCCCCAGCCCTATTTTTAATTTTCTGATTTTGAAGCAGGGCCCACTAAGTTTTAGAAGGCCTCACTAAACTACTGAGGCTGGCTATGAACCTGTGATCCTCCTGTCTCAGCCTCCCGAGTATTGGTATTACAAGTGTGCACCACCACACCTGTCAAGAGCACATTTGAGTGTGGCTTTATTGTTTCTTGCCTGTTACAGAAGTAACATACTCACACATTACAAACATACCTAAGCTGTATGATATCGTGAAATTTCTATAACTACATTAATAGTCTCATAACTATTTCATATCTTTAGGGTTTTCTTTCTATAGCATTAAAATGATTATGGATGGAGCTAACATCATATTGGATGCTCTAAATAAGTGATCGTAATTGCAAGGCACTTTTATTTGGCTTTATTCTTTCGGTATCTCTGAAGAATAGAGATACCGAAAGAATAATTTGACAGCTGATAAACAGAATACAAAGAAACTAGAATACAAAGAAACAGAATACAAAGAAACATGGAGGCCGCTAGGCCTCCATGATTCTATTCAGGCCACTGGCTCTTTGGTATGCTATGATGCTGTGAGCGGATAGGACTATCCAATTTTTGTTCACAGTCCTCAGAGGGAGGGGAAAGAGAACATGGAAAAAAAGAAGAAGGAAATCTGGGGCAGGAAAACTTCTAGAAACTACTCCTGAACAGCAACCTAGTGGAAAGAAGAGACTGCAAAATAAAAGGCGGCAATTCCAGGAAGCCCGCCCAATGACGGCCAGATGGCTCCACAGAACTGATTTCCAGAAACTCCCTACAAGGCCAGCGAGGCATCCAGAGCCTCTCCACCCAGCACAGCACTCCAGAGAGACAACTTTCCTTTTTTGTTGTTGTTTTGGGTTTAATTTTATTAAAGTAGCAGATATTTATAGAAAAAGATTAAAACAGTCAAGAAGGTCACAGTAGAAGTCCTCTTCTTCTTGTTTCTTAGTCTCACTCCCCACTTGTAACCACTCTTAAGAAGATTTTATTCATCTTCTGAGCTCTTCCAGGAAGTTTCAACATCCATAAGCTCATAGAGATAATACTCTCCCTATTTTTTTGCAACTTGCTCGTACTGAACTTCATGTATTTTGGATATCTTTTCATACCCCCACTCTTCAAGGCTGCATAGTATTTCACTGTATGAACATATTCTATCTAACTGTCATCTACTCACCGATAAACCTTCCACCCAAGCAATAATATAATAATCATTTTCAGCCAGGCGTGTTGGCGCACACTTGTAATCCCCGTGCTTGGGAGGTGGAGGCAGGAGGATCGCGCAGGTTCAAAGCCAGCCGCGCTGGCTTAAGAGACCCTGTTTCCAAATTTAAAAAATGTATAAAATAGGTCTGGGAGTGTAGCCCGGAGGTAGAAGGGCTTCCAGGAACCCCAGTACCACACACAAAAAAAATAATAATTTTCATCCGTGTCTTTCTGGACATATTTATCAGTGATTACAGACTACCACTCCTTCAAAACAAAGTTGCACAATCAAATATTCCTTTAAAAGGTCTTAAAGACATTTCCCTGTTGCCTTCTGTAAAGATTGCACTGAGTTGTACTTCCAGCAGCAGTGGGTGAGAGAATCTACTGTCTCACACCAGTGGAGGGGAGGATTATCAAAGTAGAATGATCATGGTGGACACTCAATAGTAATGCATTCTAAAAACAAACTAAACCCCTCCCCAAAAAAGAATAAATCATTTCAAACCCATTAGCTTAGCTCATGACGTGTGAAAAACAGATCCAAATAACTGAGCTATGATTCTGACACCTTTTGACTGTATGGAGAGAATGATGATGGTAACTTTGATGAAGATGGCGGCTGTGCTTAATCCCTGACTGCATGTTCTATGCTAACCCAGATTTTTATGTACTATCACTGAACTCAGTCTCCCAGATGCCCCTGTGAAATCGGTATTACTGTTTTCTAGAAGAAAACTGGGGCTCAAAGGTGTGAGGGTTTTTGTTTTTTTTTTTTTTGAGATTATCAAGATAGTGAGTGGTGTGCGGACAACCTGAGCCCCGTCCTGCCTGCATGCCACCTGTGCTCTGAACCCACTGCTCTCCTGCGCTGCTGCCTGCCAACCTGTTTCCTCCCCCAAATGGTTCTGCACCTGTCACTTCTTCACATAAAATACCAGCAGTCATTTGGGTACCGCCGAGGTGAGAGTAGTTACTGAATTTGTCTGCAGAATGAAAGATTTTGCCTTGTGGCTTCTAAGCCCGAGGTTAAACATCACATGCTCAAGAGAATTTATAGGTGACCAGAAGGGCATGCTGTATCAGTCCCCAGCACCTCCTGTGTTAAAGAGAAAGCTGAACTAGGCCCAGGACGGCAATGTGGTACCACCATTCACGTTGGCACTGGGTCCAATATCCCAGGCCATTAATCCCACCTGAAACATAGGGCTTTTTTGAGAACCTAACTGGTCCCCAAAGCCACAAAGGCCTTTTGCATAAGCAAAGTATTCCTTTGATGCTAGAAAAAAATGTGTTTATAAGAAACCCAGTTTATTCCAACCTGCCATATAAGCAGGTTAATCATCGCTTTCTTAGAGGACCATTTGGGGCCATTAACCAGAGCAATGACATCACCAGGCCCTGACATCTCTCTGGCATGCTAATCTGGAATTGGTTTGTCCATTCTTGTTTTAGGTTTAGGGAAAACACACACACACACACACACACACACACACACACACACACAATCAAACCAAGCCTGTCTCTTCCTAAACTCTGTCCTAAAAAAAAAAAAAAAAAAAAAGATTAAAATGTGCACCCATTCAAGGTGCCACAGGTTTGTCTGAGCTTATTCCAATGAAAGAGTAAAACCTGAGGACATTCAGTCCCCAAAACTCAGGCATGTGTGAGCCTAGGTCAGCTGAGAATAAAAAGGAGGCGGTAAGCTGTCGGCCTCCTTCAGTACCCGCTACCTTGGGGGCCCTTTTTATGGATCCTCCCCACCTCCTCTGAATATTCCCTACCCACAATTTGAATTGATCACATTCTTGCCAAATCTCAGTTATTGAATACAACAGGGCTTAGCAAGCAACTCTCCGCAGGAGTTGACAGGGAAAGAAAGTCGCCAGCCAGGCAGAGGCTGCGGCAAACCGGATGGAAGAAGCACACTCCAAGTCGGTTCTTGGCGGATGAAAAGGCTGAGCAGGACGATTTCGCTGCAATTGCCAGATCTTACTTTTTCAAGGCAATTGGCACAGTCCCATTCTCAGACCCTCTGTCTGGGCTCCTGCCTGGCTCTGAGCTTCTGAGGGCCCTCGCTGCCCACCTCCGACTGCCCTGGGGCCATGTCCATCAAACCACACACTCTCCATTCTGGAATCATGCAGGGGCCCTGGAATTCCCTGCCCAGATGGGAATTCCAGCTCTTCACCTCCCCTTTTCTTTAGAGTTACCAGATAAAACACAGGAGGCCTAGTTAAATTTGAATCCTTTTTTTAAAAAATCATAACTATGTCCCAAGTGTCACATTATTTGTGGTATATGTAAAATTCAGATATAACTAGGCACTCTGTACTTTCATTTGCTAAATCAGGCAACCCTGAGCTCGTGTCTGTCTTCCTAAGACAGGGCCCACGGCTGGCCGATGGAGATTACTGCAGAAAAGGCAGAGGGCAGAGGGGCCGCACTGTGGATGTACTGTCCACGTAGATACAGGCTGGGACTGAGGAGGGCATGCAGAGAGGAGTGGGGAACCAGAGGCAAGCCTGGAGGGGGGAATGAAATCTGTAAGCCCTGCCTCCAGGTTTTATATATTGGATAGATATTTTAAGCAATTCCAAATTCCTTTCAAACACCATGCAGACCAAAACAATCCCCGTGGGCCTTTCCCTCTGGTATGAGGAAATTCCAACCATTGCTAACGGCTCCATTGCTATTCTGATTGTTATACCCACACAGCAGCCCAACTATGTATGAAGCCTCAGCCCCATGGCCGGAGCAGATGGTGAAGGCTGCAGCCTGCGTGGGAGAGGGGCACCCATCGGCCACCCTCCACGCGGGAGGATGCTCTCACCCAGCAGCTCCTTCTTTGTAAAAGGAGAAGGAAGTCAACGCAAGTGGTAAAATGAGTTAAGGTCGCAGAATAGGCACACCAAAGACAGTCACTCCTCGTTTACTCCAAGTTCCTCGATTTTGCAGGAGACGAAGCCATGCAAGCAGGGGTTAAAGAACTCTACACAAACCCACATTCTCGAGCCCAAGTCTTCCGACTCCTCACCCAGTGCTCTTTCTACTGCACCCTGTGGCTGGTTGCCTTTACCATCCCTTAGGGAGGGCAAAGGGACATTAATCCTTTCCCACGACTTGAGGACAACAGCAAACTTGCTTATAGGTTGTGCTTTTTTTTTTTTTTTTGTGGTACTGGGGTTCCTGGAAGCCCTTCTACCTCCGGGCTACACTCCCAGACCTATTTTTTACATTTTTATTTGGAAACAGGGTCTCCTAAGCCAGCGTGCGCGGCTGGCTTCGAACCTGCTCAATCCTCCTGTCTCTGCCTCCCAAGCACGGGGATTACAAGCGTGCGCCACCACGCCCGGCTCTAGGTTGTGCTTTTAAAAAATGGGAGGGAGGGAGAGAAACTGGGGGAGAAAGAAGAAAAAAGGAAAGTCTCCCTTGCCAGTCTTCTCTACTTTGGAAAAGTAAGAAAGAAAAAAAAAAAAAACTCCAAGAATGTAAAAACATACTCAAAACCAAAAGGGTAACGAGAGCCTACAAATTGCTAGTTATGGCGGCAGTCTTGTTCACTAGGAGCTAAATATAGGGGCAGAGAGCCCTCAAAAGAACTCCACCATCCCTTGCCAACTCAAGCGCCCCGTCTTCAGGTTCTCCCCCATCCACCAGCAAGCCCCACTTTGCAAAGGTCAAGAAAGGAGGCAGAGGGCGGAGGCCGGCAGGAGGTCGGTCCCCATGGCACTGACCTGCACTGGGTAGAATATGGCCTGCAGGGTGGGGAGAGTCTCAGTGAAGAAGTGATCCCAGACTTCAGCCAGAACCTCAATACGACTTTCACCTACACGAAGGCGAGAGGACGGGTGGGAAAAAGAAAGGAAAGAACGTGTCATTACTCGGAGAAGAGGCCAGAGGACAGGCCCCCGCAGATGTCAAGCAGCACATGCTAGCTAGAACTCCTTGCAGTGGGAGCTATTGAAGCCCAAAGAGCAGCTGGGTGTGATGGGGCACACCTGTAATCCCAGTACTTGGGAAGCTGAGACAGGAGAATCACAGGTTTGAGGCTAGCCTTGGCAACTTAGTGAGGGCCCCCTGCAACTTAGTGAGACCCTGCATCAAAAAAAATATATATAATATATGTATGTATATATGTATATATAATATAATATATATAATATACTATATATTATATATATATGTATGTATATATGTATGTATGTATGTATATGTATATATATATATAATTTTTTAAGTCCAGAGAGCAGTGCTGTGGTGCTCTTCTTCATCCCTAGCTAAAGCTACCAGAAATTCTCAAGGCAGAAATATAGAGTCTCACCAGGAGTCATATGGTGATCTGAACTCACACTTCCCTGGTAAATGTGAGGCACACCATGACATCCAATCTGCACAGTGATCTGCAGTAAATGCAGGATGAGGTGTGCTATGCTTTGGATGGGGTTTGTCACCAAGGGCTCATGTGTTGGAAGCCCGGTCCCCAATGTGGTGGCCCTAAAAGGTAGGAGAACCTTTAAGAGGCAAGGCCTTGGGGAAGAAAAGTAGACCACTGGAGGCAGTGCCTTCAGAAGGGATTCATGCTGGCATTGCAGAGTTGGTTCCCTTGAGAGTGGGTTATTTTATTTTTATTTTTTATTTTTTGGTGGTACTGGGGTTCCTGGAAGCCCTTCTATCTCCGGGCTACACTCCCAGACCTATTTTTACATTTTTATTTGGAAACAGGGTCTCCTAAACCAGCACGTGCGGCTGGCTTTGAACCTGCGTGATCCTCCTGTCTCCACCTCCCAAGCATGCGCCACCACGCCTGGCTGAGAGTGGGTTATTCTAAGAGTGAGTTTGACCCCTGAGTCTTGCCTTTCTGTATCACCAAGCGATCCCTTCCGCACACACTCCTGCCTCCATGATGTCGTCCACCACGAAGCACTCTACAGAAACCCAGCCAATAGGGCCACCAGATTTTGGACTTTCATCTGCCAAAACTGTGAACTAAATACGCCTCTTTTCTTTCTCAAGTACCCACTCTTGTATATTTTGTTGTAGCAATGGAAAATGGACAAATATAGATGGGAAGACTCAACTGAAAATATACAAACATGCCTTTCTAACCCCTGATCCAAAATTCAAAATCCTATCATCATTATTCTTATTATCATCATCATCATCATCACATGAATGGTTTCATTATTAGACATTGCACTAAATAAATCAACTCCATTAGCCCATTCTATAGGCTCAGAGGCACCAAGTTACTTGCTTGAAGGCAGAGCTGGGATCCCAGAACTCACGAACCACCATCATCCAGGAAGACCATGTGCACAGTTACACACTGTTTTGTTTTCTTAGTCACTAAAACCCTGGCCTTATTCTGGGCTTCAGTTGTCAGCGGAGAGAAGTAGGAATCTGGAAACCGTCATCTCCACCCACTGCTTTAGGTAACTGGGAGGGTAGCATTTTCTGAAGAGGTGACCCGTAAAACACAGAACCTGCCTCCTGATTCTGTGCCTACTCACCCCTAGGACCAAAAGCCTGGGCTATGGCCAAGTGTGGCCAGCAGGCTGGAGTACACAGGTCACCTGATGCCACTAGAGGGCTGTGAGAGGAATATTCACCTGCAAGGAAGGCGGGTGCTGGCAGAGGGAAGCCTGCTCCGTGGCTGCTGCTAATGACCTAGATATTAGAGCTGATTGGGCACTGTCTGCTTATCCCGGGCAGAGAAACTAGGTCAGCCAAGATGAGACACTGAGAGAAGCATTTGGCAAAACACAACGAGTTTCACTGAACAAATCCCAAAAGGTTCATTTAGTGTCTTCCGCCTATTAATTTAATGGATAATAAAAGCAGTGTCTGGGGAGAACAGAACAAGGGCATGACTAGTAGCTAACAGGTCCAAGGATGCGCAGACTGTGAAAGACCAGGTGGAGATGCAAAGCTGTGGTCCCCTCCACTCCCCTGCAAAGCACATATCATGCTTTGTTTGAACTATTGTTTAGTCCCCTGCCCCTCTGCTAAAGCGGACACGATACAAAGGCCTGTCTGTGCTGCTTGCCAGTGCATTTCTGGTGACAAGCGCAATGCCAGCTATAGCAATAGACAGATTTTTAAAACCTTCTAATGAATGAATGGGAAGGGCCAAGTATATGGATTTGTGCAGATGCTGGGCCCATGAGCAGAAGAAGAGACTATTTAATCCAAATATGGCAAAAAGCAGGACTTAAGAGCTGAAACATCTTCCTTTACTATTAGGATAAAAAAAAAAAAAATTCCATGGCATGGCCCGTGCAGCCAAGAGACCATGTCTGCCTCTTCTGTGTCTTCATCCTTTGATGTTCTTGTTATCTGTCTCTGCTTATGACCAGCATGAGTTGAGCATCTTTTTTCCCCACCCACCATGATGGCCTTGGAGCCAGCCAATCACAGACTAAACTTCTGAAACTGGAGTCCCAAATACACCTTTCTTTTTTCTAAGTTGTTCATGTCAGGCATTTTGTAACAAAACAAAACAAAACAAAAGATGATCAATATAGAAGGTCAGGAGAGAAAACCCTTCAGGTCAGGGGTGTGCCTGCTCTCATGCCAAGATGGAGGTCTCACGGACACATGAGAAAATCCATCAACCCAGCAACAGTAAGGTGTCTCCTGAGAAACTAAGTCTAACTGCTGGTTGTAAACTTCTGAGAGTAATGGATTTGGGAGGCAGTATTTCAAAAAGAATGTCAAACAGACACAGACCAACACAACAGAATATAGCCCTGGTGAAGAAAGAGTTAAAGGAAACAGGTGACCTCACTTCCAGGAACAACCCACAAGGCAAGGACTTAGCTCCCTGCAAAGATGAGACATGGGTTTGTCTACAAGGCTCTACATATCTGTCTTATTAAGTCAGTACTCTAATATATCATAGGAGTTTAGATCACCAGAAAATTCCTGAAAGTCAAGATCAGTAAAGCTCTAGGAAAAATTACTGAAAGCAACATGGTGTCTTCTGCCCGTAGAGTAGGACAAATGGACACATGAACTGCCACTGCACTCCCACAGCCTGCACGGTGTCAAGCAGGGGTGTGTGCATGCAGTGATGATGGACACATATTAGCAAATACGCCAATAAAGTGAGGCTAAGCCTGCAACTGGATAGATCACATCAGTTGTTTCCAAATGTTATATCAAGAGAATCCTTTTATCCAAAAATAAATCTTTCTTGGAATATTAAAACATACAAAAGAGAGGTTCTAGATGAAGATGGGGAAGCTCCTTAAATGTTCCCTACCTGCCATTCACAGTGCACACAGAGCCCGATACTCAGAGCCTGGGCCCACGGGAGACTCTGAGAGAGTGCCCCGGCCAGGTGCTCTCTCGCCACGCTTTGGGGCACGGTCACAGAATCTTGGGTGATCTTTTTATCCCATCCAGCTCCATTTCTGAGTTTTCATTCTGAATGTATCTATGTTGAGGATCACTTGGATGAGAGACATTCAACCCCCCCCCCCATTTTTTTTTCTTTTTTGGTTACTGGAGAATCGAACCCACTAATTCTACCACTGAACTACTCCCAAGACTATTTATTTATTTATTTATTTATTTATTTATTTATTTATTTTGCAGGACTGAGGGTGCAACCCAGGGGCCTCCAATCTACACCCCCAGGCCTATTTTTTAGTCTTTTTTTTTTTTTTTACTTTTTTTTTTTGTGTGTGTGTGGTACTGGTGATTGAACCCAGGGGCCTTCTACCTCTGGGCTATACTCCCAGACCTATTTTATATTTTTTATTTGGAAATAGGGTCTCTTAAGCCAGCAGAGGCTGGCTTTGAACCTGCACAATCCTCCAGTCTCAGCCTCCCAAGTATGGGGATTACAAGCGTCCACCACCATGCCTGGCTAACTTCCTCCTTTAAGAGCATTTGAAGCCAGGCATGGTGGTGCACTCTTGTAATCCCAGCACTTGGGAAGCTGAGACAGGAGGATCTCAGGTTTGCAGCCAGCCACAACTACTTGGCGAGGTCCTCTGCAACTTAGTAAGACCCTGTTTCAAAATAAAGAATAAAAAATAGTGCTAGAGGTGTAGCTCAGAGGTAGAATGTCCCTGGGTTCAATCCCCAGTACCGCAAAAAAAAAAAAAAAAAAAAAAATTGAATATCCAGGTTTGCCCAGTACGTTTTTCACTGAGCTGGTTTTCCACATTTCCAAAAGCTTGGAATAACTCCCCAGACGACTGACACAGAAGTAGTGTGGCCAGGGACAATGCTTCTTGTCCCTCCCATGACTGGGAGCCATCTTCCACACCTGTGTACTAGTCTGACCCCCAAACACACAAGAACCACTGAGTTCCTGGTCAAAGTGAGTCACCTAAAAATAAGATCCTTCCACTGAAAGATGAAGGGATAAAGAACATGTTGTACACCAGTTGTGGTGGTGCACACTTGTAACCCCAGTACTTGGTAGGCTGAGACAGGAGGATCACAGGTTCTCGGCTCCGCAACTTAGTGAGATTCTGTTTTAAAATAAAGAATAAACTGGGTGTGGTGGTGCACGCTTGTAATCCCTGCACTTGGGAGGCTGAGACAGGAGGATCGCACTGGTTCAGAGCCAGCCTCGCTGGCTTAAGAGACCCTGTTTCAAAAAAGAAAGAAAGAAAGAAAAAAAATATATATATAATAGGTCTGGGAGTGTAGCTCGGAGGTAGAAGGGCTTTCAGGAACCCCAGTACCACCAAAAAATAAAAAATAAAATAAAATAAAGAATAAAAAGTAGAACTGAGAGTATAGGTAGGAGGTAAAATGCCTCTGTTCAATCCCCAGTACTGAAAAAAAGTATATATATTTACATATCTAATATTGTTCAACCTTAAAAATAAAAGAAAAAAAAGAGATGGCATGGTTCCTATTTAGTGTGGGTGTAGAGGTGACCTTAATCTACAGATAGAAGTCATCAGACTAGAAGAAAAACAAAGAAGAAGATACCAGTGTGCAGATCTACTGTGGGCCATGTATGGTACTATGCCAGTTATGTGCTTTCTCCTCCCTACAAGACTTTGCCCCATTTATCACTCACAAAATGACACAAACGAAAGTTGGAGAAATTATCAACTTGTCAAAGGTCACCCAAGTAGTACATTGCAAGCTAAGATCAGGCCCCAGGTTGGTGGGAGTCAAGGGTCACTCCTGGTAGAATCAGAGGATTGGAGATTCCTTTTGTACCATCTCCCATATCCTTTCTGTCCTATCAGTTGGATTCTAAAATCTTAGTATAAACCAGAAAATTTCCCTTTATCTATCAAATCTGCTTGCTTATCCTAACTTCCCCAAATGGGGAGCATTCCTCACTCCTACCTACTCTGATCTCAAGAAATGTTACAAAGGCTGATCACGGAGAACAGACCAGAGGACACAGCGTGGCAGGATCCATAGAAAACGATCCCTTCAGGAGAGACCACAAGGATGCGCCCTGTGAGGGCCCTAAACGAGGTCTGCAAAGAAACCACCCTGACCCCGCTTCATTTTCCAAAATGCTATTCCTGCTAGCGCTGCATGCGGAGCTGACTCGAGGCGAAGCGCTGCCACTGCAGAGCTGGGGAAGGAACGGAAGGGCTGACTCACTGGCTGGGAGCCTGCCGCATTTGGACAGAAGCATCTCAGCTGTCCAAACATCAAAGGCTGAGTCACAGAGGCCCCGATCCACGGGGCTGCCTCGTACTTGCCTTCACACAGCTTGATCTTCTCCTCCACAAAGAACAGTCCTTTTGCAAGAAGCTGGTTCTGTCAAAAGAGAACAAAGAACATAAGAGTTGGGCGACTCCAGAGCTTGAGTGGCCGGTCCCGGTCCTCGCCATTTCCCACGAGCAAGGGCATGGAGTCCCAGCACTGGAGTTCGAGTCGTGCCTTCAAGTCTAAGGAGCCTTTTGTCTTGGAAGGCCAAGGACTCAGGAGAAACACTTGAGACAGTCCTTAGCCAAAGGGCAAGTGAGTCCAGAGCCAAGTGCAGCCGTTACCCAGTCCCGTCCCTCCTTCCTCCCTCGAAGTGGAGAAAAGACGTGATACAAGCTTGGCTGAATTCACTACTGTTGACACCCAGCACCCTTGAGGCCCTCGATGATCTAAATTCACAAAAGGGAGCCTTGAGGCCATAGGAAATGATGTGGGATAGACTTATGTATTTACTTATTTATTTATTATTTATTTATTTATTTTTGCGGTACTGGAAAGGGGCATTCTATCTTTGAGCTACACCCCTAGCCCTATTTTTCTATTCTTTATTTTGAAACAGGATCTCACTGAGTTGCAGAGGGCCTCACTAAGTAGCTGAGGCTGTCCATGAACCACAATTTTCCTGTCTCAGCCTCTGGAATGCTGGGATTACAAGCGTGCACCACCACACTCGTCATGAAATACTTTTGAAATTGAGAAATTTAGGGCTTCTCACACTCGCGTGAAAGAGACTGCATGCGAGATCTTGAAGAGCTGCTTAGTGGGTGTCCGTCAACGAGTGTGCACCTGCTCTCCTCTGCAGGGAAAGCAGAGTCCTCCTGCAATCACAACTAACAGTGGTGAATGAATGTCGCCTCTCTCACACGTGTGAAGGTCCTTCACCGCATCTCATTCGGTGCTGTCCGGCGGTAGGTATAATCATTCTCATCCACTGATGGTCAGGAAACAGACGTACCCACGGAGGCAAGGCTGGTCCTCCTGCCCTAGGAACGCCTCCCATTCTATTTGCTGCCAAATACTAAATCATCCCCCCTAGCGACTTCCTGCCCTTGAAGGGCCACAGCTGGTCCCTAAGGCATGGCTAAGCTTCCCTGTGAGTCACAGAAGCTCCCAGCTCAGTGACAGGCTGGTGCCTCTCCACACATCTCTCACTAGATTACCAAAGGCCTGGGGTGGAGGGCACAGAAGGTACGTGCTTACAAAAAAGCCCAGTGTGTTCCTTAGATTGAATGTTATAAAGCCCTATTACCAGAGTGGTGAGAATATGCATAGCAGGCAGGTTCACACTCCAGCTCAGCTACTTTTTTGTTCCATTTACTATATCACATTTATTTATTTATTTATTTATTATTTGTGTGCATGCATGTATGTGCATGTGTGTGTGTGTGTGTGTGTGTGTGTGGTGCTGGGAATGGAACCCAGGGGCATGTTACCTCTGAGCTCCACCCCCAGCCTGATTTTTTATTCTTTTATTTTGAAACAAGGTCTCACTAAGTTGCGGAGGGCCTCACTAAGTAGCAGAGGCTGGCCTCAAACCTGGATCCTCCTGTCTCAACCTCCCAAGTACTAGGATTACAAGCATGAGCCACCACGCCCGGCTATTTTATTTATTTTTTTAAAAATTGAGGCTTCAGGCACCTGGTCCTCACACCCTGGAACTGGGATGCAACCAGTCTTCCTGTCCCCATCTACTACTGATGACAACCTAGTCCTGAGGTGGTGACTGGGTCATGTTGGTTGGGGCCTAGACTCTGGTGCAGGGAGGTTTGTGACTGGCTATGTAGGCAGAGTTAGGCTGAGGTACAGTGACGGCCATCCCCGCCTGGCCTGGCAGCTCTCTGGTGCATTTGCTAGTGCCTCAGTGGGCCCTCTTGCCACTGCTGATCTACATGGCATGGCGTAGAGGATGAATCTCTTGGGGTGCGCCGGCCCTCTGTGGGTGGTGGTGGTGGGCCTGTGTGAAGAGGAGATGGGCTGTCAGCTAAGGCCACATTTCCAACAGCCCTGGGCCCTGCAAACTAAGAAGCCCACTCTGACTGCCCTACTCCACCTAAAGAGATGGAACTTGACACCTGTGGGGCACACGCCTACTCAAAGGCCTTGGGAGACAAAAAGACAGGAACAGGTGAGAAAGAAAACAGCTCCCCGCAGGCAGCTGTCTTTCTTTTTTTTTTTTTTATCCAAGTGTCTGTTCTTGAATCTCACCTCGCAGTATTCCCATCCCTTGTCAATGCCCGATTCCAGAAGGTTCTGAGCAGTGGTGAAGGAGCCATGTGGTAACAGAGCTGAAGAAAACCCCACTTTCCCTGTCTTGCTCCCTCTCCCATGGCACCAACCCCACCACCTCCCCAGGCAGAAAGCTCTTGGCCAACAAATGGTTCCTTACGCACTAGCCCCCTCAGAAGGGATGCAGGATTCGGGCATGGGCCCGCTGTTCCTTGATGACCCCCTTCCCCCATCAGTGAACTCAGACACAGACTAAATAGCACTCTAATGAAGTGACAGAGGGGTCCGGAAGTGGAAAAATGGCTCGCATTTTTTCCTAAGCACAGAAAAATGGGCTGTACACAGAAAAATGAGGCTGTTAGGGAAAAGGCATCCGGCCACCCGCCTGCAGTGGGGAAAATGGGGCCGCAAGGGAGACATGGGGAGAGGGAGTGTGGGGGGGGCAGGTCAACTGCGCATGCGTCCTGTCAAGAGCCCCCGCCCCCCTCTCCAACCCGGTCCCAAGGACCAGACAGAAAGGGTGACCAAGATGGCTAGGCAGAGGAGGACTGCGCCAAGCCACCTTCCTTGGGGAGCACTTTCCCCACAGAGCAGGAGCTCTGGACACACTGGGCCACTGGCTCCTGTGGGCCCCCCCTGCCTCTACATGGGTGGTGGTGGTGTTAGGAGGAACAACCGGGAGCTATTTGTTGGCTTTTACTATCTATTATACTTTTTCATGCATTATCTCATGTTACCGTTTCCCATGAACCTCTCCTCTCTTTACAAAGAAGGGGAAAAAAATCAAGACTCAGGCGACTAGCAAATGTAAGACCAGAATTTGTACCCAGGTTGGCCTGAACCTAAAGTCCCTGTATTTCTACCATTACAGTATATTTCTCTAGTTTTTGTTAGAAAAAAAAATTTTAAAGTACTAAGATAAGCCAGACGTGGTGGTGAACACTTGTAATCCCAGCACTTGGGAGGCTGAGACAGGACGATCGCATAGGTTGGAAGCCAGCCTCAGCTACTTAGTGAGGCTCTCAGCAACTCAGTGAAACCCTGTTTCCAAATAAAGTATAAAATGGGCCTGGGAGTATAGCCCGGAGGTAAAAAAGCCCCTGGGTTACACCCTCAGTACCACAAAAAAACAAAATGTACTAAGATACAAAGAGCCATCATTTGTTGACTGCTCACTGTGCACCAAGCACTTTCCATAGGTCAACTCACTTAGTAATCACATGAACCTTAGGATGTGGATACCATGACTACTGTTAGATTACTCCTAAGGAAACCGAGGCTCAGAGAGGTTAAGTAACAAGCCTGCAGTCACACGGATAATAAGTGTTTTAGTAAGGACTGAAATCCGGACCTGGCTGGCAGAAGAGCTTTTGTTTTCACAGTCCTATGTCTCGCCCTGGAGAGGTTTCATGTGTCCCTGCCCACAGGAGAAGCAGGTGGGATCCCTCTCAGGCTCAGGCACCGGGGGCAGGTGGCTCAGCTATTCCAGGCCATGAACAAGGTTCTGCCACAGGCTTCCATCCACCGGCATTGTTCATGTAGTTCGGTCCTGCCACCAGCTTCCCAATTTACATCTCTTCAAAAATACTTTTCCAGGTCCCCCTCCATGATCTGCATTCCATGTCTGGCCCAAGTGGGTGCCATTCCTGAACTAGACCTGCCTTCCTACCCAAGAGGGCTCCAGCAGCCACTCTGCTTTACCCACCGAGAACCAATATGAGCCTGCTATCCCACCCCACTCACGTGTTTTCTGTGCTATCAATGTCTTCAAAGGTTCTTGTTATTGGCCTAAACCCAGTGATGGAAATCTGCCTCACCCCCTGCCATTTTTCCCTTCTATAACTTTGATAGGGCAGCTGCGGTCGCAAATGATGTCTGCATTTCCTGTGAGCCTGGATGTCCTCCCAGACCAGCAATAAAAAGTCTCACGAGCCCTAATCACCCCCAAGACCAGAAGAGTTCCTTGCCAGTCCCAGGATGGGTAGGCATGATGAGACCAGAGAGAAAATCCCAGACAGAAACTGAGAATCCCAGGAACTTGCAGTAATGCTAATTCTTCATTTAGCATCATTTCAGTGATATTTAAAAAGGGGAATTTGGTGGTGCATGCCTGTAATCCCAGTACTTGGGAGGCTGAGACAAGAGGATCAAGGTTTAAGACCAGCCTCAGCAACTTGGCTCAAGACCCTGTTTCAAAACAAAAAATAAAAATGGCTAGGCATATAGCTCAGAAATACTGTGTTCCTGGGTTCAATCTCCAGAACTGTTTGGTGGCCCATGTCTGGGATCCCAGGATTTTGGAGGCTGAGACTGGAAGATCTCAGGTTTAAAGCCAGCTTCAGAAACTTAGGGAGACCTTCACAAATTAGTAAGACCCTGCTTAAAAATAAAAATAAAAATAAATTAAAAATAGGTCTGGGGGTGTAGCTTGGAGGTAAATGGCCCTAAATTTAATCTCCAGTATCATCACACACACACACACACACACACACACACACACACACACACACACACATTATTCTTACAAGAAATGAGAAAAACAGACCATGTCTGAATTGCTAGACGCTCAAAACAAAAACCCTGTAATGCTTCCTCCCTGGGGCTTTTTTCCAGGAATGTCTTAAGAGCATTTTAACATTTTCTAGTATAATCCAATAAACTTTTTTCTCCTGTGGCTGGATGGCCTGGGTTGGATCTTTGCTCCATCCTTTACCTATGATCTTAGATAAAGAATCCCCTCTGAGCCTCGGTTGTAGAATCTGTGAGAAGAGGGCATATAATAACAAAATCACATCAATTGTCAGGAAGAACAGACGAGCTAGTCCAGGAAAAAATTTTAGAGTTCTGTCAGGCCCTAGCATACACAGGTATCATGGAAGCTCATAGAAACCCACACAGCTGGGCCCGGGCCCCGTGTTCTTCATTCAGTGAGTCTGAGGTAGGGCCTGAGAAACTGCTTTTCTAACGTGTTCCCAGGGGATACTAATGCTGCTGGCCCAGAGATGACGCTTTGAGAACCACCAGCACTAATACTTGTAAATGTCAGTTGTCCTTTCTATTATCATTTCTGTCCTCTTAAAGAGCCTCAGTGAAGAAACCTTTCCTGTTGCTTTGATACTCAAAAGCAGTGTACCAGCACAGTGCTTCCTTCGCAGGTTCACTGAGTTGCTGACTGTTCCCACTTATTATTATTATTATTATTATTAATAATAATTATTACTAATTATTATTATTATTTTTTTTTTTTGGTGGTACTGGGGTTCCTGGAAACCCTTCTACCTCCAGGCTACACTCCCCGACCTATTTTATACTTTTTTTTAAATTTGGAAACAGGGTCTTTTAAGCCAGCGTGGCTGGCTCTGAACCTGCGCGATCCTCCTGTCTCCGCCTTCCAAGCGCAGGGATTACAAGCGTGCGCCACCACACCCAGCGTGTTCCCACTTATTTTAACACCACATTCCCAGCATCTACTCCCGCCTTCAATGCCTTTGCCTTAATGCCTTATACCTACCTACCTGGCTTTTGCCATTCCTGGCCTGGTCTACAAGCAATCACCCAACTTCATGCATAATAGATTCCTTGAACATACACACCCGCGTAGAACTACACACTTACGTGGCAGAGGAGGAATTCTGTTCCCAGAGAGCTAAAGAGGATGATAAAACCCTGTTACACCTCAGCTTCAACGTTCATCTTCCCCCGACATCTCTTCAGTACCTCAGACCTACATGTTCTTTTCTTTCATAATTGAACGTGCAATACCTTAAATGTAATCGGCTGCAGATCTGCCATTTGAGCACGCCTATTAATTTTCATCTCTACCTTAAATATATTCGGGTCTTCGGTTATCCATTTTGAGGCCTGTTTTTCCATTTTGCTCCATAAAATATAAGGAAAGTATAATAAAAAATTCAAATAATTACACAAAATTCAAGTCATTGCTCAGGAGTCTATGCACTCAACGCTGCTGGAAAGTAACCACTGGTTGGCAGGCAGCCCCCTGTCGGGGAGAAGGGGTACCCCGAGAAAACTTCTTGCAGCCCCGGGTTACATCAAACTCATCCTCTCCCCTCAGAGTGGCCAGTGTGGACTTCCAGCCCACCTCAATGTTTACAAACTCCATTATGCTTTCTTTCCAAGTATTGGCCAAATGCACACTGCAACTCTAAAGACCTAAAAGCAGGATCCTCACCTCTGTCCCTCGTCTCCTCACTGGAGCCGGGGTCTGCACCAGGTTGGTGCTCTGGGTTCAAAGTCCCTTTGTCTACTGACCCCGATTTTACCTTCAAAGCACAGTATATGTGGAATTCCCCTCACCCCTTGCTGTCCGCCTAATTATCTCTTCTTCTATTTTTGGAATCCACCTTGTTATAGAATCCTTCCCTGGGGCTAATCAAACAAAGATCCAAAACTTTACTCCCCTTATAATTAATTTGATTTGGAAATCACAAAAGTTATTTTTGGCACTCTGTCCCCTCTCTGCCCCTCTTGCACTGGGTTCCTACAGGTCTATCTTTGTCCCTACAAAGAGTATTTACTTACTCTGGGCCTATTTTAAATCTTTGCCATCCATCCCATCCTTCAGTTCATGCTGCGGTGCCAGCGCAGCGATGTCCCTGCACCGTCCTCAGTTTTAACTCCACGCTGACCAGGGCATTGGTGATGATGAGCTAGGGGACTCTGGCCTCCTGGCACTCTTGCAGATATGAGCAGCAAGTGGAAAAATAAGGACTGAATGTTTCCACTTTTTTTTAACACATTTTCAGCATCTACCCCCTGCTTTCTATGCCTCTCTTTTACTGCCCTGTATCGGGTTCACCTATACACCCACATACAGACCTTGTAGTTACACACTATCAAACATTCATGACCTATTTGCAACTGGGATCGCTAGAGTTCACTTTTTAGTACTAACTGACTGAGAGCTATGAACTTTTAGCCCAAGTGATTGTATCAAACAAAATTTTAAGCCATGCATGGTGGCCACACCTATAATCCCAGTACCGAAGCTAAGAAAGGAGGATTGCAGGGCTGAGAGCAGTCTCAGCAATATAGTGAGACCCTCAACAATCTATTGATACCCTGTTTCAAAATAAAATAGGGCTAGGGATATGGCTCCGAGGTAGAACGCCCCTGGGTTCAATTCCCAGTACCAAAAACTAAAATAAAATTCTGGTTTCAACAAAAGGAATCAATTTTTTTTTTGGGGGGGGGTTTAACAAACAATTCCCTTATAATTTATTTTATTATAAAGGGTTACATATAGCCCTTTCTGCCTGTTCTGTTCTGCCTATACAGAACAGGCAGAAAGGGCTATATGTACCCCCCCACCCATGCCCAAACTATCAAAATACCTAACGAGGCAATAAAAAAAAAAAAATGCAGAACATTTCATATGGTCCGTTTCAAAAGTTATAAGGAACCAATTATCCCTCGGAGATGTCACTAGGATACAGAGTTCCACTTGGAAACCCCAATTTTCCTTCCGGGCACAATTCAAAACAGACAAGAGAGAAAAGGGAAAAAAAAAATCAATACTAGAAATGTCAAAGATTCTTCCAGCCGGCGTCTCATGGAAATCTACCCAGGCTTCTGCGGATCAAACGGCCAGTCCTCTCTGTGTGCAGAGCCGAGATAAGCACCATTTTTCTACCTGCCTCCTGCCGCCCTTGTCTCGGGTCATTTTTATTATTTTTCATGGAGGATATTCTTTCTGTGAGTCTTTCTTTAAAGCTGTAAAAAGGAATGTTCATGTGCAGAACAGAGCCAGAGAGGCAGCTCTGTAAGTGGTGTGCTCTGAGTTGGAGGGTGGGGTCCCTGGAGCAGGGAGCATCACTGCTGAATCCGGGTGCATCTGAGACTGCACCGGAGAGCCCAGCACCCACATTGTTAGCCCTTCAACGCTCCAAGCAACCACACCCATGGCTGGGGTGCTCCTCATCAGCCCCCACACTTTCCTCCCACGCCCTTGCTGCGGGAATAGACTTTCTAGAGGCTCTTCTTGCTTTCCTTCCTGAAACTAGAACTGGTAATGGATGCAAAGCTAAGCTTGCCCCTGGGAGCCCATCCCCGTCCCCCCCCCCCCCCCCAGAGTTCTGCTGCAGTCAAAGGCTTTGTAATCTGATCCTTTTCAAGTATGGCCTGGTATGGAGCTTTCCAGCCTGAGTTTCTCTTAAACCACCTTCATGACTGGGGCCATAGCCAGGACCACCTACTTTATTATTCTTTGTATACTATTTTTCTTAGGTCAAGACACTTTTTAAAAATTTTGCTATGCAGCTGGGCGTGGTGGTGCACGCTTGTAATCCCCGCGCTTGGGAGGCTGAGACAGGAGGATCGCACAGGTTGGAAGCCAGCCTCAGCTACTTAGTGAGGCTCTTAGCAACTTAGTGAGACCCTGTTTCCAAATAAAATATAAAAAAAAGGTCTGGGAGTATAGCCCAGAGGTAGAAAGCCTCTGGGTTCCACTCCCCAGTGCCACCAAAAAAAAAAAAAAAAAAAAAATTTTTTTTTTTTTTGCTATGCCGTCAGGTTTGATGGTGCACACTTGTAATCCCAGCATTTGGGAGGCTGAGACAGGAGGATCGTGGTTCGAGGACAGCCTCAGCTACTTACCCTTTGCAACACAGTGAGATCCTGTTTCAAAATAAAGAATAAAAAATAGGGCTGGAGGTATAGCTTGGAGGTAGAATACCCCTGGATTCAATCCCCAGTACACACACACACAAAAAAAAAAAACAAGAAAAAAATGTTGCTATATTTAAAACGAAACTGAAGTAACATCATTTAACATAAGCAGAATATCACTCAAATCAAATGAATGGAAACAAAACAGCATCGCAAAATCCTAAATCCTAACTGGACAGTGTTCCTAGCTGAAGAGGTCAAACTCTAGGCCTGTTCCTGCTCCTCTTTCTTTGAGGAGGAGATTGCCAAGTCCTTAAGGGTAAAAGACACAATGGCATAGCCCATAACTTTCTCTGGCACCTCATAAGGGCTCAAGAAAAGTAAAAAAAAAAAAAAAAAAAAAAAAAAAAAAAGGAAATTCTTCCTTTTTGGTACCAGAGATGGAACCCAGGGGCATTCTACCTCTGAGATACACCCCCAGCCCTTTTCACTTTTTTATTTCAATAGAATAACACTAAATTGCTGAGGCTAGCCTCAAATCTACCATCCTCCCATCTCAGCCTCTCAGGTACAGGGATTTCCACTGCACCAGGCGGGGAAAACACAAGTTCTAACGTTATTTTTAGTCATTGTGTGTGTCATCCAAAATCATTTTGGGTATATTTGGTGAACAGTCCCTCCCACACTCTCCTAAGAATCTGCTGTGAATGCTACAGAAAGGGGAGAACCCATAATAAAAAAAAATAAAAACGGCTCTTCACCCACGTTTGAAGACCTACATTTAAAAAAAAAAAAAAACATAGTGTCTAGGAGAGACATCTTCCCAGTCTCACACCTTCAATAAGGAAAATCTCAGATTGGAAATTACGAAAATCAGTCCCTACTCCACGCCCCCAGTAAGACACTTGCTATTCACCAAGCAGAGTCTCTGATTAAACTCCTGATAGGAAATGACAAGTGGTTATTAGTTTTCAAGTATCTGGCGTGCTTTGTAAGCAGTATTAACCACCCCTGAAAACCTCAGGCTTCCCAGATAACATCCCCACCCAACAGCCCTCACTACTTAACCTAGGGTGGCCCCCAACACCTAGAGACGACTGACATTTAAAACCCAATTGAAACCACACCAAACCCCATCTCATTCAAAGGTCAAGGAGAAAGGCAGCCCAGCCCAGAACTTCCTCCGGGAGTGACCCAAAAACCACTTCCCTGCAGCTGGATTTCGAAAAGATTAATAAAGGCCTTGGGAAAGAGAGTGAGGCTGAGACTGACCTTTGGGTCCAGGACAGCTGCAAAGATTCACATTTGTAACTGATTATCTCTTTTTTGTGTTTGATACTGGGGATGAAACCCAGAGGCTTTCCAGGTTATACTCCTAGGCCTATTTTATATTTTGTTTGGAAACAGGGTCTAAATTGCTAAAAGCCTCACTGAGTAGCCGAGGCTGGCTTTGAACCTGCATGATCCTCCTGTCTCAGCCTTCCAAGTACTGGGATTACAAGCGTGCGCCACCATGCCCGGCTCTAATAATCTTTTTCTTAACCTTCCTATTTCTCGATCCCTGGATAGGAACTTCCAGGTGTCTGAAACATAAGACCCAGTGGAATCCTAGGCTTCTGGTGTGTCTTAGTTCGTGCAGAAAAGGAGCTGTTTTCTGGTGTGTGTGTGTGTGTGTGTGTGTGTGTGTGTAAACATAAACAACTGACATCTGTCATTCCTTTAAAGTACACATAAAAGTTTAAGTTTCCTGAATCTTGGAGAGAAACAATGATAATAAAAAGATGCCTATGCTGTTTTTTAAACCTACAAGCTCTTTAAACTGTCTTTAAAATATGTTCTTCTTGGACACAGAATAATGTCGCCAACCTGAAACCAAGATCTTAAGAATTGTTATATTCCCATTAAAAGGGATGGGTTGCACTTTAGAGGCACACAAGGGCGCTCATATAAATTTAATAAGGACATCCACTCAGCCTGTGCTGGGAACTATGAGTAGTTTATAAATAACAGCATCTTTAGTCCTTACAACAATCCTATAAGGTTAGGTCCTGTTACTCCTGATTTATAGGAAAGAAAAAAAAAAAAAACCTAAAAGTCAAAGAAGTAAAGCAACTTGCTCAGCTAGTGAGTATCCATACTGGGCACTGAACCCAGGCTGCTGGCCTGGTCTTGACCCCTAGCCAAATCGAGATGCTAGATCCTTCTCTTGTGTTTTCTCATGTAAACCATACAAGAATCACCTCGGCAAGCTGTATTTTTATTCCTCTTTCGCAGTTGAGGAAACTGAGGTACGGAGAGGTGCGGCAGCTCATCCAGGCCCCCTGAGCAAGAGGGTGAGAAGCGGGGATCCTAACTGCCCTGAGGTGTCACCCAGCCTGACCACAGTCACCACGCACCCGCCACCCAACACGCTTTTGATTACAGTCAGGAAATCAGCTCGTGTGTGGGGGTTAAAAACTATCCTCTGGGTGGACCTGGAACAATGGTGGGTGGGCAGGAGAGAAGTCCGACCCTCGGATGCACTCCTGTCTTTAACAGAACAGACCCGGAGGCCATGACAAGCAACTGCTCAGCTGAAAGGCACAAACACTGTCCCTACTGCAGCCAGTCTCAAAGTGTGGCTGGAGACTGTTGCGGGACCGGAGACCCTCTCCAGGAAGCCTCAGCGTCAGAGCTTTTCTCTCAACACCACTGAGCTGTGTTTCCCTTATCTCCCGCATCCTCCAGACCCACAAAGGGGAGTTTTCCAGAGACCACATGACGTGCAACATCACAGCAGATTGAAAGTGAATGCAACTGTCTTCTACGAAGCCAGACAGCACAGAAAAGCACAAACACATAAAATGATGCCACTCTTCCTACTAATGGTGTGTGTGTGTGTGTGTGTGTGTGTGTGTGTGTGTGTGTGTGTAGTACTGGGAACTGAACCCAGGGGCAGTCCACCTCCAAGCTATACCCCTAGCTCTGTTTGTTTGTTTGTTTGTTTGTTTGTTTGTTTGTTTGTTTGTTTTGAAACAGGGAATCACTACGTTGCTGAGAGTCTCTTTAAAGTTGCTGAAACTGGCCTCAAACCTGCAATCCTCCTGTCTCAGCCTCCTAAGTACTGGGATTACAGGTACGCACCACCATGCCTGGATTTCTTACTAATTTTTAATTCTGAACATGTAATTGCTAACCAGGTATGGTGGTGCATGGCTGTAATCCTAGCATTGAGGAGGCTGAGACCAGAAGATCGCTGTTCACATATAGCCTCAGCTACTTAGTGAGGCCCTTTGCAACTCCGTGAGACCCTGAAAATAAAAAGAGTGGGGTGTGGTGGCGCACGTTTGTAATCCCAGTGCTTGGGACGCTGAGACAGGAGGATTGCACAGGTTCAAAGCCAGCCTCAGCTACTTAGTGAGGCTCTCAGCAACTTAATGAGACCCTGTTTCCAAATAAAGCATAAATTAAGTCTGGTAGTATAGCCCTGAGGTAGAAAAGCCCCTGGGTTCCACCCTTAGTACCACCCAAATAAATAAATAAATATTAAAAAAATAAAAATACTAAAAAATAGGACCAGGGTTGTAGCTCAGAGGTAGAATGCCCCTGGGTTCCATCCTCAGTACCTCTAAAAAAAGAAAAAGTAACTGCCCATAAAAGTGTTATTTATACTACTATGTAATAGGCTTATTATTTAAATGAATTAAGATATTTTAAAGATTTACAGAATTAATTTCCAATATGGTAAAGACATAGACATAATCTAAATAAGTACTAATATTTGTGTGTGTGTGGTATTGGGTATTGAACCCAGGGGCATTCTACCTCAGAGCTACCCCCACAACCATATTTTATTCTTTATTTTGAAACAGGGCCTCACTAAGTTGCAGAGGGCCTCACAAGTTGCTGAGGCTGGCTGAAAACCTTAGATCCTTCTGTTTCAGCCTCCCAAGTACTGAGAATAAAAGCAAGAATAAGCTTTAAGTACTGTTTTTTTGTTTTGTTTTGTTTTGTTTTGTTTATGTTTTTTGTTTTTGTTTTTGTTTTGGGTGGTATTGGGGTTCCTGGAAGCCCTTCTACCTCTAGGCTACACTCCCAGACCTATTTTATATCTGGGGATGGAACCGACGGGCATTCTACCTCCAAGCTACACCCCCAGCCCTATTATTCTTTATTTTGAAACAGGGTCTCACTAAAATGCAAAGGGCCTCACTAAGTAGCTGAGGCTGGCCACGCACTGCGACCCTCTGGTCTCAGGCTCCCCAAAGCTGGGATTACAAGCGTGCACCACCATACCCAGTACTGATTTTTATAAGCATAAAAGAGTCCTGCCATCAAAAAGCCTGCGAATCACTGCTGGGACTAGAATGTCCAGGAACTGCAGGGACCACACTCACCCGGTGACCCTCTGCAGCTGCTGCACTGTGCCAAGCCGTATGTAGCAGGGATTCTGCGTCTGTGATTGTAGGTACTGAAGGAGCATCCAGGTGTGCAGTGCTTCCATCCCCTTGTGCACATGGACCCACATGCATGACAATGATATATGCTCAGATGCACTTAGCTTACCTGGAAATAGTCTGTAATGAACGATCCGAGTTCACTCTTCAGCAGCCGCCTGGGGAGAGAGAAACACCGTCAAGCAGCCCTTGGTGGTACAGCTCCTAGTGACCGGCTCACAGTGCAGGACAAGGACACGGCGCTCACCAGGGGCTGAGACCTGGCCTAAGGAGGGAGCGCACTTCCCCAGGACCCGGTGAATGCCCTCCATCCCAAGGCTATTGAAGCAACAGAAATCCTAGAAAGAGATCTGTTCCTTAATTCACTCTGCAAAAGTGACCTCCTGAAGAGGGCAGCCCCAGGAAATCCTAGTTCTAACAGAGCTGGCCAGGGCAGGCCAGGGCGCCCAGCTTTATGTGAAGCAAAAGAATCAAAATCCCAAAGTAAAAAGCACGGAAGAGAAAGGCTGGGCTACCATTTTGCAATCTCTCACATTTGCAAAGCACTTTATGGTTTAAAACACATTTTATATGTACTTTTTGTAATGTGCACTCTTCAACCAGGGATTTAAAATGTGTATGTGCAAGGGTGCAATTATTATTTCTCCTGCACCATAAAAAAAAAAAATTGGGGCTCAGAGAAGTCTTCCAAATAAGTAGCGTCAGACCCAAGATTTGAACCCAGACCTTCTACAAGTTCAACATCCTTTCCCATAACCCCACTCATCTCTCCTCTAAATCCATCAGACTCCCAGACTTCTGATTCAACATGGTGTCATGGTTTGGGTGGTCTTAACACTCATCACAGCTGGACTGAGGCAGTCCTTAAAGGGGAACAGAGAGTTTCTGTTTATCCAGACAACAGACAGGTGCTGAGCTGCTCTGAGTACCACCCACTGTCCCTAGCACCCAGGGTACAAAGATGGGCAAGACAGACATGGTCTCTGCTCTCATGGGGTTTTTATGCTTGGGGGAAGGTGGACAGACAGCACTATAATAAACAGAATCACAAGGTAATTTCAAAAAGCCTTAAGTGCTAAAATTAAATAAATATATATATGAATCTTGGCACTGGGTCCTTTCTCCCTATGACAAACACTGGGATCATCCCCACTGCTCTGTCTTTTATTTGATCCACACAGGATGATGGAGTTAAAGACAAGAGTTTCCAAAGGTCCCAGGCGTTCCCTAGGGAGCAGACTCCTCAGAACCCCATTTGCTCAGCCCAGTGGCTGTGGTTATTCAGGAGCAAGCGCTCCAGCTTCTGACACCCTCACTGGTTATCAACCCTCCCCTCCCAGAACACGCTCACAGGTCACTGAAGGATGAACAGGAGGTAACAACAAAATCTCATTACGTGCAGAAAGCAGGCACGAGAATATTGAGCCAGAGAAGAGAGAAACATTCATGACTGGAATTTCCAGAAAATGCCCTGGAAAGCTGCAAACACATGTGGAACAAGGAAAACATCTTTTTTTTTTCTTTCTTTCTTTTTTTTTTTTGCCACAACAGAAAATGCACATTGGGCGGTAGATGTTGCAGTTTGAGATTCAATTTAATAGCAGCGTCCCAGAAGGCTATCCCATCTCACGTCCTAGTTCTCCCAGACGTGGGCACGTCTGATCAGAGACTGGGAAGCTCTCATCAAAACTCACTGGGCAAATGATAAAATTTTGTTCTTCTTTATGGCTGAATAGAATTCCATTGTGTGTATTTCCCACAGTTTTGCTATCCATTCATCTGTTGATGGTGATCTGGGTTGGATCCATATTTTGGCTATTACAAATTGTGCTGCTATGAACATAGGTATGCATATGTTGCTGTATTTCTCTGAATTCAACCCTTTTGGAAAGATACCCAGGAGTGGTATAGCTGGATCATATGGTGGATCTATTCCCACCTTTCTTAGGAATCTCCACACAGATCTCCATAGTGGCTGAACTAGTTTGTACTCCCACCAACAGTGTAAAAGAGTTCCTCTTTCCCCACATCCTCGCCAGCATTTGTTGTTGTTTGATTTCTTTATGCTTGTTACTCTCACTGGGGTTAGATGGAATCTCAGTGTAGTTTTGATTTGCATCTCCCTGATGGCCAGTGATGAAGAACATCTTTTCATGTATCTATTAGCCCTTTGTATCTCTTCTTTTGTGAAGTGTCTATTTAGTTCATTTGCCCATTTCTTGATTGGGTTGTTTGTTTTGTTGGTGTAGAGCCTTTTGAGCTCTTTGTATACTCTAGTGTAAATGTATACTATTTATGTTCAATAAAAAAAATTGTTAAAAAAAAAAAAAAAAAAAAAAAAAAAAAAAAGAAAAATTAAATGGAAAAGTACAAACTAGGAAAAGTCCCTGGGGATTGTTAAATATTTATTAATTGACATATTTTCAATGCATCTAGTAAACCCAATAGGAATATTCTGTTTATATACTAGTTTAATTGTGCTCTTGAGAAAATCACTCCTTTTGTTTCTAAAAGTCACTAAGTAAAAAAATAAATTTGCAACGATTAAGACAAAAAAAAAAAAAAAAAAAAAAAATAAAAAGCAAAAAAAAAAAAAAAAAAAAAAATAAATATAGGCAATAACCAGTCATAGTATTAGCAACAAATATGTCTTTGTATTTATAGTAATCACAGATGGTATCATTTCATGTTATAGTTGTTGCTAATATCTAAAAATGTTATTTACATGTTCACTTACCTTAAGAAACAGTAGACCTGCCACTATTTCCTTTATTTAATGTATTAGTAGATAAATTCATATATTTATACAGCACACATTTTAAAACATTCTGATACTTAGTATTTTTTTACATTTTATTTTACTTATTGAAAGATCTTATTCTGAGAAGGGTCTCTAGGCTTCACCCTCTGGAAATGGTTCCGAACCCAGAGTTCATGGTTCATCTGTTTCAAAATATGTTTCCCCCCTTTGTCATGTGAATGAAGCATTTGAAAATAAAAACTGTGAGCTATTTTCACTGAAAAAAAAAAAAAAAAAAAAAAAAAAAAAAAAAAAAAACTCACTGGGCTAAGAGCAGGAAGGTCATTACTGATATTTAAGGATAGGGCTAGATGCACCTTGGGAACAAGAACCAGCCACCTCTGGGCCCCCCAAGTGGATAGAGGAAGCAGTAAAGAATCTACTTCTGACCACAAGAGAGAGAAATATTTCCTAACAAAGGCATTATGGCCACTAGGAAGTCTCAAAACCATATAGGAAGAAGCCAAGCTTCTGGTGAAAAGGAGGAAAACAAGCCCGCCTAATAGCTCCTTGGGGCAGAGGTCTCTAGGGTTATCTTGGCTGCTCAGAACAGCAAGGGATGGTATCTAACAGCAGCGCCCTGTCGAACCCAGGCTTGGCAAATGCTGTGCTCGTGAAGATGCTGTGGGAGAGATGGCATGAGAAAGAGGTTAAGGGGGGGGGGCTTGCAGACCAAAAAAAGAGGGAGACTCCCTGGAGCATCCATGGGGAGAAGTCTAGCTGGGGTAATAATCGGGAATTGGGGCTGGACGAGGCTTGGTAAGTGGGAATCGTGTGGGACACTTCACAGTGGCACTGGGGAGCATGGGAACGCCACCCAGTGAGGGATCTGAGAGGCTCAGGGCTTCATCTGCTCAGCCCAGTGGCTGCGGTTAGGAAGGGCAGGAGACGCCGCATCCCCGCTTTGCAGCCAGGGCTGCAGAGCGCGACAGTGGATCGTGTGCTGTGGGAAGGCCGGCTCACGAGAGGCAGAAGCTAAGAGCAGATGCAACCGCCACGACAAAGACTTCACAAAAGGGCTCTGGAGCTGGGGCAGCCATGTTGGGGTACAAAGGGATGGTGGACAAGAATAACTTAGAAGTAAAAGAGGTGCCATCCACCCTGATGATACAGGTGGCAATTCGTCTTTACTAATCCAGAGCCAGACACAGAGGTGGGCACCTGCTTTAGATACTTTAAAAGTGACAAACTCTAACCACGTTTAGAAGGAGAACCACATGCTTGTCCTTTTATCGAACCCTGAGGTCAAAACCCTCTCTGGTGGGTATTATTATAGAGAGTCAGAAAAGACCAATCTGATCATTTAAGTCAAGACTGTTGTCCTGGGTGGGCGAATCAGTAAGCCGTGTTGCCCTGTCCCTAAAGACACCCAGTTCTTCTTTTCTTTTCTTTTCTTCTTTTCTTTTCATTTCTTTTCTTTCTTTATTTGTTTTGGTGGTACTGAGGGTGGAACCCAGAGGCTTTCTACCTCCGGGCTATACTCCCAGACCTATTTTATATTTTATTTGGAAACAGGGTCTCACTAAGTTGCTGAGAGCCTCACTCAGTAGCTGAGGCTGGCTTCGAACCTGCGCGATCCTCCTGCCTCAGCCTCCCAAGCGCAAGGATTACAAGCGTGCGCCACCACACCCAGCTTCACCCAGTTCTTATTTCTGTCAGAGCATGTTATACATTCAGTAGGGTCACCGAATAAATGAACGGGTTTTCACTGTAGCAAAATATAGGAATCAACGTAAATGTGCACCAGTAAAGTGCGAATTTAAAAATTATGGCTCATCCATACTATGGAGTTTTTCACAATTGTAAAAAGCAAACATAAGGAAATAAAGAAGGGCTCTTCTTAATGGTATGAAAAGATCTCTGTTATATTAAGTAAGAAAGCAAGCAAGCAAGATGCAGAATAGAATGTACAACAGGATACCTTGTGGAAAGAGAAAAGTGGGAATATATATTTTCATTTACATAATACCCACAAATTCACTAAACTCAGGTCTGGGTGAGCTGTATGATTTGGTTTCTAGTGGGCCCTCTGAACTAAAATGCCTGGCATTTTAAGCGCCACCCCACATCCCTATTTTTCTTTTTTCTTTTTTGGGGACTGGGTACTATCCATTCAATCCAGAAGTATTCTAATTCCGAGCTTTACCCCAGCCCTTGTTTGTTTGTTTGTTTGTTTGTTTGTTTGTTTGTTTTAAAATCCTTTTCTTTTTGTGGTACTGGGGGTGGAACCCAGGAGCTTTTCTACCTCTGGGCTATACTTCCAGACCTATTTTTTTATACTTTATTTGGAAACAGGGTCTCACTAAGTTGCTGAGAGCCTCACTCAGTAGCCGAGGCTGGCTTCGAACCTGTGCAATCTACTTTTATTTTTAAACTTTGAAACAGGGTCTCAGTAGATTGCTGAGGCTAGTCTTAAACTTGTGATCTTTCTGTCTCAGCCTCCCAAGTACTGGGATTAAGGGTGTGCCCTGTTTCTTTATTGTTTTTTCAAACATATATAAAAGCACACACTATAAAATGTGTCCTCCTCTCCGTCCCTCCAGGTAAGAGACTGGAGAAGGTTGAAGCTGTAGCTGCTATTTCAGTACAGCTACACAACACTGTAGCAAACTGTATTCTCTGAAGATGGAGGGAGATGCTGTCCTACAGATATACCACTCCACCAGCCCCCGGACCAGACTGGGGACCTCTTATAAAGTGTCCTCTGATGCCAGCTACATCTCGATGTGTCTTCATTATGTGTGCATAAAGGAACTCTGAAAGAAGCTATGCTATCATCATTATCTTTGAGGACCAGGGAATGGGAATGGGGCTTCTAGGATACAGGCCTGAAAGATTCTCCACTGTGTACAGCTTGTTGTAGGTTTAACATTTTGAACCATATGAATAAAATCCCAATCAAAAACAATCTTTAAGAGACTTTAAAGTTAACAGTAACCACCCCCAAGATTAACCGCAGTTCAGCCTGAAGCACAAAAGGGACTGGTGGGGGTGGGTCCCCTGCAAGGGAACATCAGGACTCAGGATGGCAGAGGGGCGACAGAATCTTCAGAGTTCTGGAGCCTGTCCACCCAGACCCACCTCAGGCTGGTAACCGGAGAACCTCTGTCCCAAGGCAATGCAGAGGTGAGGAGGGGGCCAGAGCTTGGGGCCCAGGAGCTTGGTGCCCAAGCCATCTGTGGGCAGATGGCAGCCGAGTCATGGTGCAGTGATCCTTCTACGCTGCGCCTATTCTGCTGCACTTTTCTTCTGAAAAGTCTACGCCCCTCTTAGCTGCAAAGGGGATTTTCCACACCGCTATCTTGATAAGGCCATCTCAAGTGAAACTTGGCAGAAGCTTCCCCATCTAAGAGCTACACTCTTCCTCTCACAGAAAGAGCACCAGAGGGAAGGAAGCCCTCCATGTATCCAGTCTTTGAATCATAAACACTTACTGGAAACCTGTTATGGGTTAGACCTGGTGCTCGATGCAAGAAGAAAAGGATGAGAAAACTCCCGATTTCCTTCTTCCTGAGGCACAGGAGGCTCATCTTACTCAAAAATTAAGAGTAAAAAATATCAGGGCATCAGAGATACATAGGCCCACATCAGAGAGGGGCAATTTCTCTCCACTGTAACCTGGCTCACTAAATTTGCCCGTTTACTTTGCAGAGCAGGAGAAAGAGGAGAAAAGTAGGAGGAAGACAGCTAAAATAAAGAGCCCATGATTTTGTGGTTCCCTAGATGCAAAAGAGAATGAAAATGCCCAATTTCCAATATGTAGGACCTAGGTTCCTGCGACCCAGAGGCCTAGCATCTGGCAGCCTCCCTTCTGCTTTTTCCATTCTTTCCCAAGGTTTCTTTCCTCTGAACAGGAAAGCAATAACTTGCTAGGGGAAAAAAATTAAAAACAGGAATAAGAAACAGATTGCTCCTAGTGTGGAGTCTGACTTTTTGCCTCCTTCAAATTTACTGAGCACTTTCCAGGTCCCATCACATGTCTGTCAATAACACACATGTACCTGCTAGGGAGCAGGAATATCTCCGCTTTCTATACACCAGGAAACTTGACCCCAGAGGACAGCACCTTGCTGAGTGCAGGGAGCTTGGAGGAGCTGCTGGGTCTGAATCACAAAAGCTGCACACTTTTACAAACTTTTACAAGTGCACACTTGTAATCCCCATGCTTGGGAGGCGGAGACAAGAGGATCTTGCAGGTTCCGAAGCCAGCCACGCTGGCTTAAGAGATCCTGTTTCATATATGTTCTAGGTATTAGTCCTCTATCAGCGGGGTAGGTGGCAAAAATCTTCTCCCAATCTGTTGGCTCTCTACTGAAGTTCTTGACAGTTTCCTTTGCTGAACAGAAACTCTTAAATTTCATGCAATCCCACACATTGATTCGCCTTTTGGTTTGTTGTGCCTTTGAGGTCTTCTTGAGAAAGTTTTTATCTGTGCCTATGTGTTGCAGTGTTGGATCTATGCCCTCCTTCAAGGAGCCTTAAGCTCTCTGGTCTGATTTCCAATATATATATAGAACTCAAGAAACTCAACACTATAAAGAAACAACAAATCATCCAATCAAAAAATGGGCAAGGTAAATAAATACTTCATGAAAGAAGAAATTCAAATGGCCAATAAATGCATGAAAAAATGCTCAACATCATTGGCAATCAGAGAGATGCAAATCAAAACTACCCTGAGATTTCACCAAACCCCAATTTGAATGGCAATCATTCAAAACATGAACAATAACAGATGCTGGCGAGGATGTGGAGAAGAGGGAACTCTCAAGCATTGTTGGTGGGATTGCAAATTAGTGCAACCACTTTGGAAAACAGTATGGAGAATCCTCAGAAGAATGGGAACAAATCTACCATTTGATCCAGCAATACCACTTCTGGGTATCTACCCAAAAGGTAGGAAACCAAACTCCCAAACTAATGCATGTGTATCTAAGTTCATAGCTGCACAATTCACCATAGCCAAACTATGGAACCATCCAAGATGTCCATCAACAGATGAACTGATTACAAAACTGTGGGATATTTACACAATGGAATTTTACCCAGCCATAAAAAAAAATACAATTGCGGTATTTTCAGGGAAATGGATGGATCTTGAGGACATCATGCTAAGTGAGATTAGTCAGTCACAAAAAGGAATTGGATGCTTTCCCTAATATGTGAAAGCTAGGGTAAATGGGGTCATAGGAGGAACGCTAGGTAAAAAAGGAGATCCTATAGAGGAGCAAATAAGACAACCTAACTGTGGGAATGGGAGGTGGGGAGAGGGAAACACTTAAAAGCACATGATGTACTTATTCATATCAAAGTCAACCACTAAACCAAGCATGGGAGGGAGGGATGGGGAGGAGTGAGGTGGGGACTGGGTGGGGGCTGGCTGGGTGATGTGTGCATTTATGCCTACACAAGTTTTTTTTATCCTTTTATGTGTATAAATACAATGCAGCAATTAAAAAATAAATAAAATAAAATCATTTTAAGAGTTTTTTTTTAAAGAGGCCCTGTTTCCAAATAAAACAATATAAAATAGGTCTGGGAGTGTAGCCGGGAGGTAGAAGGGTTTCCAGGAACCCCAGTACCATAAAAAAAACAAACACCTGCTTCACAGCTGTTGTTAGCAACAATCTGAGCAAATCCATCACCCTTCCTACTTCCATCTCCTCCACTACAACTAGAACTAGGGGGATAGTTAGGAGACCTACTTCCCAAGATTGTTGTAAAGGTCAAATGAGTTCATTCTCAAAAGGTTCCTAGGGAAGGGCCCAGTGCCAGGCAGGGTTCAGCTCAGCCAGTGCTGGTCATAGGGTTCCACTCAGGTCTGTTGGACTGTCCCACATCCCTCAGAACTCCATCCTTCTGTCCCTCAGCATCTTATTTTTTCTTGTTGTTCTTTTGGGCACTGGGGATTAAACCCAGGAGCAATCTACCTCTGAGCTTCACCCCCAGCTCTATTTCATTTTTTATTTTGAAACATGGTCTCCCTAAGTCGCTGAGGCCGGCTCAAAACCTGCAACTGTGATTACAGGCATGCACCACCACACACAGGTCGCATCTTCTTACAAATAGAGACATTCTACTATTTCCTAACCCTGGGATTAAGTACCCAGTGAAGACTGGTGGCAGGGGTAGTATATTAGGGCCAGGTCACCCTGTCAAAGGGCTAGAGGGTGGGGAGGTGGAGCACGCTCTGGAGGAAAGCGCTGCTGAGACGAGGCTGATGGACGTCACCTTCCAGCCTGCGCAGCTCCTTTGGCTTCACAGGTTGCACTTGGGTGTCCAGTTCCACTTGAAAACAGAATTCTGCTGCTAACAACCACCACTGCTGTTAGCCACGGGGCTAGGAGAAGGGAGCTGGGTGCTGAGAAAAAGGGGACGGGAGCGTATGTGTGAGACCTGACCCCACGGGAGAATGGCATGGAGGGTGGAGAATGGCAGAAGCCAAAAGGAGCCCCAGTAGGGAAAAAAGTGTGTGTGTGTGTGTGTGTGTGTGTGTGTGTGTGTGTGTCTGTGTGTCTGTGTCTGTGTGTGTGTCTGTGTAGTATGTGTGTGTGATATGTGGTGTATATGTGTGTGGTGTGTGTGTGTGGTATGTATGGTGTGTGTGTAGTGTGTATGTGGTATGTGTGGTGTGTGTGTGTGGTTTGTATGGTGTGTTGTATAGCATATACATGTATATGTGGTGAGTGTGTGGTATGTATGGTGTGTGTTCAGTATGTACATGGTGTGTGTGGTGTGTGTGGTATGTGCGGTAGATGTGGTATGTGTAGTGTGTGTGTGATGTGTGTGGTATGTGTGTTGTCCGGTGCATGTGTATAGTGTATCATGTGTGGTGTATGTGTGTGTTATGTGTGTGGTGTGTGGGGTATGTGTGGTTTGTGTGGTTTGTGTGGTATGTGTGATGCGTGTGTGGTATGTGTGTGATGTGTGGTGTGGTGTGTGTGGTGTGTGTATGTGGTGGATATATGTGGATCATGTGTGTATGTGGTGTATGTGGTGTGGTGGGTGAGTGTGTATGTGGTGTGTGTTATGTATGTGTGATGTATGTGTGGTATGTGTGTATAATGGCTATGAGTGGTGTGGTGTGTGTGCATGCGTGTGTGTGTGGTGTGGTGTATGTGTGGTTTGTGTGTGTGTTACACATAAGTGATGTGTGTTACATGTGGGGTGTGTGTATGTGTGTGTGTGTGTGTCTGTGTGTGTGGCAGGGAGGGAAGGTAACCACTCACTGTGTGGTTCATGTGTGTGTTATACATATGTGGTGTGTGTTACATGTGTGTGGTGTGTATGTGTGGTGTGGTGTGGTGTGTGTGTATATGTGTGTATGTGTGTGTGTGTGTGTGTGTGTGTCTGTGTGTGTGGCAGGGAGGGAAGGTAACCACTCACTGGTCGGTATTATCTCACCCCTTCTCCCTGCTTGCCGGGCTGACCAGCTGAGATGCCACCCTGGTTGACAGGATTTCCTGTTATGACACTCTAGGTCTGTAATCTCACTCCTCACGGTCTTGCCGGCCCAACCTCCACCTCTGTGGGCTTGAGGGTGAAGGGGCCCTGCTGGCGCCGATTCCAGGCGGTGGAGATGGGCAGCGGCACCAGGAAAGAGGCCGTGCTAGCAAGCGCAGAGGGACTTAGAGAAACTGGCTCAGACCAGCCCCATCTCCCCTGCACACAGGGAAAGGTACCAGGAAGCTAACTGCTCCACACGGTTAAATATGGCATGACTGCTTGGAGGCTGGCGCCACGGTCACCAGGATGAGTCCGACAGCAACATCAGTTATGAAATCTATCTGTGCCGTTTGGCAGGTAGGGCTGCCCCAAGTTCTCCCAAGTATCTAGGCCCTTTTGCGGAATCTGCCTAGTCCACCTTAAGATCCTGGAACAGGAGAGGGGTCTCTAGGGACCTGTGCCCAACCCTCTAGCTGGGCCGTGCCCATGGCCTGACTGCCACTCTCTGCAGATCCCCAGCCTCACGCCTGCACAGAACTATTGTTCAAGGAGGCGGCATCTTTTCATCAACATGGAAACACTTCCTCCTCCTTTGGCCCACTCCATCCTGACCCATCAGAGCTTGTGTCCCTGACTCAGGTGCTGTCTCAGCTCTGCTGTCTGTTACATAGGTGACAGTGGGGATGGTGAGAAACAAGGATGCCACCAAGGGGACATATACTAAGTAAGCATCACATCTTGAATTCTCTAACAGGCTCCCAGGTAGGCATTCACCCTCCTTTTGCAGACAAGGAGATGGATGCTCAGAGTCATCTCACAGAGGCCACCCTGAAGGCTAGGTGGCAGAGTCCCCCAGACCACAGGGAAGGTGAGGGGGGAACAGAGGCAAGTGTGACTGATAAGGGCTGAGGGAATCCCTCTCAGGCCAAGGGCCAGGCTTGGGCTCCCCTGCCCGGCTCCTCACCAGGTTGTGTGTCCAGTGTTGGCTGACTCGACTTTCCAGAGACCATGGAGCTGGAGTTTTAGCACGGATGCCCAGATCTCTAAATAACATTTAGGCCCAGTACCACCACCGACTGTGCTATAGACTTCTGGTGCCACATCCCTATAATTACCCTCTCTGCCCCCAAAGTCACCACAGTAGACACAAAGTACCAACAGAAAACCAGGTCCAGAAGACCTCACCTTAGTCCCTCCCAAATTAGGATCCTCAGAAGCAAAGGCTGGACTGTGGTCGAGGCAGCTTCACGTGCCTCTGAAGCCTACTTCCAACGTGGAAACCAGCTTCACGGTCACAAGGGAGGTGACTCCCAGGAGTTATTCCACATCTATATGCCACACTTCCTCACCTGAGAGACAGGGAGACGGGATTGATCTCATGGGGGTGTGGGCAGGAGGGCAAGAGTTAACATAGTTAACCTCGGAGCAGAGCCTGAAACATACAGAGTGCATGCCAGAGTCTGCTACAATCATTACCTCGCGGAACCCATCACAACTTGGGCCTGTCTCCTCCGCCAGCCTGTGGGTGAGACCTCAGCTCCCCTTCTCAGCTCCCCCTAACTCATCCCCCAGTTCTGGGTCCCACTTCAGTCAACAGACTCTGCAAGAGAGAAGGACAACTCGCGAGGTGGATTTCCCTTCAGGGATCGGGCCACCAGGTGACTCAGAAAATGGATGTGTCACCTTGGATCTGCCCGAGCTCAAGCAGAATTCTTGGAACCTCCTCTTTCCTTGAAAATCTCTGGGGTTTCCTTCACACCCTCCTCCCTCCCCGAGAACAAAAGCAGGGCGGTAGGAGAATGGAGGAAAATGTGTGTTTCCTGCCTCTGGCCAGCTGCAGACAACTCATCTGGCTTCTGGAAGCCTTGTCTCTGAGCATTTATTTCTGCAGAGAAAAACGTCCTCCCAGCTAATCCAGGACAAGGAGCAAGTGGTGGGCGGCATGACAGTCATATCTTCAGCGGCCCTTTTCAACAGGTTCTCACCTGCCCACATGTAGAGATTTATCGACTTGGGCCTCATTTCCCCCCAAATCTAATTGTGTGCCCATCCTCCGCACACCCCAGCACTCTAGATTCTGCTGCAACCCCGCTTGAAACAGCCTGCTCTGCTTAAAACACCAGATAAGAGCCTGTTCTGGTTCCCTCTCTCGCTGTTATGCACTCCTGAGAGTGAGAACCACCCGCCTCAAAGGTTACTCCAGACACAGCCCAGGATCCAGAGTGACTCCCTCCTTCTACCCGCACAAACAGTGAAACCATAAAGGGATGCTAAGGACCTATTTTTGTAGGTCTTTACTAGGACCAGTAAAGATAAACCAGGGTATATGTTTGTTGTTTCCATAACTTGTAAAACACTTCCTGGCCACATAAATCAGTAGAAGAGTTGACTGTTTAGGAAGAGCTTGCTGCTATTTCTGAAAGCTCGGCCACCTGTTCTTGGAAGGGCTCATGAAACCCACATCTCTAAGCCCCACAAGCCAAGTGCAGCCACATCAGGGCTGAGGTGGCAGAGGGGAATTAAAAACCACATCAGTGCCCCGCAGACAGTCCAAACAGGAAGATGTCCAAGATCAGCCCAAGTCTAGGCAGATAGCAATTCGGGGAAGCCAGAATTGTAGATCACGATGACTGGCAATTTAGCCAGAATCTGTCTACTGTGAAAGGTCATTTTCTTGCCTTTAGGGATATGACATCATGCAAGTTCTGCTTCCTAAGTTTCAATGGAAAATATTCTGATTTATGGTTTTCATATCAACAGACCAAGTGCCACAACTTTTATTTGGCATGCACACTAAAGTGCAATGGATTTAAAAGGGTCTCTAAGTTCTTGTCTCTAAGTCACTTGTCTCTAAGGTTCAATGCTGTGTTTTAGAACTTAACCATCTTGCCGGGTGTGGTGGCGCACGCTTGTAATCCCCGCGCTTGGGAGGCAGAGACAGGAGGATCGCGCAGGTTCGAAGCCAGCCGCGCGCGCTGGCTTAGGAGACCCTGTTTCCAAATAAAAAAGTATAAAAAATAGGTCTGGGAGTGTAGCCCGGAGGTAGAAGGGCTTCCAGGAACCCCAGTACCACCAAAAAAAAAAAAAAAAAAAAAAAAGAACTTAACCATCTTCAGTCCGAATTTCTTCCTCATAGCTATCTCAAAGGCTATTTGCCAAAATATAAATAGGAGCTCATTTTCAATGACACATCTTAAAAAGGGGTCAATTTTTATAATGACTGCACTATAAGATCCAGTTACATAAAACATCTGTCTTTCTGGCCACACTTGGCATTGGCTAATATTTACATAAATTTACATTGCCCAGGTTCATCCTAACTCAAAAGGTAGACAGAGGGCCAGGCTGGCCGGTGACAGAGGGAAGATGAGTCAGGCTCTGACACTGGCCTTGGACAAGCCATCAAAAGGTTTATTGCCATTTGGCTTGAGTAGAATGGAGAACTGAGAGAGTCATTTCCTCTCGTTCTCATCTCTGCAGAAAGAAGACAGCTGGCTCTCCTGTAAAATGTCAACCACACCCAAGCCTCAGCTCCAACTCTCCCAGCTGCAGGGGAACCTTCATGCAGTAACCACACATGGGCCAACTGATCACACTGGCCTGTGCTCTCACATATATGATTCATCACTCTACCTAAGTGTTTGCAATAAAAAGAATAATAATGACTAGCCCATACAAAACATTTGTTTTGCACTGGATCCTGCACTAAAGGTATATAGCATTATCTCAAGCCTCCCAAACGTCAGTCCGTGCTCTTGATCATGATCCTCATTTTATAAAAGAAAAACCAGACTTAGGGCAGTAAAGCAATGTGCCCAAGGTCACCTGGCTAACCCTATCTTGATCTGTAGGCTCTCAATCCAGAAACTGCTCTCTCCAATCAAAATGTTCTAAATTCAGCACGGTGACATACACTTGTAATCTCAGTATTTGGTAGGCTAAGAAAGGAGGATCATGGGTCAGAGGCCAGAACGTAATAAATTAGCAAGAGCTAAGTTAATAAAAAGCAAGAGCCAGGTGTGATGGCACACACATGTAATCCCAGTATTGGGAGGCTAAGACGGGAGGATTGCACATTTGAGATTAGCCTCAGAAATTTAGCAAGATTTTCATCAACCTAGCGAGGCCCTGTTTTAAAATGAAAAATAAAAAAGGCTCGGGGTATAGCTTGGAGGTAGAATGTCCCAGGGTTCAATCTCCAGTTCCACATATAAATAAATAAACAAATTAAGTAATTAATAAAAAGAAGGCCGGGAGTGTAGCTCGGAGGTAGAAACCCCTGAGCTCAATCCCCAGTATCACACACACACACACACACACACACACACACACACACACACACACACTAATTCTACTGAACCTAGCACAGATCTTCTGGCACATAGAGAATGTCACACTGATTGTAAAATTAACTTGGGACCAATTTAACCTTCCCTCCCTCCAAGTCTGTCTGGCTTTCTCACCATCCGGTGCCCTCCACCCTGGTGCTTAACTCTATTGAGTTGAAAGCTCTCTTCTGGAAAAGAGAGAAAAATATAAACAGGAGCTCATTTTCAATGACACATCTTTAAAATAGGGTCAATTTTTATAATGACTGTACTACAAGATCTTGTTACATAAAATATCTGCCTTTCTGGCCACCTTTAGCATTGGCTAATATTTACATAATAAATTCACATTGTCCAGGTTCATCTTAACTCATAAGGTGGACAGAGGGCTAGGACTGGTGGGGTCGACTTTTGAGAAAGAAAAGGAAAATCAAAACCCACATGTCCACTCAACTATGGCTGGAGAGCAGTGTGTCCAGTTCAGTGCTTGAGACCCTGACACACAGGTAGCGATGTTTTTTTTTTTCTCCACAGTGGCACTTAGCAATGTGAGAGCAGCTCACTTTATGTAACCTGACACATCCAGGTCACATATGTACCTGGTACATGCTTCACTTTCCCAGTGATAGCCTGAGCCTCTGCGATGTAAAAGCCTGTCTCCACTGTGGCGGCTCTATCAGAGGAGGACGGAGGACCGCAGGATGAAGGGCAATACAGGCTCTGGTTTCTGAAAACCATGGCTTATTCTGGGCTCAGTTCCCATCTGAGCAGAGTGCTTCAAATCCCACCCATTTCTGAGGTTCCCACAAGTCTTAAAAATTACTCAGAACAGAGAGGAACATTCAGGGGTGCCCCAACACTGGAGAGGAGGGTTGGAGGTATGCCATTCCTCAGAAGGGTGTTAGGGGTCTGTAAGCGATCAGTGATAGAGAGATGGGCTCAGAGTCCTCGTGAGGCAGAAAGATGAAAACCATCAGCTCATCCATCCTCCTGATGGGTAAGCTAGCTGATGGTTCTTCTAAGACAGTGCCAAGTGGCGGGTGTCACCCCGCAGTGACTTGTCTCCCCCAGCCTGCCCCCGCCAATTCCTGTGTGGAAGCCCTGTGTGGTGGTCTTTGGAGGTGAGGCCTTAGGAGGTAGTTAGTTTCCTGTGGTCCTGAAGGTGAAACCCTGGGATGAATTAGTGTCCCTATAAGAAGGGACACCAGAGAACCCTCTCTCCCCTTAAATGCACAAAAAGGAGGCCCTATGACTTACTACTGGCCATCCACAAGCCAGGAAGTGGGCACTGGCCAGGCACCAAATTGGCTGGCCCCTTCATCTTGAATTTTCCAGCCACTCGAACACTGAGAAATAAATTTCTGTTGCTTAAGCCACCAGGTCTATGGTATTTATTATGGCAGACTAAAACCTAATATAGGTGTCTAAGTTAGACCGAAGTTCATACCCTGACCCCACCTTCATAGCTGTGGGACGCTAGGCAAGTTATTTAGTGTCTCTTATCTACAATTTCCTCATCCGTAAATCACTTTTAACAGAAGACTATGAGGAAGGCTGGGTGTGCTGGTGTCTATGAGGAGCCTGAAGCCATCTGGGACACAGCATCCCACCAGCAATGCCTCCCCACTCACGCTATGCCAGATCAGTGCAAGAGCTCCTCTGCAGGCTCCAGGGCCAGCTTCACTTCTTAGAAGACCCACTGGGCAGCCCAGCTTCCGCCCTCAGCAGCCAGGCAGCTGAGCAGGTGAAGCCCAGGGCAGCCTGCCTGTTTCCCAGCAGCCCACAAACAGCACTTTTCAGAACAATTTCAGGATCAGTCTCCCGAAGAGAGGAACAATTAGCGCATTCCTGAGCCACTGTTGTATTTATTTACACTGTTATTGGAAGCTGAAGAATCTCCTGGGAAGGCCAGGAGCCCATTTCTTGGAATAAAATGGGACTCTTGCAGTTTGAGGGTTGGGGACCCTGCTTTGGTCTCTCCCCTGCTCACAGGCCTGTTTCCTTCTCTGTAAAATGAGGCCTGGGGCTGGATAATCTCTTTTGTCCCTTTCCATATTTATGTAATTATGACATGAAATTCAAGCACATGGGTAGACATGTAATACAACTCTGTTTACCTCAGGTCTCTGACAGCGCCCCATTGACCCGAACACAGGTCTTAACCATATGTAAACGGATAACGGCCTGATTATTGTTCTGCCCACTCTAGGGCAGAGTTTTAGCCTTGATGTTTTGTAATTAACATACCAGACTGGAATGGATGAATATCAGGGCATTAATGGACCAGTCAGAAGCCAGGCCGGATGGTGCATGCCTGTAACCGCAGCTGCTCAAGAGACCAAGGCAGGAGGGAGGCAACATAATGAGATTCTCATCTCAAAAATAAAGGCTGGCTGGCTCCACCTCCTATCCCTAGCAGAGCTTAGTGCTCAGAGCCCGGCCTGACTCTCTGCCCTCATTTCACCAAGACACAAACCTAACCACCTCACTACCCAACCTCCAGTGTGCTATGAACCTGGGCCTTCTCTCAGTTCTTTAATTATTGCAACCATAGGACCTTTGTACCTGCAGTCTCCAGCAACTGAGGCCCTCTTTGTTCTAGTACTGGGGAGAGGTTTTTAAATGTATTAATGTACCAGTATTGGGAAAGATTTCTAATTTTGAAAATATTATCATTTTCTAATTTTGAAAAATATTGTTTGTACTAAAGAAAGCCAGGACTGTCAGAAGGAAGGGACTTGTAATTTACATTTCTAAAGAGAAGGAAAGAAAGCTGGAGCCAGGGAAGAGGTCTCTTTACATTTCTAAGGAGATACCTATGACCTAAGGGATGGGAGAAGCAATTTAACACATCTTGGAGATATAACAAAAGGTGTAGAGGTCTGTGTTTGGAGACATGGAGACAGCAGAAAACTGGGCTAGAGATAGGGCAGCATATCTACAGATCAAAGGACCTGCCTCAGACTTGATCAGGATAAAAACACTCAGTAAACTGGGGTTCTTTAGTATATTCATTCAAATTGCCCCCTTGTGCCACTCTCAGGTACAGGGCTGTAACTATCTCCTGTATTTCTATCTTTTTAATAAACTTCTTTAAATCTTCAGCAACTGTCTAAGCTATGGATATTTATTCATAGCTCAGGACAAGAACCCGCGGGTTTTTTCTGGTTTTGGTCGTTTGGGGTTTTGTTGTGGTTTGAGGGAAAGTGTGTCCAGGACCGTAGCAGGGGTACCCAGGAACAGTTTTCCCACAACCATACTCTCCCAATCCGTAACACTCTTTACATAATGAATTCCCACTGCACTGAGATCAGAGCTCAGGCATCACCTCCACTGTCCTAGGCCTCCTTGGCAAGATCAAGTCACACGAACCTGCTCTGTCAGCTGGCAAAGCTGCACTTTTACATTTTACATGTGTGATTAGCTACCTGACTAATGACTACCTCCCCGACTGAACAATTCCAGGAGCTCAGGGTCCTGGTCTGTCTTCATTCCCTGTTGCCTCTCTAGCACCTGGCCATCAGGGAGGTCCTCAGATGGCTGTTGGTAAATCCCTCTCTAAAAGGAGGAGTAGCAATAAATACCAAGTAGTCTGATTCCAACCACAAAGTCCCCTTGCTAGTATGGTGCCTAGCAGTTAAGCAGGGCACAATCAATGTTTACAGAATAAATGACAGCTGACATCTATCAGCCTCTATTCCCACACTAAAAAACACGCTACGCGCAAGAGCCAATGGAGGAACCTTCCCTGAATCAGAGGTCTAGACAGACGAGCTATTCAGAACTCAACAGCCTCAAGAGCAATGCAACAGCTGACAGGAGAGGCAACAGGAAAAAAAATAAACAACAACAAAAAACAACCGAAGCGGAGGCTCCTGGTGGGGCTGGCCCTCGGTCCCAGCTCGAGTCCACATACCTGATGTTTTCGTTCAGCGCAAACAGTTCATTGCTTTGCAAGCCGCCCCCTTTGAAAACGTTGATCACCGCAGTCTGGACACTGCATGAAAACAGGAACAACTCCTGGTTAGACAGTCCGCCTTCTGGAGCCACTTGCACAAGCAGCTCAGGGTCGAAGCTGAGCAGAAGGGCCAGGAAGCCCGCGGCACAAGCATGGCCTTACATTCTCTCCCGGGAATCCATCATTTCCTCCTCAGCGGCCTTGGGGAGGAAGGAAGGCTGAATGCAGCAGAAAGGATTCAACAGTATCTCCCTCCCCTTGGTTGCAGACCATGTATGTGGGTCTTCCTCGCAGGCAGCCCCACTGGTGAGGTCAGGCAGCGGGGACGATCTCAGCAAAGGCCAAGGCCAGCACCCCTGGGCCCAGCACAGCTCAAAGCAACGTTTGCCACAGGCAGGAGCTGGTCTGTGACGGGGGTTCTTTCAGCTCCGCCACTCTTCCCAGGACAGCTTGGTGGCCTGGAGCTAGGACAATCCTTGCCTTGTACCTCCAAGCTACAACACAGCCCTAGGTTTTAGTCTTTTTATTTTTGAAACAGGGTCTCACTGAGTTGCAAAGGGCCTCTCTAACTAGCCGCAATCCTCCGGTCTCCATTTCCCAAATGCTGGGATTACAAGCGTGTGCCACCATGTTCAGTCAATCCTTGCCTTTCTGATAACACATTCCTTGAAAGTATTTTCTCCAGGCTGGCCTCTCTGCCCCGTCCAGCCCCACTGCTGTGGATGGGCAGGCACTACCGTCAGTTTCTCAAAAGGTCACCATTAACCTTAACACCACACTCTCAGGGACCCAGCCCAAATGACAGAAAAGGTGCAGATTATAATCTCCTGTATTACAAGCATCCTGGGCCTGTGTTTTGTTTTGTTTTGTTTTTGTTTTGTTTTGGTGGTACTGGGGATTTAACCCAGGGGCTTTCTACCTCCGGGCTGCTATGCTCCCAGACCCATTTTATATTTAATTTGGAAACAGGGTCTAAGTTGCTGAGAGCCTCACTAAGTAGCTGAGGCTGGCTTTGAACCTATGAGGTCCTCCTGTCTCAGCCTCCTAAGCACAGGGATTACAGGCATGTGCCACTATGCTCAGCTTGGGCCTGTTTTTGTTTTTGTTGTTGTTGTTGTTTGTTTGTTGTTTCTTTAAAGGATCTAGTTAACACCAAATAAAAAAGACCTATCCAAGTACCCTGTCCAGCCCCACATGCACAGTTGTGCTCTCTGTGTGCACACACTGAAACACTCATAAAGCCCTAAACTACCGAGAATTCAGTAACAATTTCAGGGAATTATCTGGTAGCTTAGTGGGAGAGCACGTGTCTAGTACAGAAGGCCCTGGGTTTGATCCTCAGTGCTGCAAAAAGAATAAATAGATGAAAGATACATTTGGTTTTACCAAAAGAGTATCTGCAGAGGTTTAAAAACTATGAGCCACAGAAGTAAAAGAGTACTGACTCAGCATGCTGGGTTCTTGGCGTGCATGGCCGGCTGGACGCCCACCCGAAGCTCTAGACGTCCCCCCTCCCAGGCACCTGTGGCTCACGGGGATGCGTGACCTTGGGTTTATACCACTCACTTAGCTTTTCACAGATACACGTCTAGTCTTCCCAGAAGGGCAGCAAGTTACTTGAGGTCACTAATAGGACCATACCCCTGGGCACTCAGACAGACCCAAGGGTATTACTGTTCACAAGGGTGTGAACAGTCATTGTAACTTCCAACTGTCCCCAGCTGATTTAATTCACCTTGATAGGCCAGGACTCCCAGGGGGTCTATGTTTTCAAAGTAAAACAAGGCGAGCTAATGGATACACTGGATCTCAAAAAAACTTATTGGTACGTCCATCATCATGACATTCCAGAGCAGAGACACCAAGAACCGGTGGTAGCAGCCACTCAGCCAGGCCCCCGGAGGCCCCGGCCTAGTCTGGGCGGCCTCCACTGCCCCCTGCCTGCTTTACCTGTTCCAGGCCGAGTTGGAGCTCAGCTGCAGAGCCTGCCGGGTGGCCTGGAACCGGGGTAGGTCACTGAGCACCGGAGAGCTCATGAAGCGCGGCCTCGGCCTGCGGAAGGAGCCCATCTTGTGGAGCTCGAGAGGCAGGATGGGAGCGAGGCCTCGGGTCATAAGTCCAGGTGAGGGTCCGGCTTCGCGTCTAAGACCGGAGGCTTCCGGCTGCCTGCAGACGGAGCTCCTGCCAGGGCTGCCTCCTGGCCTCGGGCTTGCTTAAAACCACGAAGTTAGTCGTCACCTGGAAAGAGAGGGGCAGGCTTTCTTATTTCTGGGCGGAGGATACCACATCTGAAATGAAGTTGGCCAGGACCTTATAGCCAGACTATCCTACAATGAATATGATACCCAGAAAGAGCCCCTGTTCTCCTCAAGCCCCCATCCACAGGTTCTTATAGGTCTCTTTTTTATTATAACAGTGTTGTCACCCCAGAGTGGAGGAACAGGGACAACGGGCTGGATGGAAGCCAGTCCTGCAGAGACCGATCTCTAAGCTGCACTGGACTCTGGTCCCATGCCTACCCTCAGACTGGGCACTGCCTGGGCTTCTGAGGACCCCAAAGTGCTGTGCATTAAGAGATGGCTTTCTGAGCTAGGCATAGTGGTGCAGGCCTATAATCCCAGTGCTTGGGAGGTTGAGACAGGAGGATTGCAGGTTTGAGGACAGAGTCCCCAAGTAGTATGACTCTTAGCAACCTAGTGAGACCCTGTTTCAAAAAAAAAGAAAAAAAAGAAAAGGCTGGGATGTAGCTTAAAAGTTGAATGCCCCTGGGTTCAATCCTCAGTACTACACACACACACACACTCTCTCTCTCTCTCTCTCTCTCTCTCTCTCTCTCTCTCTCTCACACACACACACACACACACACACACACACACACACACACACACAAAAGAAGAGACAGAGGTGGCTTTTTAAAGCAATGCTTTTTCAGGCATGGTGGTGCACACTTGTGATTCTGGTACTTGGGAGGCTGAGGGACAGCAGGATCACAGGTTGGAGGACAGCCTCATCAAGTAGCCAAACCTAGTGAGACCTTGTTTCAAAATTAAAAATAAACAAGGCTGGTGGTGTAACTCAAAAGTAAAATGCCCCTGGGTTCCATCCTTATTACCACAATAAAATAAAATAAAAACATCTCGAGGAGAAGCTCAGGGCTCGTGTCCCGGCACTGAAGACCTCCCATCATGTGTCCACAAATCACACGTGTGGCTCAGTGCTGCCCCAAGTATCAGTCAGCGCCTCTTCTCTCACAAACACCTCCTCACCACCACTTTCCTGCCGAACATTCCCCCAGGACCTATTTGCTAAGTGTGTGGTATTCATTAACCACTGTTTGATGTAGAGCACCCCAAAGATTTCTAAGACCCGGGCCCTGCCCTCCAGAGACACTCTGGGAAAGACAACTGACTAGTCATGTGTTCATTCATGTGGTGAGCACTTACTGAGCACCCACATGCACCAGGCACTCACTTGGTCACTGGGAGATACAGGGAGTACCCCTCAGGACCACGGCCTGCCCATGAGCACAACCACTCAGCTATCCGTAGTCCAGGAACACGTGTGTGTGTGTGTGTGTGTGTGTGTGTGTGTGTGTGTGTGGTGTGTTACTAGAGATTGAACTCAGGGGCTTTCTGCTTCTGAGCTACACCCAGCCCTATTTTATTTATTTCTTTTTTTTTAATTTTATTTTATTGGTGCACTGTATTCATACATCATAGTGGGATACAAACTTTTGTAGACATACATGCACACATCGCCCAGTCAGCCCCCACCCGATCCCCACCCCATTCTCTCCCCATCCCTCCTTCCCATGCTTGGCTTAGTGGTTGACATCTAGTATTATAGCAATTTATCCAAAATTAAAAATGATAATCTCACATAACAGTTTCATTTGTCTGATACCAAGCGTTTGATGATTTAAAGATAGCATTTCAATATTTCTTTTTGCTTTCTTTCTTACTAGAGCATATTTTTTTCTGTTTTTTTAGGTGAAACTATCATATATTTATATATTTATTTTTCAGAAAAAAATCTATCCTAATATGGAATATGAATTCTAGATACCCAAAACGATCTTGAAAAAGAACAAAGCTAGCAGATATATATTTTCTGATTTCAAACCATATAAAGCTACAATAATTGAAACAGTGTAGTACTGTTCTAAAGGCAGATATATAGACCATTGGAGTTAAATACAAGCCTAGAGCTAAATTCTTCCCTATATTGTCAAGTTATTTTTGACAAGGTTTCCACGAACATTTGGTGGTGGAAATAATAATCTTTTAACTAAATATTGTTGAAAAATAATAATTACATGGAAAAGAATAAAATTGAACCTTTACCTAATCCCATATACAAGTATTAACTCAAAATAGATAAAAGACCTAAATATAAATCTTAAGACTATAAACTTTTAGGAGAAAATCTGGGTCATAAAACCTCACAACATTGAAATTGGCAGTGATTTCTTGGATATGATTTCAATGGCACAGGCAACAGAAGAATATACAAACTCCCTAAAAAATAAAAGAAAATATTGTATATCCAAAGACAATGTAAACAGAGTTAAAAGTTACTAATAGAATTGGATAAAATATTTCCAAATGCTATATCTGAAGGTATATTAATATTCCAACTAGAAATCCTAAAAATTAACAACAATAAAGGCAAACAATACAATTTAGAGATAGGTAAAAGACTAACATAAATAATGAATCTCCACAGATAACCAATCTTAGTTGTCTGTTGGATGGAAACTCTTGTTTCTCTGGTTCTGGTGAGTGTTACCTATTTCTTCTTTGTAGTTAATCTCTTTGAGTATTTTCTCTAGCGCTGGTTTTGAAGACATAAATTCCTTCAGTTTCTGTTTGTCATGGAAGCTTATTTCTCCATCTAATTTGATAGAAAGTTTTGCTGGATAGGAAATTTTTGGCTGGAAGTTGTTTTCTTTCAGAGTTTGGAATATGTTACTCCAAGCCCTTCTGGCTCTCATGACTTGGTTTGGGAAGTCTGGAGTGATTCTAATTGGTTTGCTTCTGAATGTCAGTTGGCCCATTGTTTTTGTTGCCTTTAAGATTCTCTGCTTGGCTTCCACATTGGTCATTTTGACAATTATATGGCGTGGGGATCCTCTTCTCCGATCCTGTCTAAAGGGAGTTCTATAAGTTTCCTGGATCTGTGTATCAACCTCTTGCTCTATATTTGGAAAATTTTCTGCTATTACTTCCTTGAAGAGATTGTTGATCCCTTTGGTATCACTTTCTTTTCCCTCCTCTATTCCAATTATTCTTAGGTTAGCTCTCTTAAGATGGGCCCATATTTCTTCAATGTCAGATTCCTGCTGTTGGATATTTTTTTCTAGATTAGAAACTATGCATTCATTTTTGGATTGCTCATCTTCTAAGAGCGAGATTCTGTTCTCCATGTGGTCTAATCGGTTGTTTGTGCTTTGAATTGAGGCCTTTACTTCATTAATTGCATCCTTTATCTCTTTTTGGCTCTCTCTGAATTCTTTTCGAAGCACCTCTATTATTTCTACAGTTATTTTCCTGATTTGATCTTCTAGAAATCTCTGATTTTCTGTTTTATCGGGTTCTGATGTTGTGGGGTTGTGCACATTCATTACTCCAGTGTTATTCCTCTTTCCCATGATTTCGGAGGTTTGTGCCTTCTCTGGGTTCTTCCCTTGGGTCACTATGGCTTCACTTAAGGTGCTCTGGATCTCGAGTCTGTATTATCTCTGACCCCACTACTCCTTTACTGGGTTGTATCACAGAGTCTCCGACCAGGGAGTCGATAGAGGCTGCTTTAAACTATGGGGGGTGCCAGGTTGCACGTTCTCCTATGGTGTGATATCTCTGCCACCACCACTCCCTCACTGGGTCAAGTCCCAGGAGGCCCAATACTGCGATTTCTCCTCTGTGGCCCGCAATTTGACTCACTGTTCTTGAGTACGCAGATGTAGCTGTACTGGACTTGGTGAATTCACTGCTGCTGCCGCCGCCGGTGGCAATATGGCGCCTCTGCCACGCCCTCGGCCATGAGGCTGGCGTATTTTTTCTTCTCTGGTTTTGATTTCCACTCTGAATCCCTGCAGCGTGTGCTGAGCTCAGCCACTGGGAGCTTTAAATGCTGTCTGCGCCGAAAGATCCCGCCTGGCTGTTCCGCAGCGGCTCACCTGGCTTGCTGTAGCCGTCCGTTGAGTTCGCAGCTGCCGCCGGCAGTATGGCGCTGCTGCCGCGTCCTCGGGCGCGTGTGTCTCCTCTGTGGCCCTGAGCTCTGTTCTCAGTCCGCTTTCTCTCTGGAGCCTGGTGGGTTTTTTTGTTTTTCTGGTGATGGTGTTTTCTGGCTATGAAAGGCGCTCTTTTTGTGGTAATGGAGATTGGTTGTTAGCGGGACTCTTAAGCCCCGCTTTTCTCGGTCGCCATCTTCCCGGAAGTCCTATTTTATTTCTTAAAAATAGAGGTCTCATTTAGTTACAGAGGGCCTTGCTAAGTTTCTGAAGGCTATTTTGAAGCATGTGGTCCCCCTGCCACAGCCTCCCAAGTACTGGGATTATAAGTGTGCGCCACCACATCCAGCCCCTTTCCAAGACTTTTGATTTTTTCTTATCTACTGCTCCCCCTTCCCAGAATTCTCTTCCTTTTGCTCTAAGCTTATCTATATCCCGCTCACTCTGCAGGGAGGGGTTCAACAACACTGCTCCCTGCTGGCAGTTCTAGAAAGTCTTTATGGCTTTGGGGTAAAGGCGGTGGCTCCTGAGTGAACCTGGGTTCCAGGTCACTCCCAAGTTGTATGACTTCGGGTACACTGAATCTCAAGTCCTCGGGTGTTCACACTGCTAGCTTCCCAGGACTGGGAGACAGGACGTCAGAACAGGTGGCGGGCCCAGTGGAACAGCAAACGCAAGGGCCTCCAGGGACGGCCACTTCCCTTCAGCCCATCCCTCTCTCCTCGGTGTCCTTGGATCTATCATTTCTGTCTCTTATTGTTTATTGAATCCAAAGTCCAAGTGAATGGCTTACAATGATTTGGGCTCTGTCAGAAGGAAGGACCAAAAAAAAAACAGACTCCAGCCTTCAGCCTGGCAGGAGGAGAAAGTTCTGCAGCCACTGCCGTGGCATCTGAAGAAAGATAGCGGAGGTGCCACCGCCAAAGTAAACGTCAGCTGTGTTTGGACAGGAGCCAGGATGGGACAGGAGCCCAGTGGTTCTCCCAGGAGGGCACGCAGGTACATGTGGCTGTCTACAGGCAAAGTGGACAGTGTCGAGGAACTTGTCACACCAAAGATCCAAAACAGAAGCAATTGTCCTGCCTCTTGACTTCTTTTTGTTTTTTTTTTTTTAATCTAAAGGAAAGCAGATCCGCATACTATTTTCTCATACAGTCTTTGCCCCTCCACCTCATAATCAGAATGAGCTGATGGTTATTAAAATGTATCAATAAATGCTGTGGAAGTCATGATAGGCATGCTGAGTCTCAGAGAGGGTCTCCATAACTTTTCCAGGGCCAGACAATTTGGAACAATCAATGCAAACCAGTGAACGAGGCAGAGATACAAACACAGATTCCTCTTCAGAATCCTAAAGCTGAACCTGGCGTGGTGGCATACACCCGTAACTCCAGTACTTAGGAGGCAGAGACAGGAGGATCACAGGCTTGAGACCAGCATCAGGAACTTAGCAGGACCCTCAGCAACCTAGCAGCACCCTGTTTCAAAATTTAAAAAAGGCTGAGGGCATAGCTTGGAGGTAGAATGTCCCAGTACCACAAAACAAAACAAGAATCCTGAAACTGGCCAGCCCCGGGCTTCCGCTTATTAGCAATGGGCTCCCATTAAGACAGGGTCCCTTCCGCTGCCTGTGAAGTGCAGCTCAGCTGTGTAATTACAGAATATTAACTCCTTTTATGAGGACCTTGAACTTGAGGCGATGGAACCACCCACCTCCCACTTCGTGGCAGTGGCTCAGGAATGTCGGAAAGTAATGAACTGTCCAGTGTCCACCCCACACCCTGGCAACTCTTGTCCCCCACCCTCCTCAGCCAGCACTCCTGGCCCGCAGCTCCAGCCCATCCCCAGCCGCCTTCTCTCTAAGGACGATGACCACAGCTCCAAGCCCCTGAGGCCAGTCACACACACAAGGAGGTCCCTCTGACTCACTCACCTCCAACTGCCCCTCTCAGATCTGACAGGCTGCGTGTCACCTCCCCTGCATTCCTACCTGTGGGCAGAGCCCAGGACCCTCACACAGCACCAGGGGAGGAGCCTATGGGAAGCACTGGGAAGAGGGGCCACAAGACCCAGAGATTCCATGCTGTCCCTTCGGAATCCCAATGACATTCTTCACAGAAAGAGACAAAAACAGTGCTAACATCCATGCAGAAACAAAAAGACCCTGAGTTGCCCAAGCAACCTGAGGATAAAAAATACAGATGGAGGCATCACAATACCTGCTCTTGAAATACTGGAGAGCCACTGTGACAAAAACACCATGGAATGGGCATAAAAAGAGTCGCGCAGACCGACGAATAGCACGGAGGACTCAGGAATAAGCCCCGCACATACGGCCGACTGATTCTTGACAAAAGAGCCAAAAAATAGACGCTGGAGCAAAGACAGCGTCTTCAGCTAATGGTGCTAGGAAAGCTGGACTTTCACCTATGGAAGACTGGAACCTGATACCTGTCTCTCACACTGTACGAAAATCAACTCCAAGTTGATCAAAGACCTTAAAGGTAAAATCTGAAACTACGAGAGGAAAACAGGTCGAGACGTAGATAGAGGTGGTGATTTCCTGAACTGGACTCCGACAGCTCAGGAAATAATAGCGGGAATGGACAAATGGGAGTTTACGGCAGACTGAAAAGCTTCTGTACAGCTCAGGAAATAATCAAGAGAGTGAGGAGAACCTACGGAACGGGAGAGAAACGTTCAACCAGCCATTCAACCAATGAGGAGTAATACCCAGAATATATAAAGAACTCGAAAAGATGAGCAACAAAAAAATGCTTGATGCAAGTAATAAACGGGCAAGAAGAGCTGAAGAGATACTTCTCAAAAGGAATACGAGTGGCCAATAAATACCCGGGGGAAAAAATGCTCAGCATCTTTAGCCATCAGGAAAACGCAAATCAAAAGCACACGGGAATTCCGTCTTACCCTAGTTAGAATGGCTATTACCAGGAAAAGAAAAATGCAGGGGGAAATGTTGGTGGGAATGTAAATCAGCACAGCCACTAGGGAAAGAGTATTCAGGTTCCTCCAAAAACGAAAAGCAAAACTACCATCCCAAACCTCATGTCCCTGAGATAAATACACTGCCACGAGGACCCCTGCAGCCACAGCCCATAGGGACCGGAGGAGCAGGGAGGACACAAGAAAGCACAGACTGCACTGGTTAGATACCCACCCACTACTGGCTGTGATTTCTTCCACATGAAAAGAACCTGCTAACAAAGACTACCTCGGGGGCCGAAGGGGGATTAAGTGAGCAAATATTTGTATAGCACTTTGAACAGTACCTGGCAAAGAGAAAGTGCTTCATAAGCACCAGCTAAATAAACATAGTAAGATTGTCATTGTTCCTAAATCACTCACCTGTGACTGGCCTGGGAGAAACAACACTTTCCGCGAGGAGGAGGCCACAGCGCCTTCTGGGCTTGCACCTTCAGGCCTCGGCTAACTCACTACCTTACTCCCCGATCGATCCTTCACCTCTGTGCAACATATTCCTAAGTTTTGTGGTTCACTGTGCTTCTAAATCTCACCCCAACCCTGTAAGGCAGGCGGAGAGGGAAGCCTACCACAAATCACGACACTCAGGCCCTAGCAGGTGAAGTGATCGAGCCCAGGTCAATCCCTGTCCAAACAGGGCAGAGGTCAAGAGGCTCCAACTTCAAGCCTGGCCAACAAGGGGTGTAACAAATCCATTCTTTTTGTCTTTCTTCTTGTATGTTTCAAAGTATTTGTGCTATGAAATACATTTGAGAAGTATATCCACAGTTGGGCATGGTGATGCACACTTGTATTCACAGTACTTGGGAGGCTGAGACAGGAGGATCTCGGGTTTGCTGCCAGCCTCAGCTACTCCCTCCACAACTTAGTGAGACCTTGTTTTAAAATAAAGAATAAAAAATAGGGCTGGGGATGTAGCTTGGAGGTAGAATGTCCCTGGTACTGCAAAAAAAGAAGTTTGTCCACAAACATACATATTTTAAATGACACTGAAGTGATTACCACCAGGGTAAGAAACAGAGTACCACCAATATATTACCACCAGGTTAAAAAGTGAAATGCTGCTAGATGTGGTGGCGTACGCTTGTAATCCCAGAGCTTGGGAGGCGGAGGCAGAAAGATTGCACAGGTTCGAAGCCAGCCTCAGCTACTTAGTGAGGCTCTCAGCAGCTTAGTGAGGCCCTGTTTCCAAATAAACTATAAGATAGGTCTGGAAGTATAGACCAGAGGTAGAAAAACCACTGGGTTCCACTCCCAGTAACACACACACAAAAAGAAGTGGAATGCTACCTTAAAAACCCTGTGGGTTCCCATGTTTTGGATACTAGCACATGGGTTTTTGTTGTTGTTGTTATTGTTTTTTGTGGTACTAGGGTTCCTGGAAGCCCTTTTATCTCTGGTCTACACTCCCAGACCTATTTTATATTTTTTTAAATTTGGAAACAGGGTCTCTTAAGCCAGCAAGGCTGGCTCCGAACCAGCACGATTCTCCTGTTTCCGCCTCCCAGGTGCGGGGATTACAAGTGTGTGCCACCATGCCTGGCTGTTTTTTATTATTTTAAAAAATGCAGTGAGGCTCCTAGCACTTGGGAGCTGAGGCAGGAGGATCGTAGGCCCAAGGCCAGTCTTGGCAACTTATCAAGACGCTATTGCAAAATCAAAAATTGAAAGGACTGGGAATGTAGTCAGAGGTAGAATGCCCCTGGATTCAATCCCCAGCATCCCTTTACCATCCCCCCAAAAAACACCCAGACCTATCACACAAAGTGAAAGGCCTCCTTTCAGCCGCTTAAGAGCAGAGAGTTGAGAGTCCAGAAGCTCCATCCAAGAGAACTTTCTGAAATGAGAAAGGCTCCACACTTGTGCTATCCAATGCCACAGCCACTGGTTATGTGTGAATCAGAGGCATTTGAAATGTTGCCCATACAAAGGAGGGACTGAACTTCAATTTTATTTACTTTTTAATAGCCATACATATGTACCCCAAATACTCTTAAAAAGAATAGGTCTAGCTGGGCATGGTGGCACAAGCTTGTAATCCCAGCATTTGCGAGGCTAAGACAGGAGGATCATGGTTCGAGGACATTGTCAGCTATTTAGTGAGACCTTCTGCAACTCAGTGAGACCTTGCTTCAAAATGAAGAATAAAAGATAGGGCTGAAGGTATAGTCTGGACGTAGAATGCCCCTGGGTTCCATCTTCAGTACCGAAAAAAAAAAAAAAATTTGGTCTCTTCCTCCTCTCCTCCTCCTCCTTGAGCTGGGATCTTAATAAGTTGCTGGAACTGGCCTCAAACCTTCAATCCTTCTGTCTCAACTTCCTAAGTGCTGAAATTACAGGCACATCTTTTTTTGTTGTTGTTGTTTTGGGGTTTTTTTGTGGTACTAGGGATGGAACCCAAGGGCATTCTACCTCAAGCTATGCCCCAGCCCTATGTTTTATTCTTTACTGTTTTTTTTTTTTATTCTTTATTTTGAAACAGGGTCTCACTGAGTTGCAAAGAGCCTCACCAAGTTGCTGAGGCTGTCTGCAAACCATGATCCTCCTGTCTTTGCCTCACAAATGCTGGGGTTACAAGCATGCACCACCACGCCCAACTTACCTTCACTCTTAATAATAACATCATGGCCATCTTCCATCACTACAGGTCAATCCATTTTATTATTTCCAATGGTAGATTAACTATTGAACTTGGGGGTATCACGTTTTACCAGTGATACCACAGCCAGTTCCCTATGGATGGATATTTAGGAAGTTTTCAGGTTTTTGTTGTTGCTGCTGCAAAAAGGACATCTGAGTGACTTAGGAACTGCCTGGCTGTGTTTGCAGGGTGGTCTCAGCAGTGGAGCTACTGGGCCCAATAACTCTTAGCTAGCATCACTCTGTGGCTCTAACTCCCACCCCTACCTCTAGAAATAGCACTGCAGGAAAGAGGGTGGAGACGCAAGGCCTCAGCTCCCTAAGAATTGGAGGCCATAGGCTGTACCCATGGAGGCCTTAAAGTCAGAGGAGCTCCGGAATCCAGGTTCCCCCTACTGCTCACTCACTCACTCACTCACTGTGGAAGGCAGAAAGGAAATGCCCTGAAAGATATCTTCACTTCTTAATCTCCAGCACCTGTCAATATCACCATAACAGCTAAAGATATAATAAAGCTAAGGGTCTTGAGAGGAGGCATGTATTGTGGCCTGTCCAGGTGGGTTCATAAATGCAATCACATGCCTGCACATAGAGGGTGCAGAAGGAGAGTAGAGGCATCAGAGAACAGAGATGCTCATGGAGGGGAAGGTAATGTGAAGACAGAGGCAGAGACTGCAGACTGATATGGCCCCAAGCCAAGAAATGCTGGCAGCCACGAGGAACTAAAAAAGGAAGAAACAGATTTTTTCCCCCTTCACAGCCTAGAGAGAGTCTGCACCCCTAAAACACCTTGATTCTGGCCTTTGGGCCCCCAGAAGTATGAGAACATTAATTTCTGTTGTTTTAAGGTTGTGATAATTTGTTATAGCGGCCACCAGAAACTAATACGGTCCCCATGTGACCTATGGCCACTCTGAACTAATTTATTTACCTGAGAGATGGAAAAAAGGGAAATTACCTCAGAGAGATACTGTGGAGACCAGAAAGATTGGCTTGGAGGTTCCTGGCTTGGTACCTGGAACTATACAGGTGCTAGGCAGGTAGAGTGGAGGTTCAGGGGAAAGGTACTGGAGCCAATGCCTCCACTCCAGGGGACCCTGGGCAAGCAACTGGGGACTGGTATGAGGTGAAGGCCAGATGAGGTCATTCCAGAAAGACACTTGATAAATGCTACCTATTTCTTTTTTTCTTTTCTTCATTACTACCACCATTGTACTAGTCTATGGAGACCCAGAGTACAAAATGCCACAGCCCGGGTGGCTTACACAGCATACATGCATCTTGTTGCGATTGTGGAAGCTGGAAATCCACGGTCAAGGTTTCTGCAGGCTGGCTATTTCTGCAGTCTCCTCCTTGGTTTACAGGCAGCTGCCCTCTTACTGTGTCTTTCCTTTGTACACTCCTGACCACCCCTAGCATCTCTGCATCCAAACGGTCTCTTCTTATACTGACACTATTCAGACTGGATTAGGGCCCACCCTAACAACCTCATTTTAACATAAGCACCTTTCTTGCGTGTGTGTGTGTGTGTGTGTGTGTGTGTGTGTGTGTGTGTGTAGTACTGGGGATTGAACCCAGGGGTATCCTACCACTGAGCTATACTCCCAGCCCTTTAACTATTTTTTTTTTTTAATTTTGAAACAGGATCTCACTAGGTTGCTAAGAGTCTTGCTAAATTTCTGAAGCTGAATTTCAAATTGCGATCCTCCTGTCTGTCTTCTAAGTACTGGGATTACCAGCATACATAATCACCCATTTAAAGGCCCTCTCTTCAAATACAATTACATTCTGGGATTTGACACATGAGTCTTGGGGAGCGCATACACCCTCATCATGATCCTCATCATAAATCATTAGAAGCCCCATATTTCCAATTTAAGAAAATCAGAGTTCTGAGCTAGGCATGGTGACACACGCTTGTAATCCCAGTACTCTGGAGGCTGAGACAGGAGGATCGCACAGGTTTGAAGTCAGCCTCAGCTACTTAGTGAGGCTCTCAGCAACTTAGTGAGACCCTGATTCCAAATAAAATATAAACAAGAAAGAAAGAAAGAAAGAAAGAAAGAAAGAAAGAAAGAAAGAAAGAAAAGAAATCAAAGTTTCAGTCAGTATTCTTTCCTAAAAGGCCAAGGCAGTTTACACTGTCCCTCGGGAGGACCTTAAATGATCAGGGCTTGGGTGTTCTCACGGGTTTGCCTCAGTTATGTGGGCAAGCTGGGGTCCTGGGTCCACGAAGCACCACCAGGCTTCCAGGGCTCCTACCTCTCCAGACGCACCTCACACGGCGTTCTTTGAAAACCTCTGCACCCAGGATACAGGACATGCTTCCTGGAGGACAAGGATGTGCTGTCTTACTTTCTCCTGACAGCTTCTGGGGACGGGAATGGCCCCGCCTGCCAGACCAAGAGCAGAAGATGGTGCCATGGTGGCGCTTAGCAGAAAATGCAAATGAATTCCACTAAGGCTCCAACCTTTGACTATGAAAAGGGAAGTAGAATCAGGCACAACAACTTAAAATAAAGAAGTGGGTGGCTCCCAGTGACTCTGAGGCTTCCAGGAAAAAGCCATTGTGAGTGTAAACAACCAAGCCAAAGATGACCGAGCTACCCAGTTTGATGTGACCATCCAACCATCCGGAGGAGGATAAGCCGGTCCCCACCCTTCAGAAGCTCCTCAGCCAGAGCCCCGCAGGACTCCCTCCTGGGTTCCGAAAGCAGAAGTGAAGATCTGCGTCCTGCACCGTCAGGGCTGGGAACTGACCGCTCCTGCAACTCCACTGACCCTGCTGACTGCAGCCAGATCAGAGACAATGACACACTGCACACCGTGTGCCAGGCACCTGGCCTGTATTACCTTAGTGTTTAAGAGTGAACGTTGGGAGCCAGGCATGGTGGCTGCACACTTGTAATCCCAGCACTAGGGAGGCTGAGACAGGAAGATGGCAGCTTCAAGGCCAGCCTCAGCAACTTAGCGAGACCTGTTTTAAAATAAAAAGTAAAAAGGCTTGGTAGGTGCATGACTTGGAGGTAGAAAAAGCCCCTTTGTTCGATGTCCAATATTAAAAAAAAGGATTTAGGGAATGAAACTGAAATGAAACCTATAATGAAACTGAACAGAAAATATCAGTGTTTTGCATTTCAGGGAAACGTGTATATGGCATATACGCTGGTGTTCACTGAGTCCAAATGTGTTGTATATATCATTCTGCACACAGCACTCCAGACTTCATCAAAGCACCTGCTGATCCGTCCGGAGCTGGGTGCTGTCACCTCTGCTGAAAGCTTAACTTGTCGAAGGTCCATGGCAATGTGAGAGAGGGTGTTGGGACAAGAACCCAGCAGTCAAAGGCCCACAATACTCATGCTGCTCTGTCACTTCCAGGCTCTCACAGGCTTCCCCCAGCTCTCAGAGCAAATTCCTGAGCCCCATCCTGACAATCTCACCTCCTGCCCCTCCATACAACAGCTCCCTGGCCTTCTTTTCCTCCACCACTACCTGCTCTTCCCTGCCCCAGGTGAGAAATATTTTTCACCCATTCTTCAGGCTCAAACCCACATGCCCATTATCATCCATCCTTCACTTGCTCAGAGAAGCCCTTCTTTCCTTTTACCCCTTCATTCATTCCCATCAACCCATAGAGCTCCCTCTCCACCTCCTTTGGAGTCTCCTCACATCTATCTCAATGGCCAACTACAGAATCATTTGTTCTAGTTTCTGCAAGGTCCATGAGGGCAGACACCGGGTCTGTCTTGCTCTCAGGTGCATGGCCAGGACTCAGGAGAGCGCCCGTGCAGCAGGTGAGCTACAGGTCTCCATTAAGTGAGGGAACGAGTCAGCCACACGAGAGACACTACCTCCGGGAGCCTCAGGAACCGTAAGCAAAGCTCAGCTCCGAATAGCCATGCCTAAACAACGCAGGGCTTCTCACAAGCAGACACGCCGTCGAAAGTGAAATCTGACCGACCTGGGTAAGTTATTCATGTGCTCTGAATTTTACTTCCCTCATCTGCCAAAGGGTGCAGCACTTATCTCAGTGTTATTAAGATGGAAAATGAGGGCGGTGCTGCACATACGTAATCCCAGTATTTGGGAGGCGGAGACAGGAGGATCACAGGTGCAAGGTCAGCCTCAGCCACACAGGTCCTCAGAAATTTAGTAAGACCTGTTTCAAAATAAAAAATAAAGTAGGAGTAGGGGTATGGCTCAGAGGTAGAACGCTCCTGGGTGCAATCCCCAGTATGAGAGAAATATGCACACACATACACACCAAAAAAAAGCAAAGTGATTAAAAACAAGACTACTTAGATCAATCATGCCTTTCACGGTGTGCCACCCAAAAAGTTGCAGCTAGTATTCATATTTTTATTCAATGCTGTGTTCTTCACAAAAGCCTCTTGGGCTTCAAATGGTTTAATACGGCCAAGGTATGGAGAGATCGGCACCACACACACACACACACACACACACACACACACACACACACAGAACACACACTACTGAGGGACAGCAGTCTGAGGCAATTGCCACAGAGGAGAATGTGACAGATGCTACCCAAAGGAAAAGGCCATACCCTCTGATCTAGAAGTTCTACTTCCAGGAATGTGAGTCCTGGCATGGCAAGTGGCCTGTGGAGTGAGGGTGTTTATTGCAGCCTTCTTTATGCAAGCAATGTGCTGGAAACAACTTATATGCTGGCGAACAGAGGGCTGGCTATGCAACACTGGAATACTATACCGCTCTAAGAGGAGGGCCACACTCCTACACATGGGGCGGGTTGCTTTCCAAGGGAGGCCTTGAACAAAAGAAACGGCTAAGCATAAACCGACTATATGATGCTACCATCTACATAAAAAGATGAAAAAGACCATTCGCCTATTTCAGTTCATGTGCACAAAGCATCTCTAGAAGCATGATCCAGAATCGATTACTCTGGATTCTCCCAGGGCACACAGTTGGGTGGCAGACACAAGAGGGGGAACCTTCCTCCATGAGCCCTTCTGTGCCTTCTGAACGTTGAAATGGGAAACTGTATTCCTTGTTCAAAGAAAGAAAGAAAATAAGTAAGGGAGAGAGGGAGGAAGAAGGGAGGGAGGAAAGGAGGAAGGAAAGGAGGAATGAAGGAAGGAAGGAAGGCCGTCCACACAATTTGTGCTCCCAAGTCAGTTCTATAAGTTATAGTTCATTCATTCATTCATTCATTGCATATTTATTTTTTCAGCACTCATTCCACAAGGCTGCCTTGTGCAGGGATAAATAAAACACTGGTGGAAAAGATAAAAGGAAGAACCAATTACACCTCTCCTTTTTCTCAACATAGATCCCAAACTGGCCCAACAGGCTTAGTTTGCCCATCACAGTGAGAGAGCTTGCTCGGGCTAAAGGAGACATCCCCAACTCCATCCAATCAGACTTCTGCATGGCAGCATGCGAGCCCAGTTTTGCCAGACCTTGTTTTTCCTAAGACCTCAAACCAAATTTTTAGAAATGTGAAACCATCAAATCTGTAAATGTTAACAACAGATTTCCCAGGCTGACTGGCCCTTCTGGAAACAAACACATATATAGGTGACCTTTATATTATCCCATGACGGCTCTGACCCCGAGGCTTCTCAGACCTTTTACCCACAGTCTAAGCCAGGTATCACGTAAGCCTGCACTCACCAGCCGCTGTGGCCCTGGGCAAGTAGCTTCGCTCCCCTGGGTCTGCTGACTTATCAGTTAATTAAGGGTTGTGCTTAGCTGATGGTCAGGATTATCGTCAGCATCACCAGTTACACATTCAGCCCCAGCCTGGGAGCTGTGCAAACCGGGCGCTTCTGAGAGACTAAGCAAGGGCTTAGACCCTAACACGGCACACCCAAGCCAGCGCTCAGATGGGATTTCAACTCCAACCTGCCACCTTCTCCTTGACCCACCTCTGAACAAAACTCTCTCTGCCCCCACTCACCTTCACCCCACACCGATTCCTCCATGGAGGCCCTTTGTAGTATATACACTTCCAGATGATGTGCTCTTCAAAGACACAGGGCCAGCCAGCGGCACCTGAGGTATCACCAAAGGAGACAGACCAATCAGAACCCTCCAAGCCAACCCAGGAACTAGGTCTGGACTCTGCATCTCTCCGACACCGACACATTGATAAAAACCAGGTCAAGAGTAGGTTTCTTTTCTTTTCTTCTTTTGTGGCACTAGGGATTGAACTCGGGGGTGTTCTACCTCTGAGCTACAACCCAGACCTATTTTTTACTTTTTAGGATGAGAAGGGATCTAAGTTGCTGAGGGTCTAAGTTGCCAAGGCTGGCCTCAAACCTGTGATCCTTCTGTCTCAGCTTCCCAAGTACTGAGATTGTAGGCAATGCCCAGTCAGAAGTAGGTTTCTCAAAGTGGTAGGACCACTCCATATTGTAGCCTTTTATTTCCATTACCACTGCTGATGAGAACAGTATTAACTATCATCAGAGTCTGACCATGATGGGCAGACAGAGGGTGCCAGGCCTCTATTTTGCATTTATCATCTCAGTTCATTCCCACCCCAAACCAATAAGGTGAGTCTTATGATTCTCATTTTGCAGAAGAAGAGAAGGCTAGTAAGGTGGACCAAGAGTCACATCCTATGTGATTCCAGAGCCTGAGCTCCCAACTCCTCTGCTTCCCAGGACACTGGCATCTGCCACACACCAGAGTCCACCCACCCATGGCCTTCCTAGAAAAACATGACCGACACTTCTCATCTTCACCTGGGGCTTTGTTTCTGCAGAGCACCCACCTAGCAAGCTGCCCTCGTCCTGTTTACTGACTACATGTCTCACCAGCCCTGAGAGAACAGAAGCTCCTTAGAGGCGAAAGCTTTGCCTGCCCAGCTAACCGCTGCATCCTGATGCTGAGCACAGACACTGTCCACAACAAAGTTCCTAACAAACATTTTTAAATGATGGCTCAAAACTGGTTTGCTGAGCCCCTAAGAGCAGCTTTCTTATCTCCTCTTTACTGCCCACCAAACTGGGGTCCACCTAAGCATTCTTGCCTGCAGGGACATGGACCTGGGCCATCTGGGAGAGGAATCATGGGTCTCTTTTCTGGTCAGTGGAACCTACAAACAATAGAGTGAAGGTACTGGCAACATGGCAGAGCATATTTGTTTTGATTAAGGACTGACTTCACAAGTTTTAGGAGACAAAAGCTGGTCAAGGGATACTGATGTTTAAAAACAAACAAACACAAAATGTTAAGGGTCAAGTCTGATCCACAGAAAAGGCACAACAGGAAGCATGAGATGACTTTCTCAGTGCTGCCCTGGAAACCAAATCCAGACAGAAGAGTCTGGGAGCACAAATTTGGGCAACCGTAAATATTAGAGCAAACAGGATGCAAGCCGGAGGGTTTATCTCTACTCAACAGCATTCATCAAGTGTCTACAGGGTGCAGAAACCCAACAATTTAGTCTCACCTCAAAGTACCTTTTTTCTTTTTCTTTCTTTTTTTTTTTTTTTTTGATACTGGGGGATTGAACCCAGGGGTGTTCTACCTCCAAGTTATACCCCCAGATCTTTTTTTTCTTTGAAACAAGGTCTCACTAAGTTGCTGATGGTCTTGCTAAATAAGTTGCTGAGAATGGTCTTGAACCTGTGATCCTCCTGTCTCAGCATCCCAAGTACTGGTATTTTAGAAGAACCCCGCCACACCTGGCTCCTCAAAGTAATTATATCATTATATCACCATTTGGATCTGAAAACCACTGTATAATACCAAAACCAAAACCAAACAAAAAAAATACCTAGTTTGATATAAGGTAAGCAAAACTGTGGGGAATGCCACACATCTTACTCTGCCAGCCCCACTTTAAGTATCAAGGATTGCAGTTGTCTAGGTGTGGCCCATAAATGCTATCCAGAGTGATTCTGCAGTGCCTACCAGATGATAAGCCAAAAAGTCTAGACAGCAGCAGTAGCTAAGACTGACCATTATGGGAACAATTACATTTCTGACACATAAGGTATATAAAACCCTGGTGGGTGAGAGAGCAGACAAAGGCTCTGGTCTGGCAGCCAGTAAGAGTTTCAAGTGTGGGGAGAATGTGCTCTGGGTTAAAATGTGCTATTCATTAAATATTAGTTCCACTCTCCTGGCAGAATAAGATAAAATGCTTTTTCCTGAATGAAGGAGTGAAGCCTCCCCTAGGTCATGTAGCCACGTACAGAGAGTATTTATAATGGGTCCGAAAACAGATGGGGTAGACCAATTCAATCATTTCCTGAAGGCTGGAGTCCTCTTTAACTCCATTTAATTTGATCAATTGTGTGAAGGTCCAATGTGGCCTAGGATCTGAGAGAAGGGATCCACAGGGGCCAAGGAGAATGAACTCTGCAACCAGGGAGCTCAGGGTCCTGCAAAAAACGGCCCAAAGTAATACTATAAATGCAACTCCACACCGAGGGCTGTAACTAAAGGCTGGCAGCTGAGACAAGATTGAGGCAGAAAGGTTAAATCACATTCTAGAATTACGAGGCAAAGCTAATGAAAGGTCGACTGAATGCTAGGGGTTCTCCATTTTCTTGCTCATGACTCTAAAGAATATGGGTACTGGGGACAGAAAAGGAGATGTTGAAAAGGAAATACAAGCTTTCATAGGTGACAGCTTTAAACATTCAAAAAGTATGTATGCAAGGTCTCCTGTGAGAGACCAGGTTAAAATGAAAACAGTACGTTTTAATAAATATGTAGTAGGTGCCTTGTATATGGCTATAAAGATGAGCCAGATATGACTCTAATAATAATCAGGGGGGATGCTAAGTTTGGTCCATGGGCTACCCGTTTGAGGCCTTTACATTAGAGTGAGTGGAGAAAAATGTAGATAGTTCTCTGTGTGTGTGTGTGTGTGTGTGTGTGTGTGTGTGTGTGTGTGTGAGTGGTACTGGGGATGGAACCCAGGGGCATTCTACCTCCAAGCTATAACCCTAGCACTCTTTTTTATTCTTCATTTTTTGAAACAGGGTCTCACTGAGCTGCAAAAGTCCTCACCAAGTGGCTGAGGCTGTCTGCGAACCACGATCCTCCTGTCCCAGCCTCCCAAATGCTGGGATTACAAGCGTGCGCCACCAACGTCCAGCTTAGATAGTTCTTGACTGCAAGGACCAAGGGGATGAGAGGTACTGTGAAGGCTGTTGAGCTAGGCCTGAGGGGAAATGGATACAGGAGAGGGAAAAACAAGACATCAAACCAATAGACCTGCCGAGGCTGATGGTATTACACTCACCGCTAACATCCGCTCAACACTAAAGTTCTTTCTCAGATATGTCATTTTACCCCCAAACAACCCAAAGAAGTAGGCATTATGTTCACCTCTGATTTAGAAAGAAAGAATTACTGGGTCAGAACATGTAAGAAACTTGCCTATGGCCCCACAGCTTTAGCACAAAACTTTAGTCTAAGAAATGTAGCTTTCTAGAATCCCAAAGAGAAGAACTCCAGGTTATCCTACCATTCTTTATTAACAAGTCCAGTAGTAGGAGCTGGGCATGGTGACACACACTCATAATCCCAGCATTTGGGAGGCTGAGACAGGACGATCGTGGTTCAAGGACAGCCTCAGCTACTTAGTGAGGCCCTTTGCAACTCAGTGAGACCCTGTTTTAAAAATAAAAAAGACTGAAAAATAGGGCTGGGGGTGTAGCTTGGAGGTAGAATGCCTCTGAGTTCCATCCCCAATACCAAAAAAAAAAAAAAAAGCAAGTCCAGTAGTGACCCCTTATTCATGAAGGATATGTTCTAAGATTCCCAGTGGATGCTGAAACTATGGGACCTGGATACACCATATTTGCTTATACATAAGTACATATATAGGATAAGGTTTAATTAGCACAGTAAGAGGTTAACAATAATAAAACAATTATCACAATACATTAAAACAGAGTTTGCACTTAAGGGTCATTATCAAATAAAATAAGGTTGACTTGAACACAGGCACTGCACTACACAACAGCTGATCTGATAACCTTGACACCTGCTAAGTAACTCACAGGCAGGTAGTGTATACAGCGTGGGTATGCTGGTCAGAGGGATGCTTCCATCCAGAGCAGGACAGAGTGGAACAGCACAAGATTTCATCACTCTACTCAGAAGGCTGAATGATTAAAAACTTACGAATTGTTTACTTCTGGGATTTTCCATGTAATATTTTTGAACTGTGGCTGATGGTCGGTAACTGAAACTAAGAAAAGAAAAACCATGGACCATGGATAAGGGGAGAATTCTGGACGGATTCCCGAGGCCTCCGCTGGTGATTCTAGTACATTAGGCCTGAGGTCTGGTACAAAAAGCTGGACCAAATTTCTTCCACATGATTCTGATATACAACTAGGCTTAATGACACTGGTCTAGATCAATGCTCTCAACCCCGGGTGACTTTGTCCCCTGTTTCCCAGGAGATATCAGCATGTATGGAGACATTTTTGGCTGTCACCACTGTGGGGGGTAGGGACAGTGGCGATACGAGTACCTGGTGGGAGGAAGCCAAGGCAGTTGCTAAGCATCCTACTATGCACAAGATAGCCCCACAACAAATAATTCTTCACCCCAAAACGTCACTAGGGCAAGACCAAGAAACCCTGGTTAAGACTGGTGTCTGGGTACTCACACCAAAGGCTGAGAATCAGTACCATCAACACCACCTGGGAGAAGTTAGTGTTCAGGCCCAGCTCAGACCCACCAACTCCGATTCTGTGGTCCAGCGGGATCCCCCGGGCACTCGTGGTCACTTGGAGAAGCACGGCTCCCTTAGCCATCATGGAAAAGACCCTTGATGGCAGGCTGGTGTCACCATTTTATAGATAGGAAAACTGAGTCCCAGAGCAACGAAGTGGAGTGACTGTCCCACAGTCTCAGAGCTCGTTCAAGGAAAAACTGAGACCACATTCCAGGTATCAATTCCCTGACTCGTGTTATCTCCCAGAAGTGAGTTAGAATCAAGTGTGGGCTCAATAATTCTGCCCCACTGAAAAGTTGGTACCGACCTTTGGGAGGTGTATGTGTGGATTTGGGGTAGGGGGGCATAAAGGTTTTTCTGAGGCCTGAAAGGAATCTATTGTTCTGCTGGTAAAGAATTAAAAAAAAAAAAAAGAAATTCTCAAACACCACAGAGGATTACCGTGTTTATTCACTGATTTTGCCTGCAGATATTTTACAAGGAAAACAGCCATTTGGCTCCTACCGTGGGGGAGTCCCGCAGCCATCAGGACAGTACTGAGTTTTCCAAAAAGATGGCAGTGCCCACACGGTCGCCCCCAGACATCTGGGGAATGACGCTGAACCAGTTCCGGAGGAGTCTTTCGGATTAAAAGGCAGTGTAAAAGGGTTTACGCCAAGGATTTCTGTTGCTGAGGTCACGAACAGGCTGTGACAGGATCCAAAGGCGCTTAGTTCAGACTCATATAGACACACGCCGGAGTCAGGGGAGGCTTTTGCCCCCAGCCTGAGGGAAGAAGACAAAAGCAAAATTTCTCAGCCGTTCTCCCAGGCTTGGCTAGAACTGACCCTCTGGTTCCAAAAGGCCAAAGGAGCCCCAACCAGTTCCTGCAAGCTTGCATGTGCAAGGAACCCCACTGCTGTCAGAGATGGGCTCAACTATACAGAACTCAGGTCGGTCAAAAAGAACCAGCCAAGCTGGAGAAAGTTCTGTGATAATTAAAGTAAGCGCAGACCAGAGAAACTGGAAGTGTTTGCTAGCGTTTGGCAAACATCAAAAGTGGAGGTTGAACACTGATGTGTGAGAGAGGATTTTATGTGGCACCACAAAATCAAGGAGAAGAAAGGAGACGAAAAGCCCAGGGAGAAAGATTCCTGAACAAGTCATGATTTTATGTAATACATCATTCTATGCAAAGAAAAAAAAAGTTGTGTGCGGCACTGGGAATTAAATCCAGAGAGGTTCTGTCAGTGAATTACACCCCTGGCCTTATTTTATTTTACTTATTATTGTTATTATTATTTTTCTTGTGGTACTTGGTACATAACATAGGAGCATTCTGCCTCTGAGCTACACTTTCAGCCCTATTTTATTTTTTATTTTGAAACAGGGAGTAAGTTGCTGAGGCTGGCTTCACACCTGGGATCCTCAGGTTTCAGCCTCCCAAGTACTGGGATTCCAGGAGTGTGCCACCTGGTCTATGCCAAGAAAATTGTACAACTAATTAGGATAGGTTATGTGGTCATGATCGAAGAGGAAGAGAGAAGAGAGATTTGGTGAGGACTCTCAGCCTTCACAGCCCTTCTGGTAAACTGACTGGGCTCCCCAGAGCAGGCTCAGTCTGGGAGAGAGAGAGAGAGAGAGAGAGAGAGAGAGAGAGAGGAGAGAGGAGAGAGGAGAGAGGAGAGAGGAGAGAGGAGAGAGGAGAGAGGAGAGAGGAGAGAGGAGAGAGGAGAGAGGAGAGAGGAGAGAGGAGAGAGGAGAGAGGAGAGAGGAGAGAGGAGAGAGGAGAGAGGAGAGAGGAGAGAGAGAGGAGAGAGAGAGAGAGGGAGGGAGGGAGGGAGGGAGGGAGGGAGGGAGGGAGGGAAAGAGAGAGAGAGGGAGGGAGAGAGAGAGAGGGAGAGAGAGGAGAGAGAGAGGGAGGGAGGGAGAGAGAGAGAGGAGAGAGAGAGAGAGGAGAGAGAGAGAGAGAGGAGAGAGAGAGGGAGAGAGAGAGAGAGAGAGAGAGAGAGAGAGAGAGAGAGAGAGAGAGAGAGAGAGAGAGAGAGAGAGAGAGAAAGAGAAATTAGAGAAATTGTTTCTGGATGATGAACCCAGGGGGATTCTACCTCCAAGCTACACACCCAGCCCTATTTTTTTTATTTTGAAACAGGTTCTCACTAAGTTGCCACAGCTAAGCTTCTAATCAATCAGTGAAGCTCTTCTTTCAGCCT